>NC_142177.1:36690899-37051732 GCF_026936395.1 Plectropomus leopardus
ATGGTTGTTTGGTTTCAGTCTAACAGGATCATGCACCGTGTGTGTGTGTGTGTGTGTGTGTGTGTGTGTGTGTGTGGCATTCAGTGCTTTTGAGCGAGCTTTGTAAGCAGGAAGTGATCATCGTAGTTGTTTATGTTTATGCTCCTGTGTTTCTGTTTTTCGTGGATTCATGCGTATCATGCTTTCTAAAGCTGTTTTGTTATATTCATATCTGGTTTTGATGTTTTAAAACATACTCCACCGAACGAATAAAGTTTATGTAGACCTGGAAAATGTCCAGTCTGTACAGTGAATGCCCCTGGCTGACAGACTTTTCAATCTTTCTTAATCTAAAAAAAAGAATAGCAGAAAAAAATATAATTTTCACCAAGTACAGACGTATAAAATAAGTAATGAAGTGCATCACTGCCAATGCACTTCATCAGATTTCTGAATGGCGGTCCTTTTTAAAAGTCGACTGGCTTGGAAAGAAGTTTGGTCGACACATGTTTTATCCATTTAGACAGAATACAGACAAGATTTCGACTCTAATCTCTGTTGATTGATTTTATACAATGACAAAGAACAAAAAAAAACCCTAAACACACGAAGAAAAAAAACTGAAGAAACTTGAGATGCACCAAACCAGATACCAGAAACTGTTTGGGCAACACTGTTTTTCACTTTTGTCTCATTAAAGAACAAAAAGTATAGAGACTGACGGAGGTGTAGAGGCTGAACACACACACACACACACACACACACACACACACACACACACACACACACACACACACACACACACACACACACCATCCTTTGCCATCCCTAAAGCCAAGCCATTAACAAGACTAAAAATACAATATTTAACAGCATCAGTCTTCTCTTGCAGAGATTTGCAGTGAAGTTAAGCAGAAACTTTGACAGAACAATAACGCCGCAGTGAACTGAGGTGCAGAGACGAGTGCAAAACCGCCGTGAAGTTCACGAATTGTTTTCATTTCCTTTGGAAATTGGAGCCATAAAGACTCTAATGTGCTCTTACATGCAAACGTCTCCCGTCTATAAGTCATAGCGGGACTGTTTGAGTTGGCCGTGTTCTCACTCACACAGAAACCTCACGGCTCCTTTTACTCCCGCAGTAACCCGTTTGTTTTGTTACCTCTTTCTTTTCCTCAGCTCTGTAGTTTCACTCCTCCACGAGAAAAAAAAAACACATCAGAGCTTCTGTCATATTTCATGCTCTGACCTTTGCTCTCGCCTCTGGTTTTCACTGCACACGTCGCTGCCGAAGCTCAATGAAACTGTGTCTGCTGGTAGAGGAAGACAAAGATTCTCAGCCTCAGCTCCCTGTTTACTGCTTCTGTGGAGATGATCAATGTTTACAACCACGATAATAACTGTAACCAGATCATTAATCACGGCCGCGTCAATAACCACAGCCAGATCACGGCTCACAGCGCCCGCAGGAAGGTCTAAAGCAGAGAAAGGATAACTTGTTAAAAAGGTCTGGATGGATTTTGCAATTTGTTAGGATGTTTTGACCGTGAAGGATGGTTGTGGAGGAATTAAAGAAGCATGACTTGTGGTGTTGGAACAAAAAACACATTTTTGGGGGGTAAGAACAAAACTGCATTCATGTTACAGTTTACACTGTAAGAAACGGAGCTGGAGTCAGGACACTCTTTAAAACCACCAGTGCAGAAAACAGCAACACATGTCCTCCGTCCTCCATCGCTGAGACGCTCCTGCACAGTCACAGACGGCAGCCTGTCAGAGAGGTTACTCTGGAGATGAAAGCATTTAAAACTGTTTGTTTTTTCACAGCAGTTGAGTAATTCTGGAAATGTTAGCATGCAAATATCACAAGTGTGGATGAATATTTGATTGTTTCCGTATATAAAAGAGTGCAGTTTGCATTTAATTGCATTATTAACAGGAAAAAGGGAGAGGCCTTCTGTGTTTTTCACCATCCTGTGTTCCCATTTCAGAAGTTTCTTTAAAAGAAATCCTCAATGTTGCTAAACATGGAAACATGGGACTCTCCCAGGTTATGTAACACTTTTATAGCTTTATGTTTTGGCCACCAGCTTCAGTCATTTTAACTTTGTTTCTGAGAAATCATGTCAAGTGCTCGACCTTTCATGAGCCTCAGGTGTTGTTGCTGCAGAGAAGACGGCCTCCGTCAGAGCTGTGCCGAAATCATTTCATTGATTCAAACTGTAAATTGTGTTTTCAGTTTTTTTGAAACAACGTTATCTTTAGCTTCTACTCATTAGGCCCTTTAACACCGCCCGTTTAAGGCGAGAATATCGCACTCTTATGCCACTTCGCCTTTCTGTATGAAGTACTAACTAGTTAATGAGACCAGTATTTTATTTATAGCCTTTCCCCACATTTTTGAAAGGACTCAAAGGACCAAATTGCCTAGAGTTCGCAGGTAAAAATTCTTCTGAGAGGCCTTTGAACCCAGCACAAGAAAAGTGAAGCAGGTTTCAAAGGGTTAAAAAGCTGCTGGAAAACACACGAGATGCCACATCTGTGAGCCAATCAGCTCCTGAGAGCAGGTCAGCGCCACTCTCTGATTGGGCATTTGGCTCCCCTACAAATCATGAAGCTTTCTTCTTGGACAGTATAAGTGTGTCCCACACCTGCAGCTCAGTGTCTCACAGACAGAGACAGAGACAGAGACAGAGAGACAGAGAGACAGAAGAAGCGTCAGTGCTGCGTGACGGATTACTTCTGTTTGATGTTGACCTTGAAGATGTTTTCTGTATACACACAGAATTAAAGTTTTGTGTTGTTTATCAGCTCTCCTCCCACGCCATGAGGCTGTAGTGTGTGTGTGTGTGTGTGTGTGTGTGTGTGTGTGTGTGTGTGTGTGTGTGTGTGAGACACAACACACAGGGCCTCTGTGCTGCTGCAGAAAGGGTAACCTGAGAGCGGCAGGGATATAGACTTTCACACACCTCCTCTTTGCAGAGAAAGCCTCTTTGTTGGTTTCAGGTCTAAATGTAGCAGCTTTGTGCTGATTTCTCTCTGTGAGGCTTAAAGCAACAAATGTCACTGAAATCCATTTTAAGACACAAAGTCTGAATTCTACATCCTTGATATTCACAAAGTGATAAACACGAGTTAAATGTTTTAGGATAACGTTTTGGCTTGTGACTTAAGCGAGAGGCCTGTTTGCTCACTTGTCACAATTTTTTAGGGATGCATCTATTTAGCAGCTGAACATATTCGCTTTGTTGACTGCCATCAGTGTCGATGTTCAGATTCAACACAGTTTTCAGACTCCGCAGACAACATTCAGGAAAAAAACATGATAAAAAGATAAAAAGAAGATAAAACATAAAAAAAAGATAAAACATTTAAAGTGCTCCAGTGCTAAATCAAAATGTTAAATATGTATTACATGCCAAAAAAACCCATTAAACTATAAAAAACAAACTTTAAATAAAAACTAAAAACTGCGAATAAATAAATCATGAACACAGGCTCCAAAATGATCTTGTGCAAGTTGTGCACTAAAAATCTGTTAACAGTTTAGTGCAGGCTAAAAAGCAGGGCTCAAGACTGACAGACAACCTATATTTAAGGTGCAGGTACAAGAAACAAACAGTAACTGTTGAGTAAGTGGCCTCTGTGGACTGTTACGTGACGAGATGGCGAGTAGCAGATGAATAGAGATTTTCCCCGGGACAAAAGGACGCAGTAAACTCGCTATCGTTTGATCAGGAAACGTGACGTATTGTTTCATTGTGAATAACAAAACTGTGTTAAAAACCAGCTGGAGCAGAGCGAGCTAAAGTTGGCTGATAGCCAGCGGCTGTTAGCAGCTGGAACTAACAGCCCACGGTAGTTACATTGAGTTATTATGCGTTCAAGCTCTCTTCGGTAAAAATGAGTGTTCAGTGATAGTAAATTATAATGTTCTCAGGACGTGTTCAATGTGATCTTGTAAAATGTAGTTTTTCATGTGTTTGCTGTGGAAAAATGGAGTGTTTGTTGGTCAGGTGGCGCAGTGCATTCTGGTAGTTGTAGGTTTTCTACCTCATTAACAAAAGCGAATGCAACAGCCCTTTTTCCGAGAAGACAGACCAGCAGATCTGTGTGGGTTCGTGAGAGGAAACAGCAAAGACTAATACTTAATATCACCGGGTTTCTCTAACGTTGTTGTTGTTGTTTAGTGTTGTACATGCTGCCGGTGTTTGTAACGTGGCAGAAATACGTAGCACTGCCACTGCAAAGCATTGACAAATATGCTGGCCTCAGAAAAAAACACTTGGACACGGCCACTTAGTCAGGTGGTGGTTTTGATTCTGTGAAGGTTTTGAGGTGCTAATGAGACTTCTGATGTCAACTAAATATAATGGAAGTCAACGGAAATTTGTTTTTGGAAAAAAAAAACATACCAACACTCACACACTCTTCTCATCACCACCAGTCGTCCTTTTGTCTCACAGCAGACGTTAATGTCTTTATGACGCTCAATCGTTATCATCATGTCGCTGCTGTCTTTGTGTTCTGGTGCTGAACTGTCTTTTGATGTGGGGGATTAAATCACACACACACACACACACACACACACACACACCTTTGTTGTCTGGATGGAGATGCAGCAGACATGACGCAGAGTCACAGTCACTGATCACCAAAAATTTGGTTAATGATGATCTGATGATGACAGAGAGACGGAGACAAAACCCCAAACCTCTAAATTTAAACCAACCCTGCAACTTCCCAACACTCACACTCACACTCACACTCACACACACACTCACACTCACACACACACTGTGGTGTTGAACTGGGTGTGTGTGTGTGTGTGTGTGTGTGTGTGTGTGTGTGTGTGTGTGTGTGTGGTTGCAGTGGTTTGATGGGGATTGTTCGGTGATAATCACCGTGGTGAACCTCCTGCAGCCTGGCTCTGCTACAAACATCTCAAACTCTTCTTACTCACTCTCGGTCCGTTTCTTCCTCGTTTCTTTTTCTACGTCTTTGTTGTCTTTTCTTCTCCGCGGTATCGAACCTCAGTCCTCGTTTGTCACTGACAGAGTATGTGTATGACGTAGGCACCAAATGTCTGGTCTGATTTGCAGAAGTGAGGCGAGTGCACAGACTTGGGACTTTCTCGTTACTTGCAAAACAACGACTTCAAGTCAGGTTCTGCTTTAAGTCCTAAATCAAGATTGACGAGTCCCAAGTCAAGTCCCAAGTCCTAAACTTTGAGTTTCGAGTCCTAAACAAGTCAGAATGTGCCCTTCACCAAATGTAAGTGTGAGTAGTATGTTAAATTTACAAAGATCTTGAATGTTTTTTAAAAGTTGTATTTAGTTATTTAAATGAGTTTAAGACATTTAAAGCTAACATTAGCTAAGCATTAGCTTGCTAACTATGTTAATATTAGCCTTGACTCGCGTTTACTTTACTGCACTTTAAAATGTTAACTTTAGTTTTGTTTTTTTTTATTTTACCACCCTGTAGTTTTTTCACTTGAACAGACGTGATAACTAAGTGGATCTGAGGACCTAAAAGTTGATTTGCTGGGAAAGGAAAACATTAGTTAATTTAGGAAATGAATCGATCTGTGGCATCACAGTTTAAATGTTAAATGTTATTTTTAATATTTCGGCTCAGAGAAAGGTTTAAAGGCTTTTCAAGCCAAAATGCTCGAGTCCGAGTGAAACTGTTTTTTTGATTTTGTCAAGTCTCAAGTCATATTTGCATAACCGGTCTAACAACTCAAGTTCAAGTCATGTGACCCAAGTCTGCACCTGCTGATATGTAATCTTGTTTATATAATATTTAATTGAACTTTATTGTCATTGAGTACTGAGACACTGAAATACAGTTTATTATTTAACCATAAGAGGAAAAAGTAGCAAAATGCAAAGTGATGTATAGTGGTTATATACAGAGTTAGTTTAATTAAAAGAAATTGAACTAAAATAAAATAAAATGCACAAATAGACAATTATTTGTCTTGTTGTCTTTAATCAACAGTCCAAAACCCAAATATATTTAGTTTAGTGTCCCTCTTGTTTTGCTCTCTTCTTCTCCTCTTACATTTAAACGGCTTCGGATAATTTCAGCTTTTATTCTTAAGTAAAAACATGTTTAACTTGACAGAACAAACCCACCTCGGGGTCCGTTGTGTCTCTTTCTGTTTGTTTTTTCATTGACTTTGTGTGTAATCTTTTGGCCGCTAACATTTGCTTTATGTTCTGCCTCAAGCCTTCTGCATTTTCTTAGTTTTTAAATCTTCTATCGCTCACTGATGTTTTTGTCCGTTCCTCCTTTTTCCCTCCGTCATGTTGCTTTTGCTCTTTTCTCCATCTTTATCTCCTCCTCCTCCTCTTCACCCTCCTCTTCTTCACCACATGGCCATGTTTCTGGTTCTGATGACATCATAGCCTGAGAACCAGCAGGGTGAGGTCACACAAGGCTAAACGCTGCAGTGTGTTTGTGAGTGTGTGTCCTGTTTATGCATGCAGACGTAATGCCAGATGTGTGTGTGTGTGTGTGTGTGTGTGTGTGTGTGGGTGTGTGTGTGTGTGTGTGTGTGTGTGTGTGTGTGTGTGTGTGTGTGTGTGTGTGTTAATGATAGGGCAGCACTGTGCTGGTTACGCAGCTCTCTTGTGGTTCTCATGTTTTCATGTTTCTTCTGCTGCTTGTTTCTATCAAACTTTTTTTTTTTTTTTTAACTCCAGTGCCTTCAAGTGGAAATTAGTTCATTATTTCTGCTGGTATAATGATGCTTCATTCTGATAATATTTAATATTGCAGTCACATTTGATTAAGTGGACCCCGAGCATCTTTCGACATCTGTGATGGCGCCTTTCTGTGGTCTGGTCAATCTGTTGCTCCAAAGGCTTTGGAGCTTCTCTTTGCAGCATTCAGAGCATTAATATAGCAGCAAACCACTGTTGGCTATGTAAAGATATAGTGGAGTAATGGCATCCTGAGTGGTGAATGAAGTCACGCTAACACTGTGTGTGTTATAATCCGAGCTTCTCTGTGGTTTGTTGTGGTAAGCCTGTCCGGCCGCATGAGTATGTGTTAGAGCTGGGCAATAAAATGATATCGATTGCGAAATAATTTTTGCTCAGTTGAAATATGAGACGTAGTCCATAGATCGTCGATAGAACACATTCTAGCCATGTTTTAACGGACAACACGATTAGCCAATGATAATAAGAATAGCGCCGCGGTTAACAAAATGCAGTGAATGACTTTGACTCCAGAACAGCTGAGTGTTTGACAGCCACAGCCAAATTTGCAGAGGTGGGAAGTGACTTCTTCAGACTTTTACAGACTACTTTGTGTTAGTTTAAGGTTTAATCAGACTTTGGATGAATTATTTAGAAACACCAGGACGCATCGCTCCGTGTCTCATCCAGCCGCTCGCGCTGAGCTCTCATTATTATTACCAGGGGCAGATGTAATGTTTTGGGGGCCTGGGGCCACAAGCACATGAGCTTATTTTCACCCTTTCTCTAACTGGGAATGTAGGCAGCTATAGGAGAAGTAGGCCTACTCAGAAGTTTTTAATTCCTGAGTAAAATGATTAATAATTGAGTCCTGCAGTCAGGAGAGGTTGGCCTATTATCAGCACAATGTGCTTAAATTTACCTGAAGTTTGTTTAAGATGGAGCTTTTTTTAAATAA
The DNA here is from genome assembly GCF_026936395.1 of Plectropomus leopardus. Taxonomy (NCBI): domain Eukaryota; kingdom Metazoa; phylum Chordata; class Actinopteri; order Perciformes; family Serranidae; genus Plectropomus; species Plectropomus leopardus. Next base: position 36,698,550 of record NC_142177.1, read on the forward strand.
TGCTGGAAAGTGTAATAAATAAGAATAAACCATATGTTTATTACACTCCAACACACCATGGTCACATGAAACTGTGTCAGTGAACTATGAGGGCAAAAAAAAAACACAACAAAAAGCAAAAACTTTCTGAAAAATTTTCTGGCACTCTGCTCACCTTTATGCCATTTGATTAAAAAATAACTTTTTCTGTGACAGTAGAGAGCCCAGGAAGGTTAGTAATACATACAGTTTATATCATATATATTTGACATTTGTTTTATTTAGTTTTTTCAGTTGCTTTTTAAATTCCTTGTGACTGAGTCTGAAAGACGTACGAGCAAGTTATTCTTAGTGTTTGATCTTTCTCTCTCTTTATCTCTGCAGCTGTTTCAGTCGAATCAATGACCACTTAAAGAGAGAGAGACAGAATGACACAGACTCTGTATGTCGCTCGCCCCTCATTACACAAATCAAAGACATGAAAAGCCTTTCGCCTCTCTGTCTGTAATCTGGATTTCTTGGTGGGATCGCCCCCTCTGAGCTGCTGGTGCATGACTCATGTGACTCTTATTAAGCGGCGCCTTTATTACGGCAATGCATCATGCGGTGATGTCATCAGTGGGTGCTGCAGTTTGGGAGTGCCGACATGATGCGATGGGGGAAGACTCCTGACTTCTTTGGGAACGGTTTGTATCGTTAGACCTTGAAAGCTGCTTTAACGTGATCAATCATTTGACAACTTGAAACCTCACTGGAGGCCTAAAGGGTCACTTCGCCCCAATTATTAGAAAAATATGTTTTTACTTAACTCTAGTCTTACCTTTCCATGTTGTTGATGAGATTCCTGCCTTGACCTCCAGTGTGTGTGTGGTGAATTTTTTGGTGCTCAGAGCTTTGAAAAATAAACTCTTTCCTCATTACTCTTGATAATCCACACAACATGCTGATTTAATGGGAACTATGTCTTCAGGAGAAAGTAGCTCCATTCATTCGCCTGCATAATGAGATGACTTCATCATCAAAATATTCTGAAATAGCTCACCCAGATAACCATTGTTAATCTCAATTTTGGCTTACCACAGTTAATTAAGTGAACATATTTGATTGCAATATTCATATTTAAATTGCATGCTCCACTCAAAGAAGACTCTACTGGATATCAAATCAAGCACCTCCTCAACTAACAGCCCGCCTCCAGTTTTTAGGAGCTGCCATGCAGCTATGAAAACAAAAATCATCCATTTATTAACCAGCATCTGTTGAATGGAAGCGTTTCGGATACTTGTGTCTGTGCTACAAGCCAACACAACAGGCTTGTTATCCCCCCTTAGAAACGCCACAATCTGCAGTGAGATGAGTTCATGACCGCTGAGGTGAATATTGTCGCTAGTGTTATCTCACTGAATCCCATCCGTGTTCAGCGTGAATTCAAAAATCAATAACAGTACAGTGAGCAGCGCAAAACCCCCCAAAAATACAGCCCTGGCTCTAGTCATCTCTCTAAGACAAACTGAAATATCCAATGCAATCACATTCCATATTTGTCATTTAGTAACATGAAAGTAAGAGCAGTGCACCTATGATTTATAATATATATACATTTTTAATGTTGCAAATACAAATTAAACTTTTGCAAGTCTAATAGAATAATACAATCAGTTGCTTTTTTAGTCCACTTGATACATTTTTCTGCAGCAAATATGATTGAAGTGAGATGAACAGACTGAAAACTTTATCTTATTTGATACAAACATATTTTTCTTTGGGGCAATGTTTTTTGAAAAATAAAAGGTAAATTATATCACAACACATGTTATCAGAATACTTAGCATATCACAAAATATACGAAATCACAATAACACTGTTTTGTGACTTAAATATAGTAATAATATTGTATCATGGGGCCTCTGGTGGTATAGATCTTAGCTGAAATCACATTATTTTTTTTTTCAGTGTAAATCAAATGCAAAAATAACCAATCCTACAAAAAGTGTGACACAATCTCAATATCCTTCAAAAATAATCACAATTTAATCTTTTTTGCGTGTCCTGCAGCCCTACTTAAAACATTAGTGTGAGAAGTCAATTTCAGTGTCACTTTGTTTAGATGATAAATGATTTTAAATATACAATTAAAAAAAGTTGTGGCACAATTATTATAAACAACAAAAGTGCACACAAGTGAAACCAGGAGGTTAAAAACCTTATTGATCACGGGTCTATAGATGATGATGATGATGATGATGATGATGATGATGATGATGATGATGATGATGATGATGGTGGTGTACCTCAGTGTGTGAACTTGTGATCAGCCTCACAGCACAGAGGAGTGATGTCATACACCTGGAGGTGTGTGTGTGTGTGTGTGTGTGTGTGTGTGTGTGTGTGTGTGTGTGTGTTTCTTGTGTCGAGTGAAAGATGTTTTAGTATCTGACCTGACAGCAGTTTGAAGAGGCTGCCTCCTGAGTGTGTGTGTTTATGGTTGTGTGTGTTTGTTAAATATGTGGTGTGTGTGTTTGTGTGTGTGTAGCTTTTGTTTCTTTGCCATCTTCCGTCGGGTCCTCGGAGTGAAGAGGGGTGTTGAAATGTTTGTGTGTGGTGAACTGGGGGGGGGGTTAGTGGGCGGGTTTATGATCTCACCATTTTGGAATCTGTGTGTGTGTGTGTGTGTGTGTGTGTGTGTTTGGTAGGTTTGACCACTGTACACAATCACACACTTGGTAGCCTCACATCCTGTTTACCACTGCAGGTACCTTGGGTCCTTTGTTTTAAAGGGCATTTCCACCTAAAATTCACACCAGCAGACTGTTGTGTTGTTTTTCAGCATTAAGGTTTATTTTTTTCCCACTAAGTGAGTTTCTCATTAAAATTTAATGATGCTCTGTTTTTCAAATCCTTAAAGGATCATACTCGTGTTTTTTATTTGTTTTTTGTGGGTTTCAGCCTACAAAATGTGTATTTAACAACACAGTAAATCCTGCTGAATCTTCTGTGATCTTCCAGGCTTGAATCTTGGTTAAGATGTGTAATCCATCCTGTATGATGGTGTTGTTGTTGTTTTTTTAAAATCTTTTTTGGCACCCTGTGACCTTTTTAAAACATGTCTGACCTTCAAGTTTCAAGAATCTGCTCATTTTCATGTTGTATGGAAATGAATGGAAACTCGTTGCTGCCTGAGAGGAAGAATGCATTCAAAAAGAAACACTTTAGAATTTGTCAGCTGTAATTTAAAGTATAAAGCGTTTGTTACTAAAAAGATAAAGCGATGAAGATGAGGCGTCTCTTCGCTCTGGCTGCTGGTGCGGGACGGGCTGCATGACATCAGTGTGATGATGTGCCTCAGGCGTCGACTGTACTGCGCTGTTCAGCAGTAAATTGTTGGGTAGGAAGCAGAACATGTGTGTTTGTGAGACGGTGATGTAGTCATCGTGTGGAGGAGCAGCTGTTTTTAAGTTGGACTGCAGTTGTGCCTTCGAGGGCGAGAGACATAGACGGAGAAAGAGGGACAGAGACAGAGACAGAGGGACGGATATTCGGCTGTTACAGAGGAGTAAGCCACAGTTACCTGCTGATGTGTCGGCAGGTGTGACTGGACTTCACTGATTTGTGTGTGTGTTGGATTTCGAGAGACAAATCTGAGCAAACAAAAGTGTGTTTTGTATTAAATAGACCAAAGTCAAGTAATTGTATTAAAAGCAGCAGTTACATTTTGGTAATTTGAAGCGTCCCTCAGAGAGCCCTAAAGTCAAATTTCAAAGACTTTTCTTCCTGCTGTCGTTTCACAACAGCAACACATTATAAAAACACAACGTGATACAGATGCCGCTTCGACACAGACCTTTATACGGCCCGTGCACTCTTACACACAACCAAGCAATGTAAGCATCAGTGTGCTGCAGCGTGTCAGCGTGCACCGGCATGACGTTAAAAACACGAACGTCCGTCTCTAGCGTGAGATATAATATGTGTATCAGCAGCACTTTATGAACAATAATAATGGCGTGACGTCTCATCACAATCATTTTGCATCTCTGTCACATGAGAGCCGATCTCGTCTTCTGCTCGGAAGATAAGGAGACGACAGCTTATCGGCCTGGCTGATTATCGAGGCCGATATTTTTGAGGTTTTATTTTAATGATCGCTGATAAAATGGATTAATTCAAAAGTGCAAAGAAAGTGTCAGCATGTGAGAAATGTTTACTCTCTAAAACCTCAGGGAGCTATTTGTATTCAAATTTTCACTTGACTTAAAAAAAAAAAAGTTGCTGGGAACTTCAGTGACTTCAGTGTTTGAAAACATTTTTTTCATCATATACATCTGCTTATGATATATGAGAAGCTTCTGCCTGCATATTTCATGGTAAATACAGCCTGAGCAGCTAACATTTCTATTTTATTCCTGTTATTTCCCATAAATTTTAGTTAATTCCAAAAAGTTTCCGCCTTGAATATTTCTGGGATTTTGCAACCCTAGACAGAGCATATGGTTACCTAACCTGACAACAATGTGTCTCACTATCTGACATGTCCCACACATACGGCTTGAGACAGGACTGCATGGGTCATCAGATTTTCCGTAGAAGTGTCTCACATACTGCAGGTCATGGGACGCACGCATCGGCTGCTTTTGGTTCTTTTTTTTCCGTCTCTGTCTCTGACTTGTTGGAGGTCAGTCTGTTTATTTGTCAGTGTGAGCTGATGAAGCTCTGGACTTGTTACAGGTTGGTTAGTAGGTCATCAGTCTGACTGGGTTCAGCAGACTGAGCAGGTATTTCTGTAGTTTCTGCTGTTGACTCATTGTGTAACTTCCTGCACCAGAGCGAGGGTGTGCCACGCTGATAAGAGAGGCATTTTGTTCCAACTCGATCCACCTTTACACACACACACGCACACAAATGCACGCACACTTTGTACACACACACTCACACTCTTGGACTTTATCTCTCTCCTTCACTTTCCGTTTCTCCTTGTTCGCATTCTTTGTCTCTCCCACTGCAAACTTAAACCCTCCCAGCCCCCCACATCTCCATTAGTGTCCTTGTTGCCTCGGCATTGTTGTGTCTCCATGGTGACGGGTCAACAAATCAGCAGGTATCTGCAAGCGGTAGCGTTCTGGCTGAGAGGCTGTTTATCTGACGCAGATCCGGGCTGAATTAAACGGGGACCTTTTGTGAATGGGTGTGTGGAGAGATAAATCTCTGAATGAAAGAGGAGGCGACTGCAGGGTTTAATATGCTGAGGGGGCGGAGGAGGCACGCTGGAGCTTGTTGACTGGGCGCTCTGGCTGGTGCTCCAGCAGGTGTTGGTCAGCCGATAAAGGGGGGCGGTGGTTCAGTTCTCACCTGGATCATCTATGAAAAGGAGTTTGAGGACTGAAAAAAGTCTTTGCTAACTAAAAGCTACAGGAATAATTAATGTCAAACTGTTATTGACGGGTTTATTAACTAAGTCGATCAGTTTCGGTGTCGATGTGTGCGGATCACAGTGGAGCTCCGTCCTGCAGCACAGAGAAGGAGAGTTTTAACGTCTTCCATAATGAGGACAGTTAACATTTCAGACGCACAACAAAATTAACAGACTAATGTGGAAAACTGGACACAGATTGTTGTGCTGTGTAACTGTCAGAGTTTTTTTCTAACTGTTCAAACTCTAAAGTGTCACAATCACTGTCAAGCAGTCGGAGGTTCACCTGGCTCTCTGTCGCATAACTACGGAGGCCCTGAAGTGCAAAAAACACAACAACAAATCACGAAAACGCAGCCGCAAATAAGAAAAAAACAAATAAGTTGATATTGTGTTTTCTTATTTACAGTTGTGTTTCTGATTTGGTTTTGTGTTTTGTGATTTGTCGTTGTGTTTTGCACTTTAGTGCCACCGTACATAACAGTCAGAGGTGCACGGAGTCTCTCTCGACTCAGAAAACTTTCGGGATGAGAACGTGTTGCTCCCTCACTGCACAGGTGAAGTGTGACCCTGTGTGAAGCCGTGAAGTGCACGGTCTCTCCGTCAGCCGAGCTCTGGGGCGCAAAATGTTGGCATCGTGTCTGTCACCCCCTCCGCTCCCAAAGCTCCGATTATTTGCTTTTCATTAATGGTGAAGCTCTGAAACCCAGAAAATGATATTCGGGGCGGCCCTAGATGGTGAGCTGCAGCTCAGGAGGCCGTCTCTTCAGGTGAGAAAATGAGTTGAATTAGTGGGTGTTCACATTTGATTTTAAGCTCAGATCTTTCAGTAAAAGTAGAAATAACAGTACGTTGACTTTTGTTAACAATCTGCACCGCGACTTCCTTTTATTGGTGCTACTGGGAGCAGCGGATGGCGGTGGAGGCGTAGTTGACCAGTACCCCTGAAGACTGAGCGTTTAACTCTCCACTGATGGTGTTATCTAAAGCGTTTGCTTGACATTTGTCTCAAAGAACAGATTTACTTTTTTGGATCTGCATCCATGAAAATATGCACAGCTAGGCCCCGACATATCTCATTCTGTCAGTGTTACCTAGACCTGTTTTTAGTCTCGCCGTCTGTCTGTAACTACATCTCGTCTCTGATCATTTCTGCTGCAGGGGCCACCTTCACAAGAGATCCTCACTTTATTTATTTTTGGGCTTGGCAGGGTCAAATACTTTCAGGACTTTCCCACCGGCACGATTGTATTTAACAAGGCCAGTAAATTCCTCGAAGCCACGAAGGACATGATTGATAGTGTTTGTCATTACCTGCCCAGGTGTGTGTGTGTGTGTGTGTGTGTGTGTGTGTGTGTGTGTGTGTGTGTGTGTATGTATGAGAGAGCTGGCATGCTGCTGCTGTTTTTATGGTTGTGTTTTTGGACCAAACCCAAACATTAACATCCGAATTGTTCACTTTGAGTGTGAAAACATCAGTTAAAGATTTGTCGCTTTGTTTCGAGGGCTTTTGCCACTTTGGTCCCCGACCTGAGAGTCCGTCACATGAGGAGGATGAGGAGGACTCGGAGAGGAAGGACAGATCAGGCTTTAGGCAGCAGGAAATAACTAGCAGATTATTAGAGCTGCTTAAACCCTTTAACACACTCAGAGAGACACAGACAATACACACACACACACACACACACACACACACACACACACACACACACACACACACACACACACACACACACACACACCCCTCTCTAACCCCTGGGTTCAAATCTGTGGAATACTTTGGTGTGTTTTTGTTGTTTTTGCTCTTCGTCTATCAGTGTTTTGACTCACTGCATTTATTTTTTTCTAACACCCCTGCTCTCTCTCTCTCTCTCTCTCTCTCTCTCTCTCTCTCTCTCTCTCTCTCTCTCTCTCTCTCTCTCTCTTTCTTTGTCTCTCTCTTTCTCTCGTCCTTTATGTGAACAATAGGCTACCATGGCGATAGCCTCGTTACTCACAAAACTGTGTCGACAAAGACACGCGCACACACACCCGGTGTTAAGTTCCCAGACTAATGTTGTGAACCGTTTTAATGAAATTAAGATAGAAAGATAATTAAAGGTTTAACAGTAACATTTCAAATGTTAAACAGTCATATTTTACCCAAACTATATACCTCAAACCTCGGCCAAAAAAAACTACAACTGTCACTAAAACAGTCGCTTCCATCTTTATGTGTCCAAAAATATATCTGATGCGAATCATTAACAGGACGGAAAAGCAGAATAACAAACACGCATACTAAACAAAATTGTGGGTTTGCTGTATTGGTCGCGTTTAAATAAATAAATAACAAAGAATAACTTTTAAAAAAGTGACAGACACGCTGTCCTAAACCGGAGCGTGGGAAACGTCCTGATCCTCACTTTTTTTGCCCCTTTATTCATTAAAACTGTGTAAAAACAGTTGTTGATTAACCCGGTTATAACCCTTAAGGTGTCCTTTATGTTGGCGCAGATAAAGCCAACAGATGGCACTGGGGGGCAAAAGTTTTACACAACGAAAAATGAGGTGATGGTAGAGGAGGTCAGAATAATGTACGTAATATTGGCGTTGTAAGTGGCGGTGGGGTTCCCGACATGTTGGCCGAGAATTCCTCTCACTTTGTCATTTTTTTTTTGTGTCTTTGTCATCTTTTACGCTTGTTGATGCTTGATTTTGATCCTCGGTGGTACTGCTCTGTTTCATCTATATCTGTAAGCTTTCAGAAAACATGCACAAAAACAGTCAAAATGAAGGCAAAGTACAGGCAGAAGACTCTTCTGTCTCTTTTATACGTATCTAATGTTGAGCATAAATGAGCCCAAAATAAATCTAAGGTGTCAAAAAACATTAACAGGACAGGAAATTAAAAAAAAAAAAAACATGAAAAAAACATAAAAAATGCATACTAAACAAAATTGTAGTCATGCTGTATTGGTTATTTTAAATTTAATAATGACTGTTTTTGAAAAAGTGATAGCCTTGCAGGGGACACCTCAGATTTTTCATGGGACCCCTGACCCGACCCTGAGGCTGGCGACTGCTGCTCTCTTTGCTTTTTTTTTTTTTTTTTTTTTGAAGCAGTGGAAAAACAGGTCATAAACTACAGACTTACGTAACTGGTGACAATGGGTCAAAAATAGAAATCACTTTGGGTTAACGGGCAATAAGCCAAAAAAGTTTGAAGCCGATGAACTATAAGGGAATGAGGAAATGTAACTGTTTAAAGTAAAAAAAAAAAAACAACAAACATTTAATTCAGAGAATAAAATACACCATTTTTATCTCATCTTCCTGCAGTAACTAAATGACCACATCATGTCTTTAATTGTTTGTTAGTTCTTGGCCTGATTTCAATAAAGAGAGAGTCCCATTTGGTGTGACTGATTAGTTAAGTCATGGGTGGGGCTGTGTGTGTGTGTGTGTGTGTGTGTGTGTGTGTGTGTGTGTGTGTGTGTGTGTGTGTGTGTGTGTGTGTGTGTGTGTGTGTGTGTGTGTGTGTGTGTGTGTGTGTGTGTGTGTGGGAGGGCAAAGGCCGCTCGCTGGTGCTGCTCACTGACAGGATGTTTGCTGGAGAGGCGGCTGGTGGTGACACACTCCCACACTCACGCAGGTGTGGCAGGTCAACCTTGGAGGGAAAAAGAAAGGAGGGAGGAAAGAGAGAAATGAGACGTGAAAGAGGTGAAGAGATTGAGAGAGTCAGAGGAGAGAAAAAGTAGAAATAGACAAAGAACAATACAGAAGTATAAAGAGATAAATGAGTGTGTTGAGTCTGGAAAAAAATTAGGAATGAACAAATCAGCATGTCGCAACCTCTCCTCTGTGTGTGTGTGTGTGTGTGTGTGTGTGTGTGTGTGTGTGTGTGTGTGTGTGTGTGTGTGTGTGTGTGTGTGTGTGTGTGTGTGTGTGTGTGTGTGTGTGTGAGTGTGTGTTGAAGCATGCTCTCTGTTGTTAACAGGGTTGTGTCACCCGTTGGTGAGGCAGCAGACTCCCAAAGCTCCACCTAAACCTGAGTTGCTGAAACATGTTTGAACCACAGCTGTTCTGCTGACAGTGGAGCAGATTCACTGGGTGCATTACACGATATATCACACACACGCACACACGCACACACACACACACATGCATGCATGCATGCACACAGTGTTGAAAGCTAGCTTGCAGTTGCATAATCTTGCAGAGGCAAACATATTTGGTAACTGAAGGTGTGGAGGCTCTAATGAGAGATCGGTTGCTGATAATTGCTGCTGAACTATAATTCTGATGAAATAAACAATAAAGTGTGTGATGGATGTTGATTTAGATAGTGTTGTTTATTTTTACGTGTTTAATATACACACACACACACACAGTACGATACAAGGCAGCATTTTGCAGAGGAGCCCCGTCTTACTTAAAATAGAGCACCTCTGCTGACATTAGAAGTTTTTATATCCTCGTTCAGCCATCCCAAATCTTGTTTTTTTTTTTTTTTTGCATATCCAGATTAGTGTTAGATTAGTGTGATTATAACCAATTTTTGGAACTGATATGCATTTACAATAAAAATTTAAATCTTTCTGTCAGTATTTATTTATATTTGGATTATAACAAACTCCAACACAAAACTTTGTTTAAGTGCCTTTAGTCAATGTTTAATCAAAACTGAAACTTTCAACATCAAATACAGAGTTCCCAGCAACTTTGTTTTATAAAGTTGAGCTGAAATTTAAAAAAAAAGAGAGATAAAAATAACTTTCTGAGGCTTTACAAAGTAAAAGTTCCTCCCATGCTGAAACTTTCTTTGCATTTTTGAATTAATTAATTTTATCAGCGATCATTAAAATAAAACGCCAGTACAGATAATCTGCAAAACGTCAGATATCAGCCCCAATAATCAACCAGGCTGATAATCTGTCGACCCCTCAGTCCAGATGCATCCAGATTGATTTTCTCGACCTCTTTATATCTACGTTAGCTGGTGGAGCGGCTTGTCCACTCAATCATTATCTCCTGATACACCTGCATCCTTGACATTTTTCACCCTTGTGTCTCTACCACCTTAAAAATTACAAATAGTGAATAAGCTCAATATCGTACATTTCTAACGAGTTTCTCTTTCAGTGACTAAGTTGTTATTACGTGAGAGAGAAATTTAGACGGAGAGATTAAAAATTAGAGGAATGTTTTGTCTGCTTCTCTCTGAACTTGGTGTGCTGCAGCCAGAGATTAGCTCGTATTTCTGTGTGTGTGTGTGTGTGTGTGTGTGTGTGTGTGTTAGCTGGTGTGCGGTACCAGCTGGTACAGTGAGGTCTGATTAATGAGTAACATTACTCTGTGGCGCTCTGTTCTGCTTTGCAAAAAAAAAACCAAAAAACGTTAATATCCACGGTGGGTTGGGAGCAGGTTTGGAGCTCAGTGTGAAATAAAAAAATACTGTTTTAATATCTCAACTGTTATTAACTGATACCTACCCAATTAACGAATATCCGAACAAATAGATATTCGGGTCCAGCCCTACAGCAGAGATGATGACGGCATTTCTTTGGGTTATTTTTAAATCACGTGACTTTGACCTCAGATCTGTCTGTCTGTCTCCTTCAGACTCTGAAGCCATCTTTAATGGGAACCTGAAGCTGATCCTGGGTCTGGTCTGGACTCTGATTCTGCACTACTCCATCTCCATGCCGGTCTGGGAGGGCGAAGATGAAGATGATGTAACAATGCCGCTGAGTTTTTATTATCTTGTTTATCTCATGATTTCGGACAAAAATAGGTATTTAGGGCCGTGTCCACTGAAGTGTTTTTTCCTGAGCCAGCTGTTTTTTTCGTTTTTTTTTTAGATCTTGGCCATCAGAGCACCGTGTTTTTAATCTGTGCTTAAAATACCTGCTGCATGATGAGTCTCTTAGCTTCTATTCTGAGCGCCAAGGGTTGAAAAATGTTAAACTTTCATTAAAAAGCTGCGCTCGGCAGTGTCACTTTTTACGTCACAGTGGAGGAAGGAAAAATGCTAAGGGTCAACAGATTATCGTCCTGGCCGATTATTGGGGGGATATTTGGCATTTTGCCAATCATCTGTCTGTGCGTTTTATTTCAGTGATCAGTGATAAAATTAATGAATGAAAAAGTGCAAATATAGAGGAACTTTTACTTTGTAAATTTGATTTATTTAGTTAGATTTTCACTTGACTTTATAAAAAAAATTACTGGGAACTTGCTGTACATGATGTTGAAAGTTTCAGTTTTGATTAACATTTGTGAAAGGAATTTAAGCAATGTTTTGTTTTGGATTTTTTTATATTCCAAAGTCAAGTATTGACAGAAAGATTTTTATTGTAAATGCATATCGGTCCCAGATATCTGTTATTGATCTCATTAACTACTAACAATCGGCATTGGCATCGCCATCAGCCCTGATGGGGGCTTTAAGAAATACCACAACATAAACATGAACAAGTGCTGAACGACAACAACAGTGGAGGAGAAATATGTTAATATACCGTATAAATATTAACACAAGTTTCCTCTCCTGAGCTCACATGGACCAGTGTGTTTGTCTTTCTCCCTGCATGCTTCAGCCTGCCCTTCATCCAGAGCATGTACTCTACCTCGTGCCGACAATTTTACTTCCACTGATATTCTGTATCATAGCAACCAGACCAATAATTTTAACTGAAAAACCACTTATTCTCCAAAATACTCACAAGCGCTCTCAGCGGGGCATTTCCTGAAGAGCGGCGAGTGATTTCAGCTGGGGTAAAACATTTTGGTGGACACTGAGCCTAAGTGATGAAGCCTTTAAAGTTTAAGAGACAATAAAAAAGTTGCGACAAAAACATTAACCGCCGTTCGAAAGCTCACTGACGGTCGTTGGTGTTTGTCTGTTCAGGCAGAGTCAAAGACACCAAAGCAGCGTCTGCTGGGCTGGATCCAGAACAGAGTCCCTGATATGCCACTCACCAACTTCAGCCAGGACTGGAAGGACGGCAAAGCACTGGGAGCACTGGTAGACAGCTGTGCACCAGGTACGGGGTGTGTGTGTGTGTGTGTGTGTGTGCGTGGAGCTATTATTGTCATATATATAAAGTGTTTTCTATTAATGCAGATCTGTAAATAGTTAAATCTTTTTCCAGCACACACTGTTTCGTGTCCATACGTGTTTGTGGTTGACAGTGTTGTTGGTGTGTGTGCTGTTTGCAGGTTTGTGTCCAGACTGGGAGTCCTGGGATCCAGAAAAAAAGGTGGAGAACTCCACTGAGGCCATGCAGCTGGCCGATGACTGGCTGGGTATCCCACAGGTTAGATTCCCTCTGAAGCGGCTCTACTTCTTAACCCTTTGAAACCTGGAGCAGCAACACTTTTCTTGTGCTGATTTCAAACTCTTTTCATTTAACCCTTTGAACCCTGAGCAAATTGTTAAAAAAAAAAAAAAAACATGGGAGAAAAGGTAATGAGCAACTTAGTAAGAAATGTTGCACAAATTGCCAGAAATTAGTAGATTTGTAATTACAAAAAAAAACAGCTAGGCAAAGAATTATGTTAATTATGATAGTTACATAATTAAAATAATGTTACAGAATTATTATGATTTTTAAGCACTTTTTCCAAGTCTTGCTTTTTAAAAAAAAAAAAAAAAAAACTTTTTTAAATACTAATTTTCTTGTATTTCTGTACTTCTAATTTCTTGCTAATTTTAAGGTCATTTCTTCTTCTGTTTCTTGTAGCCATCTTCACATGTTTTAGAAAGAAATCAAGTCAATTTGCTCAAATTTCTTTGCTTGGATAAGTATTATAAAAAATTATAAAAAGTATTATGTAAAAGTGTATTGGGGGTAGAAGTTATGTTTTGTCGTGTTTCTGCTTAAAGGATATTATTCTAAATGTTTTATTAATGCCATAAAAACCTTTCTAAGCGCTGTGATATCATGAAGGCAAAGATTTATTAAGCTGGTGTCTGCTGCTCTCTAACGATCCTCCGTCTGATTCTATGAAATTACTGCTTTTGAATTTCCAGAAATCCTCTGAAATAAAGTTTTGTCCACGTTTTTTTTCCTTCACGCACAAGTGTTTTGCAAGGTTGTACAGTTACGCGCATCGTATTGTTGTTAAAACGTATCGTTATACCCCCGTTGATGCACGATTTCGATCAGAATCCTGAATGCAAAGGAAGGAGTTGTTTCTGGGGATCTTTCTGTGAAGCAGCTTCATGGATGATTGATGATGTTTTTATTGTTTTTTGTAGCCTGGACTGCTCATATGTCAATATCCGATAAATATCTCACATCCTGCATTTTCTCTGCATCATAAAGCCAAATACAGACCAGAAATGGCTCTGCTGTGGTTTTCCCTCAGAGGTCAAGGGTCACCGGCAACATCTCACACAGATGCTGTTTGGTTTCCTGATTTTTTTTTTTCACAGCAGAGGAAACTCACTGAACCGCTTTTTACACACTTGTGTAAGAAAGCCAAGAGGATGCAACCTGAGCTGAAACGGAAATGTGCTATAATGACTTCTGTAACAAATAACTGATCCCTGGAAAAAAAAAAAAATTAATACTAAATATTAGTCACTTTTCCACAAATAGGTAGTCTTTAAGAATTGATAAAAGTTTTTTTCTGTGGATATTAGAGATATTTTTTCCTTTTCCTTTCCTTTGTTCAGTATGCACCTAAAAAAAAAAACCCAACTCTTTAATTCTGAATGTTTTTGTGTCATGGCTGCATGACGTGATGCTCTGCTTCCTGTCTGTCAGCTGACACCCTCAGGAAGTCTCCTCCAGAAAAAACATGACTGACCGTCACACCCCATGATGTTAATTTAGGCCGTCTTTGCTGGAAAAATTGGTTGACGCCGGTGTGACACAGAGGTCATGACACTCCTGCTCACATATTAGCTGATTCTCCTGGTCCTTTTTTTTTCCAATGAAGGGAAATCTTAATGAAACAGCATCTACAGTATTTTAAATACTGTAGCTGAATGGGAGCAAATTCCCACAGATGACTTTCAAATACCTGAAAGACGAGCTAATTTTCACACTGGCAGCCAGATCTGCTTTAAGTTGTAAAAAATCTGAAGTGTATTTATTAATGGCAAACCCGTCCTCTGCGTGTGTGTGTGTGCACAGGTGATTACACCTGAGGAGATCATAAATCCAAAAGTGGACGAATTGTCGGTGATGACCTACCTGTCTCAGTTCCCCAAAGCCAAGCTGAAGCCCGGAGCTCCACTGAAACCCAAACTTAACCCCAAGAAGGCCCGCGCATACGGACCAGGTGAGCATGCACGCATGCATTTTGCATGAAACATTAAACTTTTGTTGCGGTTTGGCCTTTCATTCACATGACAGCCGCGTATTGGGGGCCTGAAAAATCAAACTTCAGAAATCGGGTTCGAGGGCGTCATTTTTGACAACCCAGCCCCTTCTGTCACCGTTTAAACTGGCAATGCACAGATCCTGTGAGAATGGTGACATCACAGCTGCACGTCGTGGATGCGCATTACGCTTCAGACATATAGTCGTGCGCGAGTAGACGGACAACAAGAACAACAATGGCAGACTGCCGAGCGGTGTTCGTGCTGCTGACTCTACTGAGGTTATTAACGTGGTCGGTTCTCAGGCTTGCAGTTATCGTCTCCTTGTTTGTTTATACTCGCCACTCAGTAGAAGGACGCCTTTCAGCGCAGGCGTCCGCCAACTACTGTCCTGGCATGCACGCTGCATCCATGTACACAAGGACAGTTCTCACAATGTTATCATATGAATGCAGATTTTTTTTAAAAAAATGCAAAGAGAAGACTTTTAATTTTTAGTAGGGCCGTTCTCGTCTAAACGTGGCCTTAAACTGGATTTGTTGGAAGATCCGTCACAGTCATTGATTTCTGATGCATGTAGAGCATCAGGTTGGATTCAGGAACGAACCCTTTAGTCACACACGTTTGCAGAGGTTGTAATTTACTTCTTTTGAAAAAAGCCATCGTGGTGTTTCTGACCTGTTCCTGCCCGTATGTGTCCGCTAAGGGGAACACTGGAAGCACTGGTCTGTCTGACAATGTGAGGAAGTGAGCAGCTGTTAGTCTGAACAAAGACCACGCTTATATCCGACACACACACACACACACACACACACACACACACACACACACACACACACACACACACACACACACACACACACACACACACACACACTCTCTATAACCTTGAGGAGGAAATCACCTGGAAATGGCCACACAGGCCACAGGACACCAAACACACACACACACACACACACACACACACACACACACACACACACTGTAACAGAGTTGTAAAATCCGGTCTTATAGTGTTGTAAACTGTTAATTAGCTGTTTTGTGGTCTGATTAACTTTCAGACTCACGATTGTAAAAAGAGACTAATTTCTCTCAATTAATCTTTTTTGTCATGGATGTCTTCAGGACTGTACTTACTTCAATTACAAATTGAATTGAAACATGAAACATTGTAAACTTTTAAAAAACATGTAAAAACAAAACAAAAAAAACATGTATACATATACAGACATATCCGAAAAAGAGTGGAAAAAAGCACAAACTTCTTAAATCGCACCTTTTCTCTATCAGATATTAAAGTGTTGACCTGCTTTCATTTTTATACAGACTTAATTTTCTTAAATTATCTAAACTCTATATAACTATATGTAAATATAAATGCAGATTTTTATTCTGATTAATGAACTAGATTTTTTGTTTATTTCTTAAAAAATGAAATACACTCATAACTGTTTCCCATCTTTATATTGCTTTTACCCATATATTGCTTTTTTTTTTTGTGATGGACAGTTTAAACTGTCGACAGAGCGTCTATATACGCACATTACGTAGGAACAAGGCCATTAAAAAAACCAGCATCCATGAGGAAAAAGGAAACACATGAACACTTACTCCATGCCACACAAGTTTAATGGAGACAACTTTTCGATCTTCGTTAGGTGGAAATGTTTGAAAAGTTATATTTCTACAAAACGCACATCAAGAAGCTCCGTGCAGGTGTGGTTAACCATCCGAACCACTCAGGGCGGAAAAACAATTGACAGTCAACTATTCAATACACTACATAGAAAATACAGAGAAAAAACCACACAGGGAAACAAAAAGTGATGTGGAGGCTATTTTACAAAATATCACTAATTTATCTTTATTTGTCTGATATTTTGCATCAATGTGGCAGGACGCAGTCAGACATCAGAGAGCAAGTGTGCAGTCAGTAAATATTAGTGTGTTTTTTCACGTTTGTATTTACCTTCTTATTGTGCAGGTATTGAACCGACGGGGAACAGAGTGATGCGTCCTGCTGTGTTCACAGTGGACACGTTCAGTGCAGGTCAGGGTCAGGTGACCGTCTACCTGGATCATCCGGATGGCACCAGAGAGGAGGTGCGACACCAACTCCTTCTCCTCCAGGATATATAAAACCTGCAGTGTTTTATATTTTTTTCCTGGTGCATGATTACTCCTAAAAAAAATCTAACATCCGTGTTTGTGTGTGTGTGTGTTAATCAGCTGAAGGCGGAGCCTAATGAGGGCAAGAAGACGTTCAGCGTCAAATATACTCCTCAAGTCGTGGGACCTCACAAGGTAAACTTCATCTTTCTTTCTGTAAAAAAACAGAATGAAATAATTAAGTGCGTTTGGCTCATAATATTTTTTTTTGCTTTGATGCTAGCATTCAGTGAATCTTTTGAGACTAAAGAGTGTGATCTTTTAAAGTCACTGCACTGTTACTAAAGTAATTGCTTTTCAAAACCACATTCCCGGCACATTTCAACAAGGCAATCAAAGTGCTCTATATACAGCATCAAAAGCAGCAAAACAAAGCACATAAAAAAGGACATTAAAATATAATAAAAACCAACATTAAAGAGCAAAAGATTAAAAAAAATTAAAAACGAGACTGACCGATAAAATACAAGAATAAATGTCAAAGCACACTACAAGAAATGAATAATTATTTGATATAATAAAAGGCAGACAGACACATCTTCAGCTGTGATTTAAAGGAGTTTCAGCAGAGCTGTTTGTTCCAGATAAATGGGGCATAAAAACTAAACCTGCATCCTCATGTTTAGTCGTGACTTGACTTTTGGCCCGAAAACTTTCAGTGCTTTATAAACTTAGTGGTATTATGAAATCAATTTGAAAAAAGGTGTTTTTAATCATTATTATCTTATTATTGAAAGGAGGAGGGAAGAAACACATT
Source organism: Plectropomus leopardus (assembly GCF_026936395.1). NCBI lineage: Eukaryota > Metazoa > Chordata > Actinopteri > Perciformes > Serranidae > Plectropomus > Plectropomus leopardus. The sequence continues at coordinate 36,716,178 of NC_142177.1, forward strand.
GCTGATTTATCAGAAACATGTCCTTCAGACTCATGATTTTTTTGTGTTCTAGGTGACGGTGATGTTTGCAGGTCAGCAGATTCCCAAAAGTCCATTCGAGGTGAACGTGGATAAGGCGCTGGGCGACGCCACCAAGGTCACAGTGAAAGGCCCGGGAGTCGAACCTGTGGGCAACGTCGCCAACAAACCAACCTACTTTGACATCTACACTGCAGGTCAGAGACACTAATTATCCAATCCACACTGAAAGCATTTTTAGGTATCTAACGGAACAGATGGACTTCCATTTTAATATTTAATAAAATCCACCATATGCAGGTTTCAATTACAGATTTGCACAAAACGTAAGCAATATTTTTCTAAATGCTGATAAAACTGAGATGACAGCGTTTCCACTGAGTGACGTAATGCGACTTCTGCTCTCGTGATAACGTTCCAAGAATTATGGCGATGGATGTTCAAAACATTAGCAGGTTTATTTCTTTTGCAGCCACGTACTAGTCGTTATTATTTCCAATCCAAGGCAGCGTAAGCGTGCTATATGACCAATAATGGAAAGGCAAGCCCCTTATACGTGGGAGTGGCCATGTATGAGATATGCTGTTGTCATGCAATCAAAGACAGCCTGCGATAAAATTTGGGATTAAAATCTCACTTTGTGGCTGCTGTTATGACTTAAGTCTACTGACCAACCAATAGAAATGCAGCATGAAATGACGCACTGATCAGCACGACTCTGCAAGTGAATGCTAAATGCTGACAGATGCTAATACTTCCTCTGAGCTCTTGTTGCAAAATTATCACGCCAAGTTGGCGTCTTCTCCCCGGCCACATCCACATTCTCCTATTTTTCAGACCTAAATGCTGCTATAGCGAAGACTCGATTTGTTTGTTTACGTTCTGCTCTTACTGCTACAGCGTCGTAGATGGATGACGCACGCCGAGGATATTTTGTTTTAGCGTATCGGCGTTGATGGACGTAGTTTGTAGCCTGTGATCCAGTAGATGATGTCATCGCACGGTCTGCCACCATCAAACTAGATGTCGTATACAGATCCATGTCACAGAGTGAAGCTGCGCGAAAAAATTATAAGACTGCAAAAAGCAAGCTCGCAGTCTGCAGGACACACACACACACACACACACACACACACACACACACACACACACACACACACACACACACACACACACACCACAGATACTGCATGTTTATTGATCAAATTTGCTTTCAGTCCAGTGCAAATGTGTCATCACTCAGTCCTGAGAAAGGAAGTGATGTCACAGACTGTAAACCACCTTTAAGACTGAACTGAGGTGTGTTTGTGTAAAAGGCAACACAAACAGTCGGCCTGTGACTCTCTCTAAACAGCCACACCCATTTTTGTCTGTGTAAGCAAGTACAAACATCGGAGGAATCTTAACGTGTGTCAGCTTGACAGGGTTTGTGTTGGGCAACTCACTGAGATATTACTGATCAAATGGCGTTTTTTAAAAGTTACTTAACAGCAAAAAGAAGCATGTTACACGTCTTGTTACACAACTTAACATCGCCCTTCTTACTCATGTGTGCCATTAAAGCCTCTACATTCAGCCTCCAGTTTGCAGGGATTCACTCACTCATCACTCATCAAAAGCAATAACTGTAACCTCAGTGAAGCTGCAGGCTTCTCACACCCTCCAACAAAAGGTGATTTCTTTAATGCAGTTGCTAACTTTAGCAAGGCTTGGTGAAGAACAAAAGTGAAAAGGGAAGAAAAAGGCCAGCACACATGCTGTGTTTTTGCGGTCTCAAATTCATTCATGCACTTAAAAGGCACGAGTGACACCATCGACGTGCAAGCGGTCCTGAGCGCCAGTTTGTCAGGGCGCAATGGCTGCATCCTGACATTAACAGAGTTTAACGTTTGGAAAGCAGTGCAGACCGCATGTCATGTGACGGAAACAACCAATCACAGCCGGATATGTATTTATATTGTATGGTCCAGTTTTGCATCATACACATATTTTATGTTTTTGAGCTTTCATAAATCATATATTTAAAATTAACTTTAAACACTGTATTGTAGCACAAGGCACACAGTTTTCTATTAATTACACACACACACACACACACACACACACACCAACACACACACACACACAACAAATTAAACATATTTCTAATATAATTTACTTATACTAAAACTAACATTAATTACGTAATGCTTGGCGTCACTTTCTCCATGGTGATCAATTAAGTATTTCTGATTCTGATATATTTCCCTTAGTCCGGAAATATCAGTCTGAGATAAATATGGAGGAGAAGTGGATCATTTTATTTCAGAGATACCCAGAGCTTTACATCTCTCCCACTGAAAACATACACGTGTAAGAAACAACAGCTGGAAGAAGATCAGCTCTGCAGAGCGGCACGTGTCCCGGCCCCAAACAAGTATAGCAAAAGTCCAGAATTGTAATTAAAATAGAAGTTATATAAAAGAAATGTAAAATAAATGTGTTTTTAAAATGAAAAGAGCTGAACATTGTTGAAATTAAACTTCGTTGTTGAAATGAAGACTGACGTGATAAATGTTTTCTGTAGGAGCTGGAACAGGAGACGTGACGGCCATGATCAAAGACCCGCAGGGCCAGCAGAACACCGTGGAGGTGATGATGGAGGATAAGGGCGACAGCACGTATCGCTGCACCTACAAGCCCACCCAGGCCGGTCCGCACGCTGTCAGCGTCCTCTTCGGAGGGGTGGGGATCCCAAAGAGCCCCTTCAGCGTGGACGTGGGGCCTGGTGAGTCTTTCAACTTTGCCTCGTCAGTAAATTGTTATGGACTCATGAACATAATGATCAGGACCTCGTTTGAACACACTATAACGCGTCTCATCACCCTGACGTGTGTTTGTGCAGCCTGCATGCCGGGGGCGTGCAGAGCGACGGGTCGTGGTCTTCAGCCGTCGGGCATGAGGGTGAAGCAGGTCGGTGACTTCAAGGTGGACACCAAAAACGCCGGCAGTGGAGACCTGAAGGTGGTCGTCAAAGGACCCAGTGAGTGCAGTTCACAGTTTGTCACGAAACTTGACTGACAGTTTTATTAAAAAAAATACAGCTCCCATAAATCAATGTGGCTTTAAAGGAATACTTCATCCCACAAATTTTCATTTCTATAGACCATTTTAGTTACTCACATCCGAAGGCATTATGTTTTTGAGTTGTCCATCTGTCTTTCTGTCCATCCCATTTTCGTGAAAGCCATATTTCAAGAACACCTTGAGAGAATTTCTTCAAATTTGGCACAAACATTCATTTGGACTCGGCAATGAAGTGGCTAGATTTTGTGGTCAAAGGTCACTGTGAACTCAAAAATAATGATTTTAGGCCGTAACTCAAGAAATATACGATAATCAGGGCAACATTTTTCACAAATGTCTAATTGGATAAAATTATGAAGTGATGACTTTTGAATCCAAAAGGTTTATGAAATACTTATTGCAGTTAGTAGAAAAACTTGTGGTGAAGGACGACCTCTAGCTCAGCTGCCTGTCTGACACAAAACTCTGGTCGTATGTATTTGATGGCAAAAACCGATATTTGCCAAAATGTCAGAATGTTCTTTTAACTTTGATTTAAAATCAGATAACTGTGTTTGACTCTGTGTGTGTGTGTGTGTGTGTGTGTGTGTGTGTGTGTGTGTGTGTGTGTGTGTGTGTGTGTGTGTGTGTGTGTGTGTGTGTGTGTGTGTGTGTGTGTGTGTGTGTGTTCAGAGGGCATCGTGGAGCCGGTGAAGCAGCTCTCCAGTCAGGATGGTGTCTTCTCCTATGAGTATTATCCCAACAGTCCTGGCAAATACACCGTCTCCATCACCTGGGGGGGTCAACACATCCCCAAGAGGTGAGCTGTTTTACTGTGTGTGTGTGTGTGTGTGTGTGTGTGTGTGTGTGTGTGTGTGTGTGTGTGTGTGTGTGTGTGTGAAATAATTACCTCAGCATTACCTCATCTGATTGAAATGGCTGGATCCACTGGGGAATGAAGACTTATAGTCCAGGCCTCGTGTTCTTTGTCACCTCTCTGATGAGCAGATTGTCTGAGTATAAGTATTAGTATTAGTTTTCGGATACTCACGGGGAGTTTCCCAAGTTTTTGAGCAGCCAGATGGGAGAAGAAGCCAACTATATGTCAGGGATTCTTGGCGGTCAGACACACTGATGAGTAGCCAGACTCTAACAAACAAAACGTGGATCAGATGTTGTAAATTTAAGGGAAATACCTGTAAACACATAATTAAATTAAACTAAACATTTAACAGAACAACAGAGCCGAGTACCGTGCCTGTTTGTGGTTGAGTCATAATCACGTACAGGCATCCTCGCGGGTCAGACAGGGTCAGACAGTTACCGCGTTGAAGAGGCTGTTAAAGAAGCCGTCCTTGAGCGGGTTTCTGTTTAATTTCATCCACCACCGACTGTCGGCTCATCCGACTCGTTCAACGCAGAGAATCACCTCTGTCACTCTTTTTTTCCACGAGAGAGATCGACAGGGAAAAGAGTGTCATGGTCTTTCTCAAACTCACAAAACCTGGATATGATCTTTTCCTGGTTTTCCCCAAACCTGAATCTGCAACCAAGAACTCCTGCAGAAACCAGTAAAATTACAGTACTAGTACTAATACCCGTATTCTTAAAGTTATACTGAGTTCAAGAAATCAAGATATATCGCGATACAGCCTAAAAATATCCCATTGACAATTTGAAGACATAAAAAGACATATCACCCAGCCCTCAATGTTAGTGTTGTTTGACTGAAGTAGTCTTGATACTACTTTTGTACTAGATTACTGAATAACCTTTAAAGGCATCAAGTACTTGATACCCAGCCTTACACATTTTGTTATTGTAATTATAATATATATACAGCAAAATGATTAAGCAGGTTTTCATGTAAAAGTCAAATCCTAAAGTTGCTCAAAACCAGCAAAGTCAAGCAAATGTAAATACCGTTATTGATCGGTCAGTGAGGTCAGAAATGTGGTCCGTTGCACCTGAAACCACATCCAGACGTGATGTCACAGGGTCCGCAAGTACACCTCTACATCATCGACGAGCTCAATAAAGATATGATCTTTTTTGTGTCAAGTTACTCTTTAGTGTTGAACGGAAAATTTAATTCCACGTACTTTTTGTATAATAGGCTTTGTACATTTTTTTAATGGTTGTTGATTGTTTTTGTCTGCGTTTAAGCCTTTATCTCGTGAGTGTTTCTCTCCTGTGGGTGCAGATGTGGTGATGTCAAATGTCCAGACAGTTAGATATCCCAGGTAGTCCGGTGACCTCAGCGCTTCATCCGTTACAGATGACTGAATCAGGACACAAAGTAACTTACAGATGGCTGAAATCACAGATGAGGTTAAGCCGGGTCGAACCTCTGTACAGCTGTGAGCTCAAAAATGCCCGTTAGGCTGTTGGAAGGGAAGTGATGTAACAAACGGTGTTAAATGCTCTCTCTCACAGATATCAGACCAATTAAACTACAACATAGACGTCGTCCGATCCGGCTAAAGATCTGCGCCGTCGCTGCAGAAAAATACATGAAATTTACACTTTTCCTTTTTTTATTTAGAATTTTACCAAACAAGTACATGCTAATAATACTACTAATAACAATAAATTGTGATAATGAGATGTTTTATATTAAGCAGTGGCGCAGTAGACGTCGATCAATAGAGGATTTTTAAAGGCTGATATCATAAAGTTAGTGTGGAGCTGAAAAAAGCAAATTATTCGGCTGATATTACCATTATTATCTCCTGGAAAAACAGTGTCTGAAATGAACAATCTTTGCCTATTTTTAAAACTGGACAAAGAAACTGAACATGAATCTCAAATCGGGGTTTTCAACACATTCATTTATATCAATATTTCTGCCACGTACTCTGGGTGAAGATGCAGCAGCACAACATCAGGCACACGGAAGGTGAAACTTAATATTTATTGGCCTAAAAGTTAAAAATTCAGATTCAAAAAAATTCACTAGCCTCTCATCATGTCGATCTGATGAGATCAACAGATCAATTATCCACCCCATGAATCAAAAGCGTAAACTGCTGCTAAGGAAAAAATGAACTTATGAGGAGTTCTGCCTGCACTCTGTTTACAGACCCTTAAAAAACGTCTGAATTTAGAAAGGGGACACACGCACAAAAATGTAAAGTTTGGCAAGCCAAAGCCAAGTTCTGCCAATAATGGTTTGTAAAACGTCCCATTAAAATGCCACTTAATTGTCCAGACCGACAAGTAGATTGACCTTTAAACAGCAGCAGCAGCAGCAGCAGCAGCAGCAGCAGCAGCAGCAGCAGCAGCAGCAGCAGCAGCAGTAGTCGGAGTCAGAGGAGTATTTTGGGGGAACTTTGAAAAAGCAAACAAAGACCAAACTGAAGGTTAAAGTGAAAAAATCAAGGTTCTCTATGAGTGTGTGTGTGTGTAATGAAGACAGTAAATCCCAACAGACAGTTTTATTTGGCGTGAAGCTAGTTTCCATCTGAATACACGCACACACACACACACACACACACACACACACACACACACACACACACACACACACACAGAGTAACAGCCAATAACTGCTGAAGGTTGGATAACAACTCTGTGAGGCACTGAGGTTGTTGATTTGTGTCTGTGTGTGTTGACAGCCTTACAGATGATCTCATGCAGTGTGCCGTCATACCCCCCTTACACACGCACACACTCACGCACACACACACACTCGCACAGAAAGTCACATATAGTTTTTCATACATATGTTGCACCATCGCCACAGGGCAGTGGGCTGTGTGATTTTACTCTTTCTGAAAGTTCCTCTCTCTGTTTTCAGTCCCTTCGAGGTGACGGTGGGTCAGGAGGCGGGGCCTCAGCAGATCAGGGCTTGGGGTCCGGGCCTGGAGGGAGGCGTTGTGGGTAAACCAGCGGCCTTTGTCGTGGAGTCCGTCGGCTCTGATGTCGGAGTGCTGGGTGAGTTTTAATTTCTTTCACCAGACTCTAATAGAAACATCCTCGTTTACGTTTCACCGATAGATTAGAAAGTCATCAGCGTAATTGACACTCATAAATGTGAATTTTAATTAGCCTGCCACAAAAAACTGTCTCTCCCTTTGCTAACAGTTTATTCTTAATTATAGCTAGTGTTAAATGAGTATTTTTTAGGGAATGGAAAGAATTCAGATCAGATTAAATGCACTTCACATCCAGTCAAATCTGACCTGCGCTGTCTTCAGGTTTTGCCATCGAGGGACCTTCTCAGGCTAAGATCGAGTGCGAGGACCAGAATGACGGCTCGTGTGATGTCCGTTACTATCCGACCGAGCCCGGAGAGTACGCCGTCCACGTGACCTGTGATGAGGAGGACATCGAGCACAGCCCCTTCATGGCCTACATCGTCCCCGACAACAACGCCAGTAACCCCGATAAGGTCAGAAACACACAAAATCAGGGGGTGGGCAACAGTGCTTTGATTTGCTTGACAAACTTGGGTTCAGGCAAATTATTATGGAATATGTTAAAGGTACAGTTCATCCCAAAATTAAAAATACATATTTTTCCTCTTACCTGTATTGCCATTAATAGTCTAGATGGTTTTGTTGTGAGAGTGTTGGAGATATCGGCTGTAGAGATGTCTGCCTTCTTTCAATTATAATGGAACTAGACGGCACTCAGCTTGTGGTGCTCAAAGCACCAAAACAGTACATCTGAGAAATCAACAGCAATGTCTTTTTCCAGAAATCATGACCCAGTTACTCAGGATAATCCTCAAGCCTTGTGTGAGCAGTTTAATGCAGGAACTATTTTATTTGTACCAAACTACACCCACAATCCATATCGCTGCAGAGAAGGTTGTCTGTAATCTCAACCCCAATCCTGTGTTACGGTGCCACTGCAAATCACCTGAGATGATATCAGTCCCGTGAAAATCTGCATCTCTGATTTGCTGGTGATTTGAGGTTGTTAAGGGTTTTTTTGTTTAGTTTCTTTTCCTCAGTCATGTGCACACCTTAGAAAGTCACATGAGGGCCACCTGGTACTCCTGAATCGAATTGGGCTTTAGATTTTCATTTTTTACACAAGTGATTTTATTTTCAAACATTATTAATGACCGTTGTTGGAGGAAGCCTGAGAACTAAGAATTTCAATTTCTGCTTCTCTGTAACTGTTATGCACTGTGATAAATAGTCCCAATAGGTTTGGGACATCTCTAATAATTATAAATGGTTTCTGTGGTTTGTAGGTTAAGGCTTTCGGACCGGGTCTTGAGAAGACTGGCTGCCTGATCAACCAACCGGCCGAGTTTACTGTCAATGCCAAGGATGCTGGGAAAGGACCTCTGAAGATCACAGCTCAGGTGAGCTGCAGAAATATTCTCATACTAAATCAAAGCAGACACACACACACACACAAACACACTTTTTGAAATGAACATAGGCCTAATTATGAATGTGTTATTGTGCACATCTGTACTTTTTTTTCAGCATCGTGGGTGTCCACAGTTTGTGGGATTGTTGGGTGAGATTGTTAGAGATTTTTTGTAGTAACACCAACAATTATACTAGGCGGCTGTGGCTGAGAGGTAGAGCGAGTCGTCCTCTAAGTGGAAGGTTTGACCCCTGGCTGCTCCACTCAGCATTTCGAGTTTGTGTGGGCTCATGTGAATGGTTACGGAGTAGCAGGTGGCACCATGTATAGAAGCTCGGCCACCAGTGTGTGAATGTGTGGAGAATGGGTGAATGTGATACGTAGTGTAAAAGCGCTTTGAGTGGTCGCAGGATTAGAAAGTGCTATACAAGCGCAGTCCATTTCTACCAAATATACTGCAAGTAAAATTGTTTTCATCATTGATTAATCTGCTGAAAAACGGTGAAAACTGATGTCATTCTGCAAACCTCAAAGCCAAATTTTGCATGCAGCTACATCTTTGGACTTTTTTAAACATTTCATGCGTTTAGGCTTTGATCAGCCTGTAACATCGGCCAACGTAATAGCAGCCCACAAACGTAATAAACCACAAACGTGGAGACAGAGAGAGAATGACAGAGAAAGTGCAAGAGACGTAGAAGGTGGACTTGTTCATTTAAAGCCGATGTTGTGCGCAGTGTCTCTGTTAGTTATCTATAACTTACTCAGAGTGCTGCTTTGACATGTTTTGACACGCTTTGTTCAAATCAGTGACATTTTCTAATGAACTGACTCGAGCCAGTTGGCAGGTGTATGAGTAAATAAACAACAATGAGCACAAACATCAGTTTTCATTTTCATATTACATTTGTCTGAAGTTATCACAATTTTGAAAGATTTTCACCCTCCCACAAACACAACAAATCCCTACAAATGTAACAGGAAATTACGTGTTACATTTGTAATAGGCAACTGCTGTTACGTTTGTGGAAAATGTGTCATGTTTGAGGGATTATTACATCAAAAGCTGCAGATTTGTAGTACATTTGTGGTTTATTATGTTGGAGGGTGTTACACAGCCGCCTAACGGTCTGTCTGTCTGTCTGTTAGGACGCAGAGGGACTTCCAGTGGAGGTGACGGCGAGGGCTAAGGGTGACGGCCTTTACTCCTGCTCCTACATGCCCAACTCCCCTCTCAAACACACCGTGTCCGTGTCCTGGGGAGGAGTCAGCATCCCCAACAGCCCCTTCAGGGTAAGCAGCCAATCACAGCATGGTGTTAAAACAGGAAGTGATGTCCTGCCCAAACCAGAGGACACGGTTAAGGCTTCCAAGGTTGTCCAATCAGAGGCTTTAGTTAAGGCAGATAGAGTCAAAGTCGTTCGATCAGAGCCGATTCTTCCAGAGGAAAGTTTTAAGACGGCAGAGTCCAAGTATAAATGTGCAAGCAGTAAAACTAAAAAGCCGCTGATCATCATCACGACATACACTGAAGAGAGGTACAGCTTCTAGTTTAGCTGCACAGAAATAATTCAGACATAAACTGATATTTTTAGAAAAAGAATACATGGACTCAGAAATAAAAACAAATGGTATGCAAAATCTGTTCTGGTGAGAAAACTCCTTAAAATCATAATTGTCGTAAGACAAAAAAACTGTAACAAATACAGGAACGATTATATCAAGAATGTTGCGTAACGAAGATTTTAATGACTGATTTTGTTGCGTCCAGTATGACCGCTGCAGAGTGTGTCATGTGGCCATGAGTTTGACTGAACACAGGTCGGTTGCTCCAAATTGACTAACATCTTGTGTTTTTATGCAAAAGCTTTGCACTACAAATCTGACTTTCTTTAAAACCATTTTCTGATATGAAACTGACGCCAACACAACGTTAACACCATAAAAATGTTTAATGTCTTTAACAAACTCTGTTGTATTTTGATTACTTTTCACATTTTGTGTTTTATTCACCACACTGTAATCTCTGTCTCTGCACTGCAACAACCTTTGGTTTGTCTTTCACAATGTCACTTCGAACAACAACAAATCATAAAGTTTTTTATGTAAACTTTACTGAAGATGATTTAACCGGCGTATGCACTAACTAGTCTTTTCTGCACTGTAAACACTGTCCATGCACTGTAACTCACTTTGCTTTTTTGTGTGAGAAAAACACACATAAAAAGTGCTTTAGCTGTTGTTTTTTGGGGGTTTGAGCTGCAGTTGAACTTCACTTATCTGAACCTTTTTGAACCAAGATACAAACAAGTTAAAAGCTTATGTAATTTAAGATAATCGGCAACAGTGGGAACCATTATTAAAATTGGAGAAAGTAGTAGTAGTAGTAGTAGTAGTAGTAGTAGTAGTTTTTTTAATGCTTTTTAATCCTCCAATTAAGAAAACACAAGCAGGTGAAGACAAACTCTGCATCCCTTTGACAACACACAAACGTTGCATTAAGAAAAAACTCCAGTGCAGATAAATATAAAATTTGTTTTCAAATCATTCATCAATTTGACAACAAGCATGACACAGAAATACAGAAAACGCAAGCAAATAGTGTCTTCTCTATTTGAGTACGTTTTCTTGAGATCCAGTGTGTTAAACTCCAATATAGTGATTTATATTTTGCGTCAATTTTTGATAGATGGATCGATTATTTCAAGCATCTAAAACAAACAAAACAAAAACAGATAATTGCTGTTTTACTAAAAAACAGATTCAGTGTGATGTTAAAATTGAAATCAGAAGTCCTTGTTGCTGCTGCCACTCCCCGTGGTTGATCTGATATCATAAACCTGCCCTCCAGGTGAAGATTGTTGACAGGGTCTTGTGAAACACTAAGAGCGCAAACATGTATGTGCGGTAATTTATGTTTATGCAAGAGGTTCAGATGAGTGAAGCTCTGCTCTCGTCTTTAAAGCATGTCATTTATATTTTTTTTTTTGAAGTAAAAATTGTTCCTGGTGAATGAAAACCTTTCACTTCGCATGTGTAACAATCATCTATCGGAATGAAGTTTTATTGACCAATGAGACATGACATTAGCATACTCGCTGAGCTGACAACTCAATGATGGAAAACAGAGTGAAAAGGTTTTCATTTTACACTTGAGGTATGCACTAACCTGTCTTTTTTGCACTGTAACCACCTCTTTCATTTTTCTAAATCACAGTTTGAGAGATTTGTTGGTCTTGTGGTTTTTTAGACTTTGTTTATCAGCTGTTTTCCCTTCTCCCTGTTCGAGGTTTTTATAGTTTCACCCACAGGGCAAATAAGTCTTATGGGAAACATCCAATGGGCCTTAGATATGTCTGGATATGTGTTTGTGTGCTGCTCAGGAATTTATGATGATGCCAACAGGCCTCAGGAGTTGGCAAATATGTTCCTTTTTTTGTTGAGACATCAAAAAGTACAAAGTCCAAAAGTTATACGATAGAAGAACTCTTCAGACAAGACAAGTCGATGCAGCTTTGAAGAGCCTTCAGAGAGTATGTGATTGTGCAATCGTCAGAAAATCAAAGATGAGTGTTTTTCTTAATAAAAAAGAACATCCTGCATGTTTTTTCTGGCGCTGATGGCAGTATTTGCACTGGTCCACAAATCATTTCAAATGGTCCAGAGAAGTTTGTACTCGTCTAAGAGGTATTATTCCACAGTTTAGAGCTGATGTCACTGTGATGAATCAGCAGGCTTGTTGTGAGCTGCAGCAGCCTGCGGGCACCGACGGCTCCTTTCTACAGCTTTACTGTTGATACAGTAGATGGATAAAGAGCAAACAGTCACACCCAGCTCTCAGCACTGCTGGGAACATGCAGCCATCACACCTTCTCATTAGAAGTGAGTAAAGAAGCCAGTGTGGAAAAAAAAGGGGTTCGTGTTGGAAACGTGATCCAACTTGACTTGACCCTAACTGTTACTAATAATTACAGTTATAATGCAAAGTTTTGCATAACTGCAGCTTTTGTGTTGTTTAATTGTATTTAAAGTAGAATATTCGCCTTGAGGTTAATGAGGTTAAACAGAAAAAAAGTTGAAGTTAACTCCAACTTTTGGTTAGAAACAACTGAAATGAAAAAATCCTAAACATTATTGCTCCTTACACACAAACAAGCAGGTAAAGTGTCAAACCTAAATCAAGAAATTGCAGTGACACGAATGTGAAATAAATTGTCTGAGAGGTTTTGTATTGAGTTAAACTTTGGTCATATTAACACATGAAGTCTTGTTGTGAACGTGTGCTGCTTAAGTATGAAACTGCACCTAGAAAAGGCACAAATACGTCTCCACAACAAATTAATGTGATATAGTTTGGTCACTAACAGAACAATGGCTGATAATGACAGCTTGTTGGGCTATTGTAGCTTTCTAGTGCCAGCATGCTACTTGCCAATAACCCTGCAAGCAGTCATTTCACAAATCTACACCTTCAATAAGCATGTCCATTAATGTTTGAGTACTCTGTACCGTTGGCTTTGAGGTTTAAGTGATATTTGATTGAAGTAGTTTGACATATAAAACTTTGGGGGTCTCAGTCTTTGTTTTTTGACTTTCCAAACAAACCTGGAAGACGGCTGATAAACAAATTTAAATCGCTGCTAAGTTAGAGTTTCAGTTTTTTTATGTATTAGGTATTGACATTAAATCTGTTTAACATGTTAAATAATCGAATAAGATTTTAGAGGAAAAAAATTTTATTTCTAAATTTGATTTCAAAAGGGTTATTCAATCAATATAGTTTTGTGCATGCATTTATACAATACATGCAATTTTAATGATTTCATTTTTGACTAACAATATTGAATCTGTAACTAACATGTTAACTGACACTCTCCTTAATCATCAGCTGATTAAGGTCATTTCTATCCACTTAATGCACTCTTAGTGGACGTTAGGTTGGTTTTAAAAATAAATTCTGACATTTCATCTAAATGTTTTACCGTGTTGTTTGTTTCATTTGCTTTAAATTGCTGACTTGCATGACCTCATTTTTATTTACATTTTATTATTTTTTTTTTTTTTACATTTATTTGAAACGTTTTTCTGGTTGCAGCGTAATATTAGATTTTACTACACAGGACCAACCATGATTTCTTAGACATGTATAATCCTTAATATCTAATCAAGAAGTGGATAAACTAACTTTCTATGTATGGCGAATTAGTCTTATAGCTTTGTTTGACAGAAATATAAATGACTAAAAAAACTCATCAGGATCTCAAAAACAGAAAAAAAGGCAGTTGAATTTGACTAAACACACTTTATGGTTTATTTTGACTGATCACTTTTTAAAAACTTCTATTTTAAAGGCCAAACCTTAACACAGAATACACTGTAGATAGACCTGCCTCTACATAATCAAACACAGAATGCTTTTTACCTCTTAAAACCAAGTCTGAATATAATTTCTTTGTTGCAAACTTTGGATCAGCAGCTAGAAAGGTAACTAACATGCAGTTTCTGAGCATAATCTCTTCATTGTAGTAGAAACTAAAGAACAATTTAATATCTTCATTTGAAAACCATCATCAGTTTTGACCCAGAAGACAAGACCCTGAACCCTTTTTAAATACATTTCTAAAGTTCTGATCTGCAAATTATTTTTAAATTTAGAACCACAAGCCTGATGCCACTTTTAAGGCTCTGATGCATTATCACCATTTATAATTCTGTAAATTATGTTTTGTATAATTCATGTCACCTTTTAGGGCTCCAGTCCAAATATAGCCCCCCTGAAGTTTTAATTAAATTATAAAAAGGCAGTTGATATTAAGATTAGGGTGCAATGATTGTTCTGCTGTCAGTCAACAGCTTCACTGTTTCAGCTACCTCTTTCTTATAAAGTTTAGTGAGATTAAGCCATATTAGATACAAAGACACATTTCAAAATGTATTGAAATACGTAGTAAGTAATATATAAAGACAGAAAAGTAGAGGATCCGTGATAGAGCCCTGTGGCACTCCATATTTAGTTTAATCATTTTTATTACTAAAAAAAACAAATATATATTTACTGCTATTCTCTTTTTACATTGCATGATCTAATGTAAAAAAAACTAAAATAAAATAATGAAAATAAGTACTGTCCTTTTCTTGTAGGTGAACATTGGTAAAGGCAGCCACCCCAAGATGGTGAAGGTGTTTGGCCCTGGAGTGGAGAGAACGGGACTGAAGGCCAATGAGCCCACGCACTTCACTGTGGATTGTTCAGGAGCTGGAGATGGTGAGACACACACACACACACACACACACACACACACACACACACACACGCACGCACACACACAGTGATAATGAAGACGGGAAACCCACAGACCGTTTTATTTGGTGTGACGACAGTTTCCACACTTAAACGTGCAGACAAACATTCACAATTATATTGTCTGAGTGATTCTCTCTCTCAGACACACACACACACACACACACACACACACACACACACACTTTGTTCCCCCTGGTATGTGCTGACTATGATCTCAAGGCAGAAACATCCTGACAGGAAATTCATCACACTGATGTTCCTGAGTAGAACTCACACACAAAAGGTCATGCTTTGTCATCTACCTGCACAAATCAAGTACAAAAATACATAAAATATTTACTTAACAAGCTCCAATTAGCTTTCAAACGCCTCCTTCACATTTTCTTAAAATGTATTGACACCCCGACACACTGCTGGAGCGTTTTGCGATCCTTGTTGGGCCTTTAATTAATTGATGTAGGTGAAATTTTTCCTGTGATCATTTCGAATTTTCTCCTCTTATATTTATCCTCCCAATTCACATTAAAATCAGCCATAAAAATTAATTCTTGGTTGGGATTGCACTCTTTCAAGACTTTAGCAAGCCCATCGTGGAAAGTGTCGTCTATACACACCTAATATGTTAAATAACATTTGTTCGGACAGGATTATTTTTATCCGACGTATTCTAACGTGTTACCTGCTTTGAAAACTACAAACTCCTGTTCCATCTGTTCCATCTCGTCTAAAACACTGATATCCAGGTACCAAAAATACACTTGCGGGAGTTGCCTGTTTCAACCACAAAATATATGATTGGTTTATGAAATATGATGCTTTGATGAAGAATAAACATCCAAATAGTATATAAACTTCATCCAGCTACAAAATAAAATCCTGTAATATGAGATCTCACTGACAAGTCATTCTGCTGCTTAATATGTACTTTTACTTTTGATACTTTAGGTTCACTTTGCTGCACATACTTCTGTGCTTTGAAAGCGGGACCTTTCTTGCAGTGGAGTCTCTTTTATCTGAAGCTACAGCTGATTCTACTTAAAAATAACCAAATATTCTTCGAGCACTGGCTGTTTTTCGGCGTCTGTGTGATGCTGTAAAGACGTTCCTCACTGTGTGTGTTGTATGGGCTTTTGCTGGCATGTGCAGCAGTTGACGTGTGTGATGATGGTGTTAAAGCATCTGACCTGTTTCTGTTGTGTGACACAGTTCCAATCATACTTTGAATTCCTGTGCTGTGATTGACGGCTCTGTTCTGCTGCAGGAAGCTCTTTGATTGTGCTGCATGGTTTTTGTACATTGTTTACTTTAGAGAGCCAACGACAGCACGACATCTCGGGGGGCAAAATGTTTCTGACATGAGTTAATGAGACCAATGAACAGCAGTAAACAGCAGCACTCTAACACCACCTTGTGGCAGTCAGTGACAAAGCCTGAAAACATGAAACCAAATAGTAAAAAAAATTTTGAAAAAATGGTGTGTGTGTGTGTGTGTGTGTGTGTGTGTGTGTGTGTGTGTGTGTGTGTGTGTGTGTGTGTGTGTGTGTGTGTGTGTGTGTGTGGGTGTGTGTGTGTGTGCGTGCGTGCGTGCGTGCGTGCGTGCGTGCGTGCGTGCGTGCGTGTGTGTGTGTGTGTTTTCATCCAGGTGATGTCAGCGTGGGCATTAAGTGTGATGCCAACATGGTCGGTGACAAAGAGGCTGATGTGGACTTTGACATCATACCCAACGCCAACGACACGTTCACTGTCAAATACGTCCCTCCTGCTGCTGGAAAACTCACAGTGAAAGTCCTGTTCACTGACAAGGTACACACACACACACACACACACACACACAGTCCCTGGACAGAACTATGCACATGTTGATGGTTTAATTTTTCCATACAGGAAGTTCCACAGAGCCCTTTTAGCGTCAAGGTTGATCCTTCCCACAATGCATCGAAGGTCAAAGCGGAGGGTCCTGGACTGGCTCGCACGGGTGAGACACACAGACACACACACAACACACATACTATTTGAAGTGTGTTAACCCCATAAAACCTTAAAAACCTTAACAATAAAAAATAAAAACAAAACATGGGAAAAAAGGCAATGACCAATGACCCAAAAA
Source organism: Plectropomus leopardus (assembly GCF_026936395.1). Taxonomy (NCBI): domain Eukaryota; kingdom Metazoa; phylum Chordata; class Actinopteri; order Perciformes; family Serranidae; genus Plectropomus; species Plectropomus leopardus. Next base: position 36,732,983 of record NC_142177.1, read on the forward strand.
TGACTTAGAAATGTCCCACAAAATTGCAAGAAAAATAGCATAATAAAATGTTAAAATGTGTTTTTAAAAGGGGGGAGAATTATTAGAAATGTATACAAAAAGGGATAATGTCTGAAAATATATATTTATAATGATTTTGCTTTTATATTTAAAAGTGTGCTACATGAAAAAAAATCTATGCTTATATATTTGTTAAATTTTCTTCATTTTCTTTTTGGTCATTTTCTCTTTCTCTCTGTCTCTCTCTCCTCCTCCTCCCTCCCTGTGCAGGTATAGAGAGCGGTAAACCAACTCACTTCACAGTGTTGACCAAAGGAGCCGGTAAAGCACCGCTGGACGTCACCTTCTCCTCCCCTGTCCAAGACTTTGACATCATCGACAACTATGACTACTCCCAGACTGTCAAATACACACCTATGCAACAGGTACGCCAAATAAATAGCAGCACATGAGGTTGTGTAAGAGTCTAACTGTACAACCTGTGCAACTGATTTTTCTGTGCTTTTATCAGCCCAACATAGTAATTGCTTTTTTTATTTTTTTTTTTTTTATTATTAATGAGTGCTAAGTGCAGTACAAAAAAAACAAAACAAGTTAGTGACAGATAATGCATACATGGTGGTAGATGGAGATGGGAATATAGACAAAATAGGACAAAATGTAATAAACAAGCAAAAAATGATCAGTTATAATGATATCCTCGTTGTTATAAATATGGAAACTGGTTTTCTTTACTGTACTATTGAGTACATGCGTGTCTGTAACTGATAAAGAAGTGCTGAGCAAATAACACTGTAAAATACATGATTTAAACAACGATTAGAGTATTATTTAAGTCTACATATACACAATTATAAATAAAGCAACAATTAGGAGTCGACAGATTATTCATGGCCAATTATTGGGGCTGATATTTGGCATTTTCCTGATTATCTCTATCGGCATTTTATTTTAATTATGGTCAATAAAATTAATTAATTAAAAAGCACAAATAAAGTGTCAGAATGGGAGTAACTTTTACTTTGTAAAACTTCAGGAAGCTATATTTATTTTTTAGATAAATTTTCACTTGTGTTGTTTAAAGTTTCAGTTTTGATTTAACATTTACTGAATACATTTAAACAAAGAGTTTGTTATATTCCAATTTCTAAATATTGACAAAGATTTTTTTTGTGTAAATGTATATGGGTTCCAAATATCAGTTACTGGTCTCATTAACTACTAATAATCTGTATCGGCCCTGAAAAACCAATATTAATCGATCCCTAGTAACAATGTTGCGTGTCTCTGCAGGGGGAGCAGACGATCACGGTGAAGTTTGGAGGAGATCCCATCGCAAAAAGCCCCTTCACGGTCGGCGTCGCTGCTCCGCTGGATCTGAGCAAAGTCGTCGTGGACGACCTGGAAGGAAGTAAGAAATCTCTGCTTACTGCCAGTTTTCTGTCATTATTTGCATACGGTTTATTAATTTGCATTTACTGTCTAATTTATATTTACTGTATTTTATATTTGATCTATGCTTTTTTTATCCCTTATTTTAACTTCAAGTATTTTATGTTTTATTTTGTATTTTATGTCTCATATAGTTTATATTTGTGTGATCTGCTTTTTTTTTATACATATTTAGCAAGTATTGTTGGAGGAAGCCTGCGTGTGCATATTACAAGGAAAGATCATAAACTTTAACTTCTGCTATGTCACATTCAGTACATATTTTTGATGCAGAAATAAAACTTTCCTTACAAAAAAAAACGTCAGATGTAGCTGTAGTGTATATAAATATATATACCATATATATATTTTAATCTAGTTTCTGCATCATTTTCCTGCATATTGATTGAGTGGGGTCTCTAACCTGCAAGTTGCCGTTTTAAGAGACTTGTTGGCAAACATGAAAAGGTTAAAGTTTCTCTCTGTGAATTAGTTTTCAGAGTTGATCTACCAGAGAAAACGAAATTCTTTTGGTCATTTACAAAATCGATTAATGTCTTTCAGGAGCAGAGGTCAATCAGGAGCAGCAGTTCATGGTGAACACGAAGGGTGCAGGAGGTCAAGGTCGCCTGGAGGTGGCAGTGGTGAGTGTTGAGATGTCATAAACTGACAACAGCTTTTGGTGGAATCAGTTGCTGGTTTTGGTCTTTTTGCAGGATTACATTAAAAAAACAGCCCAAAATAATAGAAAATCGCCACATTTTTCTTTAAAAGACACTTTGATGTTAGCTGAATCATTGTGTTCTTGTGTGTGTGTGTGTGTTTGTTATTAGCTGAGTCCCAGCCAGAAGGCAGTGAAGTGTAAATTGGAGCCTCAGCCCGGTAAAGCAGACGTCAGTATGGTCCGTTACACCCCCACAGAGGAGGGCGTCCACGCCGTCAACGTGTCCTATGATGGACACCCTGTCCCCGGGAGTCCCTTCCCTGTGGATGCCCAGCTGCCTCCAGACCCCAGCAAGGTAACATCTGCAGCCATGTTTCCATTCCTCCTTAAGGACCACCTTAAAAATCTGATGTTTGATATATTTATATAAATATATTTCTTTTTCTCAAAGTTCTTACTCTTTGGGGCTTTCTTTTTTAAAAATCTTTTTGAGTGACAATATGTAGCATTAGAAAAGCAAACAGGAATATTTTCTTTTCTCATTTATTTTTATGCATAGACATTTACATAATTAAAATCTTGTTCTCTTTGATTTTATGTTAATTATTTCTGAAGAAAAGCATGAAAAAAGACCCCCAAAATTAATGAATGTATAACATTTAAGTAAATAATCAAGTTAAATTAATTTTAAAGAAAAATTACAATAATTTTCTAATTAAAAGTGCCAAAAAAAAGTAAAATAGAAATTTTAACTTTTTTTTTAATTAGAAATAAAAGCGTCTTCATGGCACCGTGCTCTTTCTCTCCAGGTGAAGGCGTTCGGTCCTGGTCTGAAAGGAGGTCTAGTTGGAAACCCGGCAGAGTTCACCATCGACACAAAGGGTGCCGGCACCGGAGGTCTCGGGCTGACGGTGGAGGGGCCGACCGAGGCCAAGATCGAGTGTTCGGACAACGGCGACGGGACCTGCTCCGTGTCCTACCTGCCCACCGAGCCCGGAGACTACCTGGTCAACATCCTGTTCGAGGAGGTCCACATTCCGGGCTCGCCGTTCAAAGCCGACATCCAGCACCCCTTTGACCCCTCTAAGGTGGTGGCATCTGGGTCAGGCCTGAAGAGAGCCAAGGTGAAAGATTACGCTTTTAAAAAGCAAGATAAAACATTCAGCAGTTTAAATCTGTTTTGGATACATTCAACGTTTTTTTTCCCACTGCAGCAACAAAACTTCTGAGTCTGCTGCAGCTCTGATTTGATCCTCTGACTCTCGGCTTAAAGTCTGATCCAGATCGTTGTGTCTGCAGGTCGGAGAGACCAGCGTGGTAAATGTGGACTGTTCCAAGGCCGGACCAGGACTACTCAGCCTGGAGGACGCCCTCGAATCCCCCGCGACCAGTCCCTCTGGCACCGCCCCTCGCTCTGGTAACACCAGCGCTGTTTTGATTCAGCAGTAACCAGTTTACGCACAGTAGCTGTGAACGAGCACGATGGTGGTGGTATATGATTTTTATCCGAACGTTAGTGTTCAACGCTTTCAAGTCGTCCAAATGTAGTTTTTAAATATATTTACTTCAGACACTTAAACTTTAAACTTGCTGCTGATAGATAATCCACCAGCATGAACCATTTAACTGTTTGATGGAAAAATGAACCAAATTCTACAATTTTTTTATTTTTTTGGTAATTATTAGTGTTTATTAATAGAGGCTCAGTTTACATTTCCAATACAATATCTGGATGTATAAAAAATCAATTTGTGCTGTAAATATAGAGGAAAATTTTAAACATAATATTGAAACATCACATACAATACATACATATTAAAGTAAAGAAGTGATAATTGCACATAACATTACAAATAAAAATCTTATATTACCTTTTGTAAAACAAATTTAAAAAGAAAATACAAATACATAAAAAAATATACATATAGACATGTATACAAAAGAAGAATTACATGAAATAAAAATTAAATGATAATTAAACAAAAATAGAAACCCATAAACTCAAGGATTATACACGTGTCAAGAAATATATGTTTGTTGTGAATATAATGTCTTTTTTTGGATTTAAATTGTTCTGCTTTGTTCTGAGTGCCTTCTGTTTAAAACATAAAGAGCTGCTCATATTTTGGATATTCAGACCGTCTCCAGTTCTGTGATGAAAATATAAAAACTGTCCGTTTTGTTCTAGGTGTTAAAGCTAAGACGGAGATCGTGGACAACAAAGACGGGACTTACACGGTGACCTACGTCCCGCTGACCTCTGGCATGTACACTCTGCTGCTGAAGTACGGAGGCAAAGCCGTCCCCGGTTTCCCCGCCAAGGTCACGGTTGATCCTGCCGTCGATACTTCCAAGGTCAAAGTGTTCGGACCCGGAGTGGAAGGAAAAGGTGCAGTATGGTTTATCTGTTTGTGGCTCATGTCGTGCTGTGAAATGAGCAAAATAACAGTAAAACGACACTTCACCCCGAATCAAAAGAACATAATTTCCTCTTATCTGTAGAACTATTTATCAGTCTAGAGGGTTTTGTTGTGAGTTAGATATCAGCTGTAGAGACGTCTGCCTTCTCTCCAGTATAATGGACCGAAATGGCACTCAGCTCGTGGTGCTCAAAGAAATCATGACACGGTCATTAAAAATAATCCTCACACTTCGTTGTGGCTGTTTCATGTAGGAACTGTTTTCATTCTACCAAATTACACCAGCCAATCGTATCACTGCGCAGAAGCAAGCGTGCATCTACCGCTAGCTCACAGCAGCACTGAGCTAATGTTCCAGCTCAGCCGAGGAGGACGCCGTTAATGTTTACATCTCGTGCTGTCACGAGGACGAGCCTCCCATCCACGAGTAGACGCTCACTTCCTGCATTCGCTGCAGCAATACGTCTAAAGTGTGAGTCTCTGATTCGAGCCTCCCTGGCCGCTGTACGCCCACGTCTTTCAAACTTATCGTCCCCAGTTTGCAGCGTTTCTGTTATGAATATATTTTCACGGGCTGAACAGGACCAGTCATCACTGGAAACTACAAACTCTTTTTTTAAATGTATTTATTTGATTCCATTTAGTTGAGTTTATTTGCACACAATTTTAAAAAATGCATAAAATCTAATTAAATAAAAGAACAAAATATGTGCTAGGAGAGGTCAAGACTCCAGAGGTTTATACAAATGAAAATCAATTAAGACGCTGTTAAAAAAAAAACAAAAAAAAACACAACAATTTGAACTTTATGAAGTGGAGCGTCCCTTTAAAAATGCGTTCTCCCTCCTCTCTCCTCCAGCTGTTTTCAGAGAAGCCACCACGTCGTTCACGGTGGACGCCCGTCCTCTGACCAAGCGAGGAGGAGATCACATAAAGGCGGAGGTCAGGAACCCGTCTGGAGCGCTGACGGACTGCGAGATCACCGACACGGGCGACGGGACCTACAACGTCGAGTACACTCCTTTTGAGAACGGTAACCAGGATCCCCGCGTTTCCTTAACGTTTTAAAAGCCAAAAAATTCATTAATCTAAAAATAAAGTCTTAATTAGTATTAAAATGTCTTAAATCAATCTTTTAAATGTCATAAAAATGTTTGGGACACAGAAAGTGGAATTCTATAATCTTTTTTTATGATATTGCATTTTAAAATGCGTGGATGGGAGGCTCGTCCTCGTGACTGAACTGTTTGACTGTAATCTACAACAAACACACGGTGCTGTGATCATCAGCTGCTGTCCGCCTCTGTGTTTGTTTCAGGCGCCCACAACGTCCACGTTCTGTATGACGACACACCGGTTCCTAAGAGCCCGTATAAGGTGTCTGTGTCGGAGGGATGCGACCCCAGCAGGGTGGTGGCGACCGGCCCCGGGCTCCAACAAGCTCTGACGGACAAACCCAACAACTTCAACATCATCACCAGGTGCTGACGGCAGCAGAGAGCAGTTTTGTAGCATTTTGTTGTAACAACAATGTCCCAGACTTCATGTCAAACTATTGCTGATTTTGGGCGTATTGGTCCTTTGCCAGGGGGGCAGGTATCGGCGGTCTCGGCATCACTGTGGAGGGTCCATCAGAGTCCAAGATGTCTTGCAAAGACAACAAAGACGGCAGCTGCAGCGTGGAGTACGTGCCCTTAACCCCCGGCCTCTACGACGTCAACATCACCTATGGAGGAGAGCACATCCCCGGTGAGACCAGATTATTAAAACGGTGTCGCTCTATCGTGGATTTATGATGACAGGAGTGTTTTTGTCAGTTAGTTCATGTGGGGGTCAAAATAAACTGCAGTGTGTGTGTCTGTGGTAATGAGGGATCGTGTGATGTTTTTTAAAGACTAAGAAGCTCTGTGGCACAGATGATTGAGCAACTGATGTTCAAAGATGAGCTCAGTGTTTTTTGGTTAATATAAAAAAGATGGCGCTGATGTTATTGGCTGATAAAAAACATGCTGAGTGTTTCAGTCTAATGTTTTAAAGATGTGGTTGAAGTTAAAAAAAGCTGCAGCTCAGTTTAACAGAGTTTGTTCAGGAAGAGCTCAGCGTGTTTCTCCGCTCGACATCTTTCGTAGACAGCTGTTGGTTCGTGGTTCAAGCGTGTGTGAAGCAGCTGCAGCTACACAAAGATTCAGGATGCAGAAACCAGCAGGCAGTGAGGCTGCACCACACAATTCTTTTTCATTATGAATTAAACAGTCAGTTATTTTTATCAGTTATTTGGTTAATTTATCAGCCAATTTCAGGGGGAAAAAAAGCGCCGCCAGCTTTCAAAAGCCTAAAATAGTGTCTTTTTATAGTTTTTTTTCTCGCTCCAAAACTCCAAAATCTAAAGATGAGTGAAAAAAAGACAAAATTTCATGATAAAATGAGAAAAAGGACGAGGAAATGTTTGACATTTTTGCTTGAAAAATGTATTATCAAAATTGTTCTAATTATTTTTTGAGCTTTATGTGATAGTTAAACTGGGTCAGGAAGAGCCTTCAGAATCTAGAGTCAGTTTTGGTTTCTTATGGGAACATTATGATACATTGTTCCCTTAAAATAATCTTTTTTGCCTCTTTAACAATAAAAAAACGTTCTGTGACTCAAACCAACATTTCCTCTTCCTGTTCTCTCCAGGAAGTCCATTCAAGGTCCCGGTGAAGGACGTGGTGGACTCCAGTAAGGTCAAGGTGTCTGGTCCCGGTGTGGGCTCAGGAGTCAGAGCCAATGTCCCACAATCCTTCACTGTGGACTGCAGGAAAGCCGGCGTGGCGCCGCTGGCTGTGGCCGTCACTGCTCCTAAAGGCATCACTGTACCTGTGGAGGTGAAGGACAACGGGGACGGGACTCACCTGGTGTCCTACACTCCGTCTTTGGAGGGACCGCACTCTGTGGCTGTCAAGTACGCAGATGAGGACGTCCCCCGCAGGTACTGAGCAGCACTGCAGTGCTTACGGTCAGGAGTCCGATGATAAATATAAAAGACAAAATTATCTGCAGAATCTTTGGAAACTTAGAAGAAAATGGAGGGTGTGATAATGATTTACTAAACTACGATATAAAAGGTTTCCACACATTTTCATGGGCAAAATCTCAAAACTTTTCCATGACTTTTCCAGGACCCATAATAAAAAAAATGAATAAAATATATAAAAAAATATATAAAAACACATAGACTACCTATTAGAGCTACGTTAAGTCAGCAGCTTCAGAAAATAATTTAAAGATAACATTAATGATATTAAAATATGCAAAATTTAAGACATCTAGTCTCATGTCACGATATCAATATATCAGGAGCTCGCCAGCATCTTACTGTCGCCCATGACAATCAGTATCTGAACTGTGTCTGTCGTCTCTTCAGCCCCTTCAAGTTTCGGGTTCTGCCAACTCACGATGCCAGTAAAGTGCGAGCCAGCGGCCCCGGGTTGACCAATGGCGTCCCCGCCAGCTTCCCTGTAGAGTTCAACATCGACGCCAAGGACGCCGGCCAGGGCCAACTGAGCGTGCTCATCACGGTCAGAAACACACACACACACATAATTACACACGCATATGAAAAGAGAAGACATCACACGTAAATTAAATGTCCTCATTCGTCCTCAGGACCAGGACGGTAAACCGAAGCAGCCCAATATCCATGACAACGGTGACGGTACATACCGGGTGTCTTATATTCCTGACCGTACAGGCCGGTACACCATCGTCATAAAGTATGGCGGTGACGACATCCCCGCTTCACCTTATAAGGTCCGCGCCACGGCAACCGGAGACGCCAGCAAGTGCACCGTCACCGGTACGTTACAACCGATGATGATGTCATACAGACAACAAAAGAAAGAAGAGAATAAATAAGTTTAACTCAAAGAAGATAATTACTAATAATAGTTAATAAGATTTACTCAATAAATAAAGAGATGAAATAATTAATTTATTTATTGACTGTTAACTATATAAATAAAAAAAAATAAATTATTAACTGAATAAATAAATAATTTAAAAAAATAAATTATTAACTGAATAAATAAATAATTAAAAAATAATTATTAACTGAATAAATTAATAATAAATCAATCAATAAATAAGGGCTCCTAGTAGTTCGCCTGGTAGAGCAGGGGCCCATGTACAAAGCCTTTGTTCTTGTCACAGCAGCTGCGGGTTTGATTCCAGCCTCTGCCCTTCATGCTAAGACTGTTATGTCAAAATAAAGGATAAAAAAAACCCAATATAATCTTTTAAAAAGTAAATCAATCAATGAAATAAAATAAAATGTAATAAAATATAATAATATATAATAAATATAATGAAATGTTAAAAAATAAAATAAAATAGAATAAAAGAATAGAAAAGCATTTATTTTGGGAAGAGAATCTGATAAAATGTCCTGCCCCGCCTCCTCACAGGTCCAGGCGTGGGTCCCACGGTGGCCATCGGCGAGGAGCTCGGCCTGGTGGTGAACGCTAAGGGTGCTGGGAAGGGGAAGGTGAGCTGCGTGGTGGTTCAGCCCGACGGCAGCGAGGTGGAGGCTGAGGTGCTGGAGAACGAGGACGGCACCTTTGACATCTTCTACACCGCGCCAGCTCCCGGAAACTACGTCATCTACGTCCGCTTCGGAGGGGAAAACATCCCCCGCAGCCCCTTCAAAGTCATGGTAAGAGACGGATGTGTTGTTTTTGGGGGGTTTAACACTCAAATGGGTTCACGTGAGTTGAGATTATCATCTGTTGCAGCTTCGAACAGAAGACATGGAGACGGACGGCGATCTCACTGTATTTGACTTTATTACAGTTCGGATGGAGAAAACGTAGCATCATATAAATGAGAGAATGACTTACTGTTAATTTACACCCCCTTCTGCCCACATTAACTGTCCTGGGCTGGTCCCTAAAACAGAGAAGCCTGAACAAACAGAGGGAGTGGAACGTGTGTGTGTGAGTGTGTGTGAGTGTGTGTGTGTGTGTGTGTGTGTGTGTGTGTGTGTGTGTGTGTGTGTGTGTGTGTGTGTGTGTGTGTGTGTGTGTGTGTGTGTGTGTGTGAGTGAGAGAGAGGTCAGATGTTAACCCTTACTGTCGTATCTTTAGGCTACTGATGAGATACCCATGATGCAACAGATGACGTCTCAACAGCAACAGGCCGCCCCCGGAGCTGGCTTTCAGCCCTGGGTACCCCAAACACACACACACACACACACACACACACACACACACACACACTGCTCCTCTCCTGCAGGTGGCTGCTGGTTTAGGCTTAACCTCTCGCTCTCACTCTCAGTCCTGCTTTACCTCCTCCATGTCATCACGTCCCCTTTTGTCTCAGCCAATGGGATCGCAGCAAACATCTAACAACATAACAAGACCAATAAAAATGCGTGTTGCAGAAGATGTGTTGCAGAGGGCATTGCTATGGTTACGGGTGTTTGTTGTGGTGGTTGCTCTCTAGCTCCTCTTCCTCAGTGCACTCTTCATCGCTGTGGCTGCATCACAGAGTCACATCATCATCATCATCATCATCATCATCATCATCATCATAATCATCACTTTCTTCCCTCTTTGTCCCGCTCCATTGCACTACACTTCCCAGGATGCCCCTGTGTGGGCGGGGCTTGGATGCAGCAGCATGTTTCTAATGCACTGGAAATAGACAGGAGGTTGTTTTCAGTGCTGAATCGACGCGTTAAACTCTGTCTGTCTGTGTGTGTGTGTGTGTGTGTGTGTGTGTGTGTGTGTCTTCAGGTGACATCAGAAAACTACGAGCCAATCAGCAGCAGCGTTAATGGAAGCGGCTTCAGACCGTTCGACATGGTGATACCTTTCTCCTTCAGGAAGGGAGAAATCACAGGTGAGACTGATGTCAAGCAGGTGTCATTTTCTTCACCTACCAGCTTAGCATGTTAGCTTTTGATAATAAGCACTTGAAAAAAAAGTCAAATTTCAAAAATTTTGCATCAACTAGGGAAAAAATTACATAACCAAATGAATAAACAATAACATTTAATGAACATCTAATAAAACCTAAGCAAATTGACTTTATTTTATCCAAAAACATGTAAAGAAGGCAAAGAGCAAATTAAGAAATGGCCCAAAAAATTACCTGAAAATAAGAAAAAAAAGTGAAAAAAAGCAAACTTTTTTTCTCTGCAACATAATTTTGAATTAGAAAATACATATGTGATTATGGTTTTTTTTGACACTTTACCCTTAAAAGCAAAATGTTTGTGATTTCTTGCCATGTTCCTTAATGCCTTTTTCTCCATGTTTTTGAGAGAAATCAAATAGATTTGTTCAGGTTTCAAAGATTTAAAAGCCCGTGAAAGGCATCAGAATGCAGCACAGTGATGCTGATTCAGGGTTCAAAGGGCTTATTGAATAATAATAAAATTTTATTTACATTTTACGCAGCACCCCGACTTTGTGAAAGCGGGGTGATGATACGAGCATGACACTAAATATTTGTTTTAATTAATAAGAAGTATCAGAGTAATAACAGAGAAGTCAACTGGAATTATCCAACTAATATTTCCGAACATCTCTGCCTGTCTCTCTCTCAGGTGAGGTGCACATGCCTTCAGGTAAAACAGCTCAGCCGCTGATCACAGACAACCTGGATGGGACGGTCACGGTGCAGTACTCGCCCACGGAGGCCGGCCTGCACGAGATGCACATCAAATACAACGGCTCACACATTCCAGGTCAGCACACACACACACACACACACACCTCATGACTAGGGTAAGTTAGAAAAGTGAGACATCTGGAGCCAGATGCACAAACTCTGAATTCACGACTAAAAATGTATTTATGCTCAAAAGCAGTAATATGCATACACAGTCTTTCTGTCAGATTTCTAAAGATGCACTTATGCTTGATTCTGTTTTTTAAATCTTAATCATTGTAGAGCTTGGCATGTGCAAAACCCTAATTTCCACCCCCACTGTTTACCATAAACGGATATAGAAACGCCCTTAAACATGCATTTGCATATCAATACTGTGCCCACTCCACCTCTCATCAGACATTAACACACTTGAATCTTTCTGTTCTGTATAAAAATGCAAAGGCGGCATCATCAACGGTTTTTTTGGGGCTTTATTGTGGAAATTCTGGGCTAACGAGAAGGGAACGTTCTCGTCAACATTTTTTTAATGACATCAATGCAGAGATGATGAGTGCGTGCAGGATTTAACTTTTTCCTGCACCACAAAGAAAGCACAGACAGTGGCATGCATTGTTCCTACAATCACAAATTATCACTGTTTGCATTAACGTTTCCCTTCATTGTAATTGTAGAGCCCAAACTATAAAAGAAAAGACCCAGACCAAAAGTACACTGAAATATACGGACAAAGGAACTAGTTGTACTGATGATGACTGTTTGTGCTGCAGAGTCTCCCCTTCAGTTCTATGTGAACCACGCCAGTAGTCCCAGCGTCACAGCCTACGGTCCCGGTCTGATCTACGGCGTCGCCAACAAGATGGCCACGTTCACCGTCCTCACAGAGGACGCCTCTGAAGGTACGTTAGCTGCAGGAGGAGCTGGTGATTACTCTGTTCAAAACATCATCTGACAAGAGCCACGATGACTCTGACATATGCAGTTCAGCTTTATTTGTAAAGAACATTTCATACAACGGAGCGATTCAGAGAGCTTTACAGAGCGATACGATACACAACACAGTACAGGATACAGATTTACAGCAGAAGACTGTACAATCCCCCCACTGTACCTTTTGTACATACATTTTGTGTTCTTTATATTCTATTTTTCACTTTTCACTTTCATATTTTTGTATTGCTTCTATATTTTTTACCTTATGTCGTATTCTAGTTAAATTTACTATTTTTATTCCTCCTTTATGTTAATTGTTTTGCACCGAAACACAAAGTCAAATAAAAATGCGATTCTGATTCTGAGAAGAGTTGAGAGATAAGTTATAAAAGGTAAGATTAAACACTAAATGATTAAAAACAAATTAAGATAAAATTGTCATTATAAAAGCAAAAGTTCAGACAAGAGTTGCAAATGAAAAAATGATTTAAAATCAAGTTTAAAATAAGTTTGTCATCATTAGTGGGTGGAGTAGGCTGCGTAAAACAGGAATGTTTTTAGCTCTGTCTGTTTTTCTTTCACTGATGGTGATTTTATTTATTCAGTCTGGTTTTAAAAAAAGAGTATTGTGAAAAGTGCTTTATAAATAAAATGTATTATTATTATTATTTATTGGACTTAAAAGTGGTCAGAGTCAGAGCTAACATCATCTGGGAGGTTATTCCAGGTTTGTGCTGCCTGAAAACAAAACGCTGCTTCACCATGTTTAGTTCTGACTCTTTGGACGCTCGGTAGGCCGGCCCCTGATGTCCTGAGGGTCCTTGACGGTTCATATGTTACAAGCATGAGATTTATTTGGGTGCTGAGCTACAGTGATTAAAGACTGCTGCTGCGATAAATACAACTGCTGACACTACCAAATACTATCATCTAAAGCCATATATATAAATATCCTACACATACTGGCTTCAATATTATTGATGCTGTTTCTGTTGCAAAATGTGCAACTTTTAAAGCTAATTTCATGGTCACTAAAACAAGCAGGAAACCTCGAGGTGATCCTGGACTCCACAGACATTTTAACATACCATATATTCTGCATACGACTAGTACACAATAACAGAGTGAGTTTTCCCTCCAAAGCTACATCTTTAAATCAAACATGATTTTTTTCCTAATTTTTTTACCTTGCATCAAAACACAAGAATAACCTTACTTAATTATATCCACAAATAAAATTCTGCCCAACATAAAGGTCATTTACTGTCTCCCGTACTTTATGGTCTGTTAAACTAATATAATTTTACCATGTTCCAGTGTAGCAGAAATAGGAAAATACAATGTACATATATATATAAAAAAAAAGACAGAAACCAAACATTACAATGTGTGTAGCTATGAATTGGGGTTCTTTTTCTTCTAATGATGGACAACTCAAATAAAATCTGACCTACTTGGTTTTATGAACTCTGTCCAATTTTACCAAATTCTTTTAAATCTGTCCGCCTCCAGTCTCATGGAGAAAGTTAACTTTTCCATCACATTAAAACCAGGATTTTGTTTTTAGTGAATTACATCCTGTTTCAAATATAAGGAGTCCGTGTGTCTGTCTGTTTGTCCGTCCAGGTGGTTTGGACTTGGCCATCGAGGGTCCGTCCAAAGCAGAGATCAGCTGTGTGGACAACAAGGACGGCACGTGTAGCGTCAGCTACCTGCCCACTCTGCCCGGAGACTACAACATCCTGGTCAAATACAACGGCAAGCACATCGCCGGCAGCCCGTTCACCGCCAGGATCACTGGTCAGACTTCACACCAACACACACACACACACACACACACACACACACACACACGCACAGATACATGAACAGGCAGATTATTATTGATCAACAATCCAAAACATTTACAGGTTCACTGAAAAACAAATCTGTATTAGATTTCTCTTATTTTCATCTCTTCCCTTTAACCTTGAAAAGTGCCATGTGTTAGATTTAGGGAGATTTCGTGGCTTTTCGCAGTGAGGATTGCAGATTATCACCAGCTGAAATTTGAAACTTGTTTGTCATTCAAGTTTTTACCTTGAGCCTAATTATCCACAGAGGTCACTTCCTTTCCAAAACGGACCGGGTAATTTAAACCAGTAAAAACACAGAATAAAGTGGTTTCATGTTCAACCCTTAACACCTGAATCAGTATCAGTTTTTTGTGATGCATTCAGATGCCTTTGAAAAGCATTTAAACCTCTGAGACCTGAGATTATTGGTTTGATTTCTTTTAAAAAAAACACACACAAAAAAAACAGTAAAACATCATGACTAACTTGACAAGAAATGACTAAAAGGTGACAAGGAAATGATAAGAAAATTAGCTGGGGGGAATAATTAGGAATGATTAAATGAGAAATGAAAAAAATAAATGAGGGAAAATGTCCAGAAAACTATTTTTTCCAATTCTCTTTATTAAAATATAAAATTATGTTACAGAAAAAGCAATTATTTAACTTTCTAGCAGTTACTTAAAGGTTGTTTTTTTCTGTTTTGCTTATTTTTAGATCATGTTCTTGTATCTTTCTTTTTATAATTTGCCAATTTTTGGGCCAGTTCTTGTCAAGTTACTCATAGTCCTCCCATGTTTTTTAAGAAAGCCAATTTGCTTGGTTTTCAAAGGGTTAAAAATCTGTTGTTTTTTTTCAACACTGGGACTGCTAACTACAGTGACCGGTGCAAAAACGTGGATTTACTTTTCAGGGATCATTGTTAGGTTTGTCCGTTCTGGGCTGCTGTAGAAATAAGGCTGACTTGGTGGACGAGGATGCGCTCCCTATGTAGATATAAACAGCTCAATCTAATATTTTCAGGCGATTTTACACTAAAGAAAACACACTTTTTACATTATATTTCATTCCTGTCAATACATCCCCCGTAATCCTACACACTGGAGCTTCAAACAAAAGTTAAGAGGGAGAAGGTGAATTTTAACAAAAGATTAGTTCTTAAAAGAGTTAAAAACAGACGTAATGTAAAAAGGCTGGATTCAGCTGCATGTTTACAGTGATGTCTTATCTTTGTGCGTGCGTGCGTGCGTGCGTGCGTGCGTGCGTGCGTGCGTGCGTGTGTGTGTGTGTTTCAGAGGACAACCAGCGGCGCTCTCAGGTCAAACTGGGCTCGGCGGCAGATTTCTCTCTGGACATCAATGAGACGGATCTGAGCCTGCTGACCGCCAGCATCAGGGCGCCATCTGGCCGTGACGAGCCCTGCCTGCTGAAGAGGATGGCCAACAACCACATCGGTAACGTCCATACACAAATAAATACACACAAATACACACACACTCTAAAGTAATTAAAAACGTTATTGTAATATATGATAAATGTTCATTTAAATTTGACCTCTTCCACCCATTTTTCTTCCACCTTTACTCCATTTTTCTTCTTTTCTCTATTTTATTTCTTCCTCTTCACTCTTCATATTCTTGCTTTTTGTTTCCTCTCCTTCCCTTCTCTTTACTTCCTCTATTTTTCTCCCTCTTTCTTTCCTGTCCCTTGTGCTTCTCGTCTTCCTCTCCTCCATGTTTCCCCACCTCCTCCATCTTTTTTCTTTTCCACCTTTCGTTTCCTTCCACACTGTCGTTCTCTCTCCCTCCTCGTCCCAGGTATCTCCTTCATTCCCCGGGAGGTGGGTGAGCATCAGGTCAGCATCCTGAAGAACGGCCGTCACGTCGCCAACAGTCCTATCACCATCATGGTCGTCCAGTCTGAGATCGGTGACGCCAGTCTGGTCAAGGCCCACGGAGACGGCCTTATCCAGGGAACCACCTTCAACAACTCCAGCTTCGTGGTCGACACACGCGAGGCCGGTCAGTATCCAGAGCTTTATTTCTACAGCCAGATTAATTAAGAAACATCACAACAGCTGCCTGTTTCTGCCGTTTAACCAGTAATAACCTGATGTGTGTGTGTGTGTTTTTGCAGGATATGGCGGCTTGGCTCTGTCCATCGAAGGTCCCAGTAAGGTGGACATCCAGACGGAGGACATTGAGGACGGGACATGTGGAGTCACTTACTGTCCTACTGAACCTGGAAACTACATTGTCTCAATCCGCTTTGCAGAGGAACACGTCCCAGGTAAAATCCGTATTTACAGGAGAATGACTTGTTACTGCTCTGTAGGGTTTAGTATCATCTGTTTTTTTCAGATAACGGCACTAAAAAAATACTTTCGAAATGGAGCTAAGGCCTAAACCGATACTTTACAACAAAAAAGAATAAGAACAGTTAGGGTTTTTTTTAATTTTATTATAACAGCAAATTTGAAATTGAAATTATGCATTGTATGTATATATTAACCCTTAGCATTTCATTTCTTTGATACCCGAGCAAATTGACTTAATTTTTTTTAACAAGATAAAGCCCAAAAAATAGCAAGAAATGAATCAAAATTTATAAGAATTTCTTTGGAAAATAGGCAAAAAACAAAACAAGAAAATGACCTCAAGAAAGTGCTGAAAATTACATATGTTTCCTTTTTCTGTAACATAATTTAAATTTTTTCTGGACAATTTCCCCCCATTTCTTGATAATATCTAATAATATCTAATTTTCAGATAATTTTCTTGTCACCTTTTACTAATTTTTTAAAGTTTGTGGGACATTTTTTGACAAGTTTCAGAGGTTTAAATGTGTGTAAAAGAGTATAAATGCAGCACAAAAAAACTTCTGCGAATCCAGGTGTTCAAGGGTATAAGTAGACTTAAATATATTAGTATGAATAAATACAAAACATTGTTATGTATATATTCACATAATTCCACTTAAACAAAAGCTACTCTTTCTAATTTTGTTGCTAACCCCCTTCACTTTAGCTTTTCTGGTTTACGTGGCCTGCTGTGTTCAGAGCTCTCTGTCTCTTTTGACCGCAAATAATCTGAAATGAGGCACCAAAATCTGTTGTGTGAATTAGTCCATGAGGGGTTTCAGTACCAACGCCGCTATTCTGTTATTGAAAGAAGTCAGTAAAACCCCTAACACTCACAGTTGGATCAGTTTTATCAATTTATTTGGTTAAAAACCTTTTAAATGGGTCCTGATTGGCTGTTATATAAATTTAACTAAGTGAAACAGGAGACATGTTACATCCAGCAGGTGAACTACTGAAACAAATAGAAATACTTGCATCTTAAAGAGTCTGCATTTTTTTTAAGGAATCATAATAAGAGTGCATCTTTTCAGACAAATAATTTAAGGTATATGTGCGCGTGTGTCTTTATCAACAGGAAGTCCGTTCACGGTGCGTGTGACAGGGGAGGGTCGCATCCGTGAGAGTATCACCCGACGACAGAAGGCGGCGTCTGTTGCCAGCGTGGGGAGTGTGTGTGACCTCAGTCTGAAGATACCAGGTACAGTATACACACACACACACACACACACACACACACTGTCTGAAGGCTCGTGTGTGGACTTGCTTTTGTCCTTTCAATTATCCATAACCTGTAAACATCTGGTGATTGGTTGTCGTGCAAGTCAATTACAAAAAACATCAGGCAAAAGTGAGCAGGTCCTGAACTCGTTGTCAATGTGTCATAGACCGCCAGCGTTCAAAAGTATGAAAACGTCCTTTGTTATCAGAGCGGCTCCACTTTTTCTAAAACTGTTTCCTGTCTAAATCGCTGACATTTCTCTGGTTTCTGTCTTGTTTCTTCGTACTGTCTGCAGTTTCTCAGCGTTGTCATTTCTCAGTCTCTTCTTTCCCTTTCTCTTTCCCTTTCTTTCATCTTTTTCTTTGCCTCACTGTGCCATCTTTTTTTTATTTCTGTTTTAACATTTCTTCCTGTTTTCCTTCTCTCCGTGTTCCTCAATTTGGCTTTCCTTTTCCCTCTTCAATCTTCTTTTGTCCTACTATCATGTCTCCCTCATTTCCCCCTCAGTTTCTCCTTATTGTCTCCTCTTCTGCCTTCTGTCCCCGTCTCCAATCGTTCCTCTCTTCCTCCTCCACTTCTTTTTCTTCGTTCTCCTTTTCATCCTCCTCTTCCTCCAGTGAGCTGGTTCCTTCTGGCGTTATCTCGACAGCTCCTCTCTCACACCTCCTACTGCTCCCTCTGGTGGTCTGGAAGATCCAGCGGTTGCAGGAGTAGTTCCGCTGCCGTTGCCCAGGATCAGAGCTTCTCCCCTGGGCACGTGCGCCTCATCTCTGGCCTCTCCGGTCTAGTGCTGGCGAGTACGAGGGCAGCGAGGCGTGTTTGGGTGGTTGATACCTGCTGTTCTGTGGGCGGTGCCCGGGTGGAGGGTGCGTTATAGTCCTAGGGGGGAAAAAGCTGTGTTGGCAGCACAAGGTTCTTCCTTAAATTTAGTTTATTGTAGCTTAAAAAACATGAATACACAAAAAATTAGAAAACTCTCTGTCTATCTTTGCAGCAATCGACATGCAGGACGTGACTGCTGAGGTTACCTCCCCCTCTGGAAATAACCAGTCTGCCGAGCTGGTTGCAGTGGGGAATGACACCTACTGTGTGCGCTTCGTGCCCACAGAGATGGGTGTTCACACCGTGAGTGTGAGGTACAGGGATCACCACGTGCCAGGCAGCCCCTTCCAGTTCACTGTGGGGCCGCTGGGAGAAGGCGGGGCCGCCAAGGTGAGAGCAGGAGGACCGGGACTGGAGGGAGCAAAGGCAGGAGAGCCAGGTAAACACCCACACACACATCATCCTTACAGGGACTTCACATTGACTACATCCATCACATTCACATTAGAGCAACATGCAACAAATCCCCAGAAACTGCTAGATTTCTTACTAAGTAATGACTGAGCAAAGCTTTCGCCAACTATTTTAGGAAATTATGGAGCTTTTTACTAATGGACAAAACTTGTGAGCAGGTTCATGCGTAGGATTTATCTTATGTATGAACCTATGAGGCTGAGTGCCACAAACAGGGTAGAGAAGTCCACAAGTAAAAGATACACATTGTTGGTTTTGGTCCTGTTGGATTTCTTGCTAACAACAAAATGTAAAACAAAACGAGTCGTATCCTTTGACTGAGGCACAATTTTGGTCATTGATTTGTAAAAACAACTAAACTTCAGGCTACAAGATTGTAAAACTCCGGAAACATCCTGTATTTCCTAAAAACATCCTAAAGTCCAAGAAATGTCTTTAAATCCTTGAAACGTCCTAAAGTCCTTTAAGATATTTCAAGGATTGTTGCACATTTCTAGGATTTTGGACTGTTTTTTAATGATTTTTGGACATTTTTAGAATTTTAGGATATATCTAGAATTTAAAAGCATCTTTAGAGTTTTAGGACATTTTTTTGGACTTGAGAGCATTAGGGAGATTTCTAGGATTTTAGGTTAAATTCCTAAAATTTCCACAAACATCCTTAAGTCCTACAAAAAAGTTCTAATATCCAAGAGACGCCCTCAAGTCCCAGTATGTCTGAAGTCCTAAAAAATGTCCTAAAATCCTAAAAACATCTAAATTTGTAGGGTTTTAGGATTTCAAGACATTTTTATAAAGACATTTTTTCTAAAGTCCCAGAAATGTCTTAAAATCCTGTAGATGTTCTGAATTGCTACAAATGTTCTAAAATTAGAAAAGAAAGTCGCAAAACCATAGAAATGTCTTTAAATCCCTTAAAGGGACTAAGGTCCAACAAAAGTCCTAAAATGATAAAGTGTCTTAAAAAAAATCATCCTAAAATCCTACATACGTCCCGATGTCTTTGGAATGTCGTCAAATCACGACCAAATCTAGTGGTCTCGCCTGTCCCTACAGCAGAGGAAGCCTGGACTAATCGGTAAGGACGGTCACTGTGTTGTGGCTTTGCCGTTTTCACGTACCCTCTTTCTCTCAGCTGAATTCAGCATCTGGACGAGGGAGGCCGGGGCTGGCGGTCTGTCCATAGCCATGGAGGGACCAAGCAGGGCAGAGATTTCCTTTGAGGACCGTAAAGACGGATCGTGCGGCGTCTCTTACATCGCTCAGGAGCCCGGTAGAGAAAACACACACAGTTTAAGCTGATGATCGTTCAGTGATGCGTCTCTAACTCTGTGAGTTACGTTCTCGCTCTTTTCTCTGCAGGTGATTATGAGATTTCGGTGAAGTTTAACGAACAGCACATCCCCAACAGCCCCTACCTTGTTCCTGCTGTTGCCCCTGCAAACGATGCTCGCCGTCTCACTGTTACCGGCCTTCAGGTGAGGCATGAGGAGACACCTCCACACCCAGCCTGCCCAGCCTTGCTAAAGGGCTCTGGGGCACAGTTGCATAAAAATGTGATGTCATAAGCAGAGCCAGATTTTACTCTCGTGCAGAGAATAACTGGGTGTGATGGTTCGACTGGTTTGGATACTGAATGCTATTGTTAAACGGCCCAGATCAGTCGAAACCTGCAGTTTTTAATTGTTTCTTATTTCTTTATGCAACTGTCCTCATGGATGTGACCACAGCCAGGCAAACACACTGTGTGAAGCTGACACTCGCGTCTGAGAGGGACGCTAAAGGAATCTTCATGTGTCAAAAATGGAAATGATTTATCCTTCTTCCTGTTTGGACACATTCTTAAGGACTAACCAGTGCTCTAATTAACCGTAATTTTCAATATCCACAAATTGATTGTGCCATTTATTATATAAAATGTCAGAAAACTGTGAAAAATGCCCAAAGTTATGAATTAAATTGTTATCCAACAAACTACAAAAAAAATCAATTTACAATCATGTAGAATAAAGAAAAAATGAAAATTCTCATGTTTTAAAAAAACTGAAATCAAAGCTTAACTTCATTTTTTTTGCTTGATAATGTAACAGTTATTATGTTTAACATTATGTGAGTCAACTAATCGATAAATGTTTGGACTCCACAATGAACCATTTCCATTTTGGACACTCTGGCTCATCATTTGACAGATTCAACGTATGAGATTTTAAAAATGTGTCGTGAAGCTTTACATTTATCCTCAAATATTCCTATTAAATTTGGTTATAAAATCTCCTCTCTCTGGACGCTTTTGCCTGGCTCTGGTCATCCCTCTCCTGTCTGGTGTGGAACTGCTGGTGTTTCTCTTGTGTTTCATTTAAAGGCTTTTAACAGCACCATCATCTTCATCATCATCAACTCCCTGGTTGCCTAGCTACAGCAGATGGAGGCGGGCCACAGCAGACCTGCTGCTTACTTTTAGAGATTGTAGTTTGTTTGTCTGTAGCGGTAAACCTCTTTTCTGTTTGGTTTGTTACGCTCTCGTGTGTTAGTTAAATCTGTCTTATAGTACAGTCAACAGAAACAAGTACTTTTATTTATCCGATATTTAACTCAGCCTGTTACCTAACAACAGACAGCACGCTGTCGTTATATATCAACAGCTTCTTAATTAAATTTCACTTTACTATATCATGATATATATATAACTTTTATCAATTTCCATGCAATTTTAGCAACCAATTTTTCAAACTTTTCCATAATATTTCACACAATTTCCTTGACTTTCAGTTGTTTAAAATTGGTAGGCCTTTACCATTTACCAATGTCATTACATCACATGCAGTTTCCAAGTTTTGTGGATGAAAAAAAACTGTAAGCTCTTGCTTACTTGAATCACTCATTAGACGTTCCCACCGCCAACTAGTTGCATATGCCGTTAGAACAGACCAGCGCAAACCCGTTGGCAAAATGTAAAGGGAGTGCCCCTTTTTTGGGGATAGAAAACTAAATATCCTGCAGATGGCAATGCAATTTGACGCATTTGGCTTATAATTTTGACAAGTTTGCATGATTTTTTTTCTTGTTAAACAAATGGGGTTTTTTTTTAACAAGAAATAAACAAAGAGAGCAATAACGGGTAACGCTGTAAAATGTCCTGCTGACAACATGTCAAATTCTTAAAATAACTAATTTTAAATGTCATGATGAGATTTGTTTGACTTCACAGATGTGATGGAAGTCCTCAATAAATCTGACGTGGTTAAAAACATTTTAAAAGACTGTACTATAACACTAAGACTGTAGGGTCGGTGTGTTTAACTCTGCTTTTTAACACTGTGGCTGTCTGCATCTGTCTGCTGAAGCTGCACCAACAGGAGCTCAGGTAAGAGTAGAGGAGAGCCAAAAATGAATGGCCACAATACAACACTTCACTCTTTTACTTAAAAGTGAGTGTACCCTTGTGTACATGTTTCTGTGTGTGTGTGTGTGTGTGTGTGTGTGTGTGTGTGTGTGTGTGTGTTCGTGTGTTCGATGCATTACCTTCATGTCCTCCCTGCGCACTGACTGTGTGTGTCTGACCTCGGTAGGAGTCTGGTCTGAAGGTGAATCACCCAGCATCCTTTGCAGTGTGTATGAACGGAGCTCAGGGAAAGCTGGAGGCCAAAGTCCACAGCCCCTCTGGAGCTCTGGAGGAGTGTGCCGTCACCGAGCTGGAAAGAGGTCTGCGTGTTTTTAAGCGTGTTAAGATTTGGCGACTTGGAGCGTTATAAAGAAGTCAGATATTGAAACTCCTGGTAACTTACTTCCTCTGTCCTGTTCTCCAGACAAGTACGCTATCCGGTTCATCCCCAGGGAGAATGGTATCCACAACATCGACGTCAAGTTCAACCGCTCTCACATCCCAGGAAGTCCTTTCCAGGTCCGAGTCGGGGAGCCAGGACAGACAGGAGAGCCGGGTCTGGTCTCAGCATATGGATCTGGACTGGAGAGAGGCACGACAGGTGGGTTACATGTCTGTCTGTTAATATTAGATAACAAAAGAATAGTACTTTCAATAAAAGACAAAGTTGTACATTTCAATTAAAATTTTTTTATGACTAACAAAAGGATCACTACACTGAGACAACCACTGCTAGTTCTTTTTCTTTTATAAATCCTGCAGGTAACCCGTCAGAGTTCGTCATTAACAACACTAAGGCGGGCCCCGGGGCCCTGTCTGTGACCATTGAGGGTCCATCCAAGGTAAAGATGGACTGCACGGAGGTTCCAGAGGGCTACAAGGTGAAGTACACTCCCATGGCGCCCGGAAACTACCTAATCAGCATCAAATATGGAGGGCCGAATCACATCAATGGCAGCCCCTTCAAGGCCAAAGTCACGGGTAAAGTGGTGAACGCATCTGTGTTGAACTTTTCTGCACGTTGCCACAACAACAAACCAGCTGCTAGTAATGTATGTATGATCAGTCATTTGGTGCCTAACGGCTCGTACACGTGCCAAGTTTTATGCGCTCTCAAATCCATTAAAAACAATGGATTGAAAACAATGCTGTCAAGATGAGCAAGCGTTCGGGGGGCCTTTTTTTCAGGGTGCGACGAATGCTTTCTTATATAAACAGAATTCAGCTTTTGCATCGAAGCAGCGTGCACTACACTACAATCACAGCCGGCAGACATCTTTCCTTTCCCCTGTATTTATCACTCAGTAGTAAATATCTTGCAGGGAGAGCTTTACATTAGTCACTAGGACCATATTTTAGGCTAATGCAAACCTACAAAACAATGCCTGGAAGAAGAGAAGCTCTGCAGTCAGGATTACTGGTACAGTGTCTCAACTATGATATAGTGCTGATTGTGGTTGCTTAGCAACCTCAGATGCAACCTGCACTCGGCGCTCTTGAAAGTTGGGGTAGCACCCAGCGCCTAACCTCACGTTTTCTAGGTGCTTAAAGATTTGCCATTATTCCTGGCCCTCTTTCTGTGGATACCTACTTAAAACTATAAAAGATATTCGTACTGGCATTTTTACATCAGAAATATCAAAATCTGTCTAAAACACCATATATCAATAAATTCTTGAATTTGTCCAAATAATCTCAAAGATCTGGTTGATATCAGTTTGATATTAGCTTTCTTGTGAAATGGCAACAGTGACATGAAGTTGAAAGCTTCTTATGCTCTTGTTGCTCTTGTCCTCCACATGCATACCAAAAAAAAGCCTAGATGCAATAAATCCTGGGAGGTTAACTGTGGCTTGTCAAATTGCATTCTGGGAAATGCAGGAGAGCAGTTGGAGATGAGAGAGACTTTTATTTTCTTGCTGATTAATTTTGTAAGTCCGTTTTTGCAGAGCAACTTCTTAACTTTTTGTTTGCTCACCGGCTTTGCAAGCATTTTGGAAAAAATGAAAGCTACCACAATAGATTTAATAGAAATCATACCTGATTTTCCACTCTTCTCTTAGGTCCTCGGCTGGTGAATGTGACCAACGCCAGTGAGACGTCAACCCTGACAGTGGATCCAGCAATAAGGGCGTCCAGCAGCAGCTTGGTTCAGAGCGCCATGCCCTGGCTGGGAGACTCCGATGCCAGTAAGGTGCAGAGCCGAGGCCCCGGCCTCACTAAGGCCTTTGTGGGCCAGAGGAGCAACTTCTCCGTTGACTGCAGCAAAGCCGGTAAGGAAGACGCAGCCAACACCACGATCTCACCGTTCACCTGTGATGATACAATGTGTGTGAGCAGCTCACTACATATTTTCTGTTGGGAAGATTTGTCTACAGTTTGTGAATAAGAAGAACCCAGTAGATCCGAATGATGGTCGGGTGAACACACAGGATGCAAACGTACACGAACAAGCACTGCTACACTGCAAAAGCCAAGCAACCTTTACAACACACAGTTTAGGATCACAAATGCAAAGATTTATCTGTTTTATCGTCCAGTTAAGAAGGTTTGATTTTTACCTATACTGGCTAAGCTGCTGATTAGAGCTCCTAAAATGTTGCCTGTAGAAAGTGTTTCCTTGAGCCAGCTGAAGGCATGGTGCGCATGCACGTGTGTGAACACATGATCGGGATGGTACCACCTCTGCGTTACTTTGAACCAAGAAAAAAAATGGATTATTCTTTTGTTTTTGGTTGTGAAGCTGGCACTGTGTGTGTCCTCAGCAGCTGTTAAACAAGTATTGAAAACAGTAAAGGTGGCATCAAATGAGATTTTTTAATCTTGTAATGTTATTCTTTGATAGTTCCTGATGCCAGTCAATCAAAAGCAACGCTCTTGTTCAACTGCCTTCTCATATTTAAGAATTTCAAAGGGTGCTGTGAAAAAACACATTCATATTTCTCAAGATAAAGTACTGAAACTGATGAATTAGAAGATTCAATACCAAACAATATAACATTTGATAACTTTTTAACAGTTTTGGATACTCTTGTAAAGACACACTTGGGTCGGTAAACAAAGTTTTGCCGTTTGATAAACCTACTGTTGTCATATTATGAACATTATTAGAAAATGTCAAACAATACGCAGCCCAACAGACTGTGCTATAAAATAATGCAAATATACCGAGATGTAAATTTGTCTCATCATGTCTATGCGTCTCAACAGTTAAGTTGTAAAATTATATTCTGATGACATAAGGATAAGAAACAGGTTGTGACAGATTCATGTTTCTTTGCCACTTTTAAATACATTGCTGTAAGGACACTTTACTCACTTGTCGTCTTCCCCTCCTCCTCTCAGGTAAGAACATGCTCCTGGTGGGTGTGCACGGTCCTCAGGTCCCCTGTGAGGAGGTTCTGGTCAAACACTTAGGCAACCTGCAGTACAACGTGAGCTACATGCTGAAGGAGCGGGGCAACTACGTCCTGGTGGTCAAGTGGGGCGACGACCACATCCCAGGCTCCCCTTTCCACGTCACCGTCCCATGAGGCACCAGGAAACCATCCGTCACTCCTCCTGGATCCCTGTTTTAGGTGGACACATTAGTTGCACTGCAAATGACTGTCCAGTTAAAAAGTCGCTTGACAAAGTTACGTGTGTACATTTTGCTTTCAGATGCGTAGAGTTCATTATCACAAGTATAAATGATTTTCAGCCCCGACAGAATCAAATTACTTGTTTTTCAATTTGCCAAACTGCCCCTTACAGAGGATAAAATCATCAGAAATTTTAAACACTAACTAAAAAAAAACATTTTAAGGGAAGAGGAAATGGACATATCCATGAATGGAGACTCTACTTTTTTTAGTTGGACACTTTTTATGTCTGCAATGAATCAGGAGGCAAAATGGTAAATTATACTATAATCTGGTCTAAAACTGGAGCTGTAAAAATAAATTAGAGGGAGAACTGATCTGACTGGGAAAGAGGGATCTCATCTGTTTATTTTTGCTTCCCAAAAATTATTAATTGACAAAATTTGCACTTGACGATAGTTTTTAAACTTGATTGATTGGTAAATTTAAGATTGCTTGACGTTAGTTAGTGAGGACGTCCTGACACAATAGCTTGGTGACCTTGCATCTCTGTTTCCAAAATGTTAAAAAATTGAGATTTGGACTGAGAAGTGGAGCCAAACTTAAAATAAATAAATGAATAACTGGAATGACACAGCACTTTGCTTCGAGTTACACAGTGACAGGAACAAAATTAAAATGAGGTTTCTTTGAGGTTTGATTGTGTAAAAGGGAGCTAAATGACCACCTTCTGAATAATTTCGAATCCTACAAAAAAAATCTGTTGCCTTTTCTCAACAATGTTGTGAAGTGCTTTGAAAGAAAAACGTTAAAGGCACAGTTTGTATATTTTGAAGTTGGGTTGTATGAGGCACTTGTCCGTAGTCAGTGTGTATGAGTAGTAGATGTCCGTCAGCATGCCCTCAGTTTGGAGAAGCAGGCAGATGTACCGCTTTACCCTGCTGCAGAAAACCAGATATGACGGGGAACTTAAGCCGTTATACATCACTTTCTTCAAAGCAACCAGACTCCACTGAGAAAAACACTGATTTGACCCCACAGAGCGCAGGAGCTGATCTACCTCTGCCCTGATCGAATCTGAATTTACCCATAAAAACACAAAAGTCACACAATAGCAGGAACAAACAAAGTGAGGCAGTGTTAGACCAGCATCTGTGTTCTGTGAGGTAACGTTACTGTTTTTGTCAAAAGAGTCTGGTGGCTTTGAAGAGAGCACTGAAAGGAAGCAAGTTAAAATATTGTCTAAAAAGTGAACATTTTAACTGAAAATAATTTTTTTTAGGTGGCTAAAATATGTTTAGTTCTAGCCACAGTAAACATCAGTACATTGCTTGGCTTCTGTGGTGGTACTCCAGCCTGCTTCTCTAAACTTGGGGCTGCAGACCGACATCTACTGTAAGTATTACACTGACTCATTCAACCCCACTTAAAAAAAACACAACTGTCCCTTTAACATCTCAATTAAAATAATAAACTGGAAATCTTTGTTTAGTTTAGTGTCAGTTTGATGCTCCATTAAAATGTGGTTCAACCACCCGCGCTCCAAAAGGAAGCATTAAACTCTACATGACTACTGATGCTTATTGCTAATTTCTTTGTTTCCAAAATCCCATGAATACATTATGGTGCCATAAAGAATCAATATAACTGTTAAAGCTGCCTTCACACTACTGTTTCCTGCACTGTACGACAGACTACTTAATTACGTGCTTGGGTTCATTGCCGCTTTATGTTATTCCTTCAGCTGTATTTTCCACATGAACAGATCTGACTTTTAACTTTGTGGCTCAGTTCTGATGTGCTTCAGGTGTGCCTGAACACAGCATGAGTGACAGTCAGCCAGGGATGCTGGATAGCCACGTTTCATATATACTGACATTAAAGTCCACCTATGAGTCCGATTGTACTTTCACTATAATCACTGCAAAGAATGCTGTAACATTACATTAAAAATCAGGTCTGAGTTGGAAAATTAGGTCAGATTTTTGTTTTGTGTGTAAATCCTGTAGAAAACAGGATGGATCTGTCTTTATCACTTACCTGGATGTTGTTGCCTAATCGTTGCTACTTTTGATACTTTGAGGATGAGAGGATTTTTGTATGGGGGGGGACATGTCATTTTGTATTAGGGAATGGGTGTTTCAATGTGAAACAAAACCCTGAGATGATGTACATTTGATAATTAAAATGAACTGGAATTAAAAAGATTGACCGAAGTCTTTTTTTTCTAGATCTCATGCCATCCAGTAACTGTGCTTAAAAGTAGAGCAGTAGCGGCAGTAGCATGGGTTTCTATCTTAAAATAATGATACAGGCCTTGTAATGATACCAAATATACTTTTCAAAGGCTAGAATGTTGAAAAAACGTTCAAAAACTTCATAATATAGCATGTCGATTTATATCACGATATACATCAAATCACTATTTCTGTCAAGCTTAAAGGTTTTCTTTCACTCTTAAGTGAGAAGATATCATAGTTCACTGAGTTTCATTTGACCATGGTGTGCTGGAGTGTAATAAACACATGATTTATTATTATTTATTAAACTTTCCAGCATTATATGAAAATTAAAAGCTCCATCTTAAACGAACTTCAGGTAAATTTAAGCACATTATGCCAATAAAAAGCCAATCTCTCCTGACTGCAGGACTCTGACTCCAACTTCTGTGGATCTTCTGTGAAACTTCTGTGTTATTGATCATTTTACTGAGGAAAAAACAACAAATTTAGAGTAGGCCTACTTCTCATATATATGCAGTTAATGTAGATTTACTTTTTCAATATGAGATCTTCACTGTATTAAAAGTATGTTACTCAATGCAGAAGCGATAGCTGGTTTCAGTTTTTATTTTGTTTTTGTACTGGGAAAAAGCAAAGGAAACACGACCGTACAACTAGCTGAAATCAGTCTGCTTTCAGAAATCAGTGATGTAAAAAACACAATGTTTTAACTGATGCATAAACACTGATAAGATTCTTTATGGCAGCAGCTCTACTGCTGAGCCAATCTTTGTTAATTCTGCTGACCTTTGCACTTTTAAAGAAAACATTTCATTTCATTGCTATAAATGTCTTTTAAAAAGTTTTTGACGTCTTCAAAGTGATCTTATGGCTCAGAGGTTGGAGCTCTATGTGGTTGGGAAGAGCAGGAAGCCGGTGAAGGTGTGGCTGGTGTGGCTGGCGCTGCTCTGGCTCGTCACGATGCTGTTGTACCTGGTTGCCTGCAGAGACACCGTCTCTCCGACCGCCAGCTCCAAGACGGCCGAGCCAGAGGTGACCAGGAAACCCTCAGACGTGTCACACTGCATCATGTGAGTGTTGCTGCCTTTCACCAGCTTCAGACACACCTACATGTGATCATACAGACACACAGAGGGGCAAGAGGTGCTCAGACCTTTGACTTGAGTATAATTAGTAATTAATTTAGAAATGCTTTCAACTAATACAAGTCCTGTATTAAAAAATGTACATATACAATTATATATATATGTATGTATATATATATATAAATATATATATTTGTAACAGAAGACATTTCCTGACAATAAGCAAAAAATCAAACAAGTAGATGACCTACAAAAAGTCCTAAAAAGAAAAAAAAAAACATTTTCTTTAAACATTTTATCATATGTATTTCTGTAAAATAACTTTACATTTAAAATTATTATAATTATATATTACCTTACCTTTCCTTATTTTTGGATTATTTTGTGATAATCCTCCCCTCTTTTTTAAAAACGACTTTTTAGGTGAAATTTCCAGCAATTTGTGTGACAATTCTTGACAAGTTGATCATTGCCTTTTCTCCCATGTTTTCAAAAGATATCAAACCAGTTTGGTCAGTTTTCAAATGATCAAATAGAAATATAAATAAAATTGTGAAAGGTGTCTGAACACAGCACAAGACAACTGATGTTGATCCAGGTTTGGAAGGGTTAAGTACCAAAACTAAAAGTACTAATTATGCAGAATGGCCAGTTTCAGAATCATGGAACAAATATTTAAATGCAACACTTTTGTTTCTGCTCCTATTTCTCACAGGTTTCAATTAAAGATCCAACACTGAATTCATGCACTTTTGACAACAAAATTACTGAGACTGAAAAGAGGAAGAAGCCTGCAAAGCCAGAAAAACACAGATACATAGATCAGTTTAATATGAGAACAAACTCACTCTGCTCCTTGCTGAAACGTGATAACTGAAGAAATAAATTCCTTTGGTGACGCATGTGAACGTCCCGTTTGTAAGCGGGTCCCCTCGAAACTGTTCATCCAGGTCACTCGAAGTCTCCCTGTGGAAATTTTTTGTACAAACATTTCAGTTTTTATTGATTATTTTAACCCTTTATTACCTCCATTCAAACACCAAAATTTTGATTATATTCTAATCTTCCCGTATTTTAGAAAGAAATTTTTGCTCAGTTTCCAAAGGGTTAAAAATCTCTGTCATTTTAAACTTTGCAGCACTGACCCGCTGAAGTAGATGGGGGTGTCCATCTCTGGTGCGTGTGATATCCGTTTGTAGGAGAAGAAGGATTTCTGGTTGTTGGAGGGGTTAAAGGGTCTTCCTTTATCCCCTTTACGGCCTGGATTACCAGGAGGCCCAGGGAGACCCACGTCCCCCTTCATCCCCGGCCGTCCTGGAGGACCAGAAATACCTGGCAGCCCTTTCTTGCCCCTGATAGGCTGACCTGCCTCACCTGCTCATAGAGAAAAACACTTAATCATAGATAAAAATGGTAAAAATAATAAAATAATATACTGTTTAGTAAAACAGAAAAAAAAACTAAAATGTTACAGTCCAATTTTATATAAGCAACATGAAGAAAAATCAAGATCTGAGAGTGTTTGTGTTTGAGTCCAGTGTGCTCACCAGGGTCGCCCTTCTCGCCCTTGGGACCGTCCATGCCGTTGGGCCCATGGGTGCCTGGTATCCCAGGGATCCCCGGGGTTCCCCCACAGGATTGTGTGAGGACCAGAGCGATGTGAACCAGGAGCAGGAACACTGCAGTAATGCAGCTCAGCCACCGGGGGGCCTGAGTAAACACACACACACACACACACACACACACACACACCCACACACACACACACACATACACACAAACAGGTTTTCATCACATCAGTGGACTATCATCAGCACCTGTCCAAAAACAAAACCCTAAACATGGACCTAATTAACACACTGTAACCCTAAGATACAATGCTTTCTCCTGTATGTTTTTTTTTTCCTGCAGCTGACTCGATGGTCTTGAGTGTACATGCAGTTTTTCTAATTAAATCATTATAATTACAAATTTGATCACTAACACCTCCACAAGACAAATGGATAATTATTACAAAAATACATTGACAGCACATAGAAAGAGTGAAGTTATCTGACAACAGCAATTTAAAAATTGTTCTTATACTCTCTTAATATTTTGAATCTTTAAGTCTTTTATCCACAGTTATATATATATAAACAAAACAAAATACAATGTCAAAACTGAGATATCTTAAGTTTAAGACAAATAAGCTCAAGAAAAAAACATTTGTGCATTTAAATTTAGGACTTTAAGCCTTCTATGGACGTGCAGACAACAGCTCTAACGCCTTTGCTAATAGAACTTTACTGTATTTAAAGGTTAAACATATTGACATGGATTTAGCTTCGACCTCAAGGAACATTTGTAAGAAATGACATGAAAACATCCACCTCTAAACAATGCTTGCGTTTCAACAGAGACTCGCTGTATACATGTTTTCCTTCTTTGCCTATTCTTTGATTTTCCAAGAAACAAAATTCTCACCATTTGCAGGCAAATTAGTCTCTCGTCTTGTGGTGGAGTGACTTGCTGATAGAGCGCGGAGGTGAAGAGCTGCCGGCTTCACAGCAACAGCAGCAGTAGCTCAGTCAGGAATAAAAACAGGAAGTGAAACGGTTCAATAATCATTTTTGGGATGCAACACAATCAGCAACACAATTCACAAATTCAGCCTCTCTGGGATGGTTGGGATACATTGTTCTAAACTTAGAAAAAATATCTAATTGAAAAAATGAAGTCTTAATTTGAAAACCCGGTATTCAAAATGTCAAAATGTTTCAGAATCAGAGAAGGATTTATTGCCATGTTTGTTTTCACTTACAAGTAGTTTGCTTTGGTTTTGGTACAATCATTTAACATACAATAAGCAGAGGAATAATAATGATAACAATAATAATAATGAAAGTACTGCAACACTTATTAAATAAAATGTATTTTAAAAAAAAAAAGTAAAAACAAAAAAAAATTGTACTTTAAAAGTTAGATAACATTTACTTTAATAAATCATGAAGTCATTGAATTAAATCACTAAGATATGGAATTCGGCTGTTTTCTGAGTCTTCATCTCAGCATGATTACTCTAGGCTACATGTAAACTATAGGTTTATGTAGGCTTCTGAGTTTGTTCATTTTGTAAAAAAAAAAAAACAAAAGCAAAAAACAACTTAAGATTTAAAAAATGTTTCATCTTTTTATTGAAAATATGATTAGGGGTTGAAATATAGGCCTATAAGAAGTTCATGAAGTAAAGATTCATTTGATGACTCTAGTTTTATTTAGTTAGGAAAAGTTAAAAATTACTCCACATTGACCAGCTGCAAAAAAAAATTAACTGTAACTGCAAACAAACTTAGAATATGACAATTTCTTATATCCATTTCTGTGGGTTTGATGTCATGAAATCTGCAATTATTACATTGCATTTCTCTGACAAAGCAAATCACCCATCAGAGGAAGCGAAACACTTAAACTAGAACTGAGGAAAAGCTCCACCTAAAGAAGATCTGATGATGAAGCATCATTGAATCTATCTGATTTTTAAAATCTTTCCGACAAATTAACATTTTGTTCTGTTTTTCTCTGAACTTCCTCAAAAAAACAAACTGGTTTCCTGGCAGTGCGTTGTGAAGACTCTCAACCCCAGTCAGGATGTTAGTATCTGTTCCCAAAATGCTTAATTTCCTCACCAGTAACCATCAACACATAGCTGATGTACTTTTTAAATTTAATTTACATCCTGTGAAATTTGCCATTTGGTTTTTCTCAGATCCTCTTTTCATTTCTTGCTTTTTGTCCATGTTTTTTTTCTGCAAATTTGAATCTACATATCAAAACTATTTCTTGACCCTGATCATCTGGGACATATCATGCCTGCAAATATGATTAAATGTGTTTTGGCGTCATTTCTGATACTTGTCCATATGTAAATATTGAATAAATCAATTATTTTCAGTTATCCTTAAGATTGAACCCCATTTTCGATGCCCTTTATGTCACTATTTTTTCTCCAGAGGCCATTTGATATTTACCTCTTTATATACACTAGTTGCGACTCTTAACGGACATTTCCACAAGATTTGTCCATTCCTTGCTTCCTTTTCATGTCTATGTAAGCAGACATGCAGTGCATCAGGGTTGAGGTTGGGTATCATTCACTTTCAAATAGATCCCAATATTCAACAGTACATTTTTTAGTACTTCCAGCAGCTGGCCAAAAGTAAAAGGTGAGTTTAGCTCTGCCTAGGTGGTAATATGGGCATCGACCTCGTGTTCAGGACTGTACTGTGGGAAAAAAAAAACACAAAAAAAACCAGGCTCGAACTGTAAACAAAGATTCAGGTTGAGGTGAAATACAGTTGAGAGGCTAGTCTGCATGAAGCCAGTTGGCAGGTTTCCATCAACTCTCAAATAACGCAAATTGAAATTGCAAATATAAAATATGCCTAATAGAAACACTTAATTCTTATAAAAATTCCCATTTATTGCAAAAAAAATTTTTATGCTTGCATTATTTTTCAGGCGAAAAAGCAATATTTTGCAAAACTGCAAGGAAAACACTTTTTTGGCTTTTATAGGTCACATGAAGCTATGGCTATGTGCTTGTCGGTAGGAACTGGCTCCCTCAGGCATGATGCAGCAGGATCTACAAGAGGTGTTATTGCAATGCATAACTCTTCAAAAGTTGAGCACCTCACCTGGAAATTTTGATTCCAAAATTTCTCTGTGAAATCATGAACTATCACTTCCCAGAAATCCCTCATATGGGGCCATTCTCACGTATAAGGGACTTACCTCGCATAACACGCCTACGTTGCCTTCAGTTGGAAATAATTATTGCTAGTGCGGTTGCTGCAATAGAAATAAACCTGACAATGTTTTGAACATCCATTACCATGCTCCTTGGACTGTTATCACCAAACAGTCCAAGAAGCAAAACGCACTCATCTCACAATTGTGTTTTGTCAACATTTCGAAAATATCGCTTCAGTTTTGTGCAAATCTGCAATGGAAACTCATCGAGTGAAGACAGCTGCACATGTGAGTGAAAAATGCATTAGATAGCTTGCAGTCTAGAGTGGCCATGATCAGATCCGGTTGCCCAAGTTGCACTTTGTCACCTGGTTATGTTCTCAAGTACTGAAATTTGGCACAGAAGATTGTTAATATGTATTTTAGGATTATGCATCCTCCACAGTTAGTTCGAGACTCTATGTCTACCTCAAGTAAAGAACTACCCATATATAGTGAAGCCTTAGTGCCTGTAAGTTGACCATAGACACCTGAGATGGACCAGTGCCAGCAGATTTAGCAACACAAACACATTCCTCACTTCTCATAATGACCTTAGTTGACATGTTAGAATTTGATCCCAACCATCTACGTCATAACAACTGCATAAAAAACACTGTGTTTTCTCTGTTTGTTGTCGAACGGTCTTTTGCATATTTCCCTCATTCCTGTGTCGTAATAAACGTTTCCTGATTGAAGCTTCAGCAGGTGTCTCTGCTCCTCAGTTGCACCACAGAACATCATCCTATCAATGATTTAAAGTGAATCAGTATCTATTTGGTCAGTACACTCCAAAGGTTGGATTTCAGTACCCGAGAGCCTATTTAGGTAACAAGGTGCACCAGTTTTCCTGTGGCTTATTCACAATGAGTGTGGTGATTCTGCTTTGGTTTTTGGTTTTGTTGAATTTTTTAGTGTATTTTCTCTCCCCCTCCCCTTTCTGTTCTGTCTCTCCTGCAGGGTGTGTGTGTGTGGCAGGAGGTGTGACTGGCTCCTCCAGCAGCAGCAGACGAGGCGCACCTGTCTCCACTCAGCTCATCAACCTACCTGTCTGAGCCTCGTCTTCAGTCCACTACTCTGCCAGATAATGTTGAATAGTTCAGCAGTGCTCTTTGCTCTTTCAAGTGCTCCTTCAGAGAATTTTTGTTTTCTGTCTGCTCAGGTACTCCTGTGTGCCTCGCTGTTTTGCCAGCCTTTGTGTCTTCAGAGTTTTTTCCATGTGCTCAGCCTTCACCAGAGAATTCAGCTAGCTTCCTGCCTCCGCTGCCCGCTCCTTTGGTTTTTCCCCTTTGTACAATAAACTTTTTCTACATACATACATGCCCTACAAAACCTAACAATGAAAGCAATCCTAATTTTGCCACTTGTACGCTTTTAATCTAAATTTGCATTTGCCTAATTAAAAAATGGAGGAAAAGGCAGGAAAAGGAGACATTACATTACAATACAAAGTGTTCTGGTGATTTTTTTCAGCTGTTTATTTGGGTTTATTGAGGGTTTTCAGCTCAAGAGATCACTTACAGACAGAGAAGATGAAATCACTGCATCACATTAAATTGTGTCCGATATGAAATATCCAAATGTAGTTTACACAGAGTTTCAAATAAAATAAGACAAGTTATTACTCCTCCCCAGCTAGCAATTTTTGGTTCTTAAAGTGTTCTGAGAATGGTACAATTTTAGTTTGCAGAATGTTCTGGAGTTCATTTTCTATAAACATTTAAAAAAAATTTTTTTTTTTAATGTGAAAATATCACAAAATTACATTTTCATTTAAAAAAAACTGTAGTCTAAGTCCTTAATAACACGTTTTGAATGTTTGTGGGTATGTTTTTTAAAAAAAAGACGATTATAAGATCTGTCACCTAGTTTCTCAGTCAGAATTTTACCTAACAGGGATATTATTTGAAATGATAAACATCCTTAAAACTTAGGATTGTTACCATAAAAAATGTTTATTAAAAGGCTGTATTTTGGGACAGTTAAGGTTGCAGCAAGAAGCCGGAGAAGATGCTGTAACCTTCTCTTTTTCCTCTCATCCCTCTGTAATCTTGTGTTTCCAGCCAAACCTCCTGATCTCTCGACAGGTAGACTGCCAGGCCGCCTGCAGTCACCTGAAATCATTTAAAATGTAAGAAGTACTTTATTATGTTTAATAGTTATAGAGAGCAGAATTCAACATCAAGTACTGCTACTAATCACATCTACCCATATACTGAAATTTTAAAGGACTATCAAATCTTTACATCGAAATCATTTAAATTCTTAAAAAACATTACTTAAAACATGGGGGAAAAGCAATGAACAAATAAATTGCAAGAAGTAAGTAGATTTAGTCAGCTTTTTAAAAGGAAAAGAAGCTAGGGAAAAACTATAGTTGTAATTATTACATATTTCAAATTATGTCAGATTTTTTTTTCTCAGTTTTTAGGTCATTTCCTTGTTTGTTTGCTATTCACCTTTTAAAATTAATTAATTAATTAATTAATGTTTTTATCTGACAAATTTTCAGGTCATTTTCTTGTACTTTTTTTTTTTAACTAATTTCTTGCAACTGTTGGGGTCATTTCTTTTGTTACTCCTTGCCTTCTTCCCATGTTTTTGAAAGAAAGTATCATTTGGTGGCACAATATCATAACATATCATAGTATTATTTTATGCTCGTACCTGTCTCCTGGTGCGGCGATGATCGCAGAACGATGTCAGCAGCTTGTTGTCCAGCTTCATCAGCACACACAGTCGCTCATCCAAAGAGGCGTGATACACAAAGTAGTACCTTCCTGGGACGCGACACCTGCAACACACAACCATGAATCACCTAAAAGTGGATTTTTTTTTCTATCTGGCTGTGAAACTTGATCACACTGACACTATTTTTGCTTTAAACATTGCAGCTTAATCAGGGAGTTATTTTTATCTATGCTTGTGCTCTCTATGGATGACTTTCTGTCAGTCCACCCTTTGGTTCAGACCGAAACATCTCAACAATTATTGGATTTTCCTGATTTTTTGTGCAGTCATTCTTGGTCCCCAGAGAAACAACCCTGCTGATTTTGCCTGACACGCCACCATGAGGTTCACATTTACAGTTTTGAATGAAACGGCTAAGCTATATAGCTGGATTTCAGTGACTTTTGGTTGAGTCTTTCCAGCCAATTCGTCAAATGATGGACACCTTGCAGCCCCATGCCTGAGGGACACAAATCAAGAGAGGGGTCTGGGGCCCTTCTCTGGGAGATTTTGAGGGTCAGACTCTTTTCTCATTTCCTACATTCTGATGAATTCTTATGCATCAATTTGTGTTCAAATTTTGTTTGATAATCAAACAAATTCTTGAAATAAATTCTTTGATGAGCAAAAAGGCGGTTTCTCACCGGAAGTGTCCTGTTGTGGTGTCGTAGTCATTGTTGATGTTGGTGATAACATTGGTGAACCGAATGACACTGGCTTTCTCCGGGTATTCGTTGGTTCCTCGGGCCACACTGAAGGCCACTTGCTGCTGGACTCCAGCGATCCTACAGCCACAGGGACAACACAGAGTGAAAGCTGGATCAGGGCAAAAGCAAACTGTGGGTCCCCAGTTAACCCCCGCTATTGTTAATTAAAAGTAAGAACCATGTCAGCATAATATCGAACAGAATATTGAAGGTTTTAAATTTTGACACAGGGCCCCTTTGTAAGACAAGCTTTTAAGATGAAGTAAAAATGCACAAGTAGTCTTTTCAATTTCATCGTAATCGCCCTCACTGTTTCGTCGTATTTGCCCTGTTTGCCCGGTCAGAAATCAAATCTTCATCCTTAGCTGCGATTTGTTGGATTTTTTTTAA
The DNA here is from genome assembly GCF_026936395.1 of Plectropomus leopardus. NCBI lineage: Eukaryota > Metazoa > Chordata > Actinopteri > Perciformes > Serranidae > Plectropomus > Plectropomus leopardus. Next base: position 36,770,682 of record NC_142177.1, read on the forward strand.
AGAGAGGCTGTTTAATGTTATTTTGTTTTCAGTGTAGGTTTCTGGTCATGTTGAATTCAGTGAAAATAAGTTCCTCAAATTTGAACGACTGAAAGAAAACTGAACAGAAACTCTGTTTCTGTCGTCCTCCTTAGAAAACCTTTGCCTTACTCAAGGGTTTGTCTGATAACCTACCCTGATTCTCCTGGTTCTCCTGGAGGTCCAGCAATCCCAGGGTCCCCTGGTTCTCCTGGTTCCCCACTCTGACCTCGTTTACCAGGAAATCCCATCAGCCCCGGTTCCCCCTTCTCTCCTTTCTGAGGGCCAAGGCCACCGTGCCACACTGCTCCTGTAAACAGCAACAACAGGCTGGTTTTTGCTGTTTGTACAAATATCTGATGTATAAAAAGTAACGCACCATGTGCTGACGGGACTAAAGATGGAAGTAGCATAAAGCACTAAAGTCTGTTTAAGGTTGCAGTTTGGTGGGTCAGACAAACACAGAACTTTCCCCCAGGAGACTGGTGTTTGTGTCCTCTGTGAAACCAGCTGAACTTTAATTTGTTTACAAGATTTAGGAGAAATTAGTGCCATTTAGTGGTGAAGATTGCAGATTACAGCCAGCTGAAACTTCAGGAGGTTTCTCCCTCTCCAAAACAAGCGGACCAAGTGATTAAAACGAGTAAAGACACTGAATAAAGTAGTTTCACTATACAAATAAATATTTTTTGGACCTTGGTTGTTGCAGATGGGCTTCTTACTATTGTGATCGACAGGAAAGCGTTTGGTTTGTCCATTCTGGGCTACTGTAGAAACATGGCTGTGCAACATGAGGATCTCCATGAACAAGGACCTCGCCTTACGTAGATATAAAGGGCCCTTACTAAGGGAACAAAAACACAATGATCCTCATCTTCAGGTAATTATACACCAAAGTAGGCATACTTATATTATATTCCATTTCTGCCTATATAGCCCCCTAAATTTTACACACTGGACCTTTAAGTACAAAACGTGATGAAATCCAACCATGTTCTTTTTCCTAAACCAAACCTATGTAACTTTCAGTATGCAACACGTCAACAGAGGAGAAGTCGTATAATATCGTGAAAGACGTCGTTTAACATCACTCAGTGGAAACACAGTCATCTCACAATTGTGTTTTAGCAAAACACAATTGTCTGAAATATTGCACACATTTTGTGCAAATCTGTAACATTTTGGGACATTTTTGTGGCGTACAAACATTTCTTGACGTCTGTGTTGTTTCCTTCACTGTATTATATCTTGCATCTGTATAAACTTTAGATGTGTCTGTATGGCCGCTCTTAACTAAATTAACTGTGTTTATAATACGTGTGTGTGTGTGTGTGTGTGTGTGTGTGTGTGTGTGTTGGACACCTGGCTGTCCTTTCTGTCCTTTCTCTCCATCACGGCCGTCTCGGCCAGGCAGCCCAGGAATACCTGAGGATGGAGACACACAGATAAACAAACAAAAGAAGACAAACAAAAATATACACAAACATGCAGGCACTTACCTGGCATCCCGGGCATCCCTGTTGCCGGGCAGGTCTCCATGGCAACAAGCAGGGGCGTGGCCAATGAGAGCAGGGCACCGATCACAAGAAAACGACGATAAAGCATGATGGAGATCTTAACAGGGAGAAAAGGAGACGAGAAGATGAGAAGGAGACAGGGCGGTGAGAAGAGAGGAGGTAAGAGGAGGTGATTATAAACAACAAGTAGGAAAGAGGAGGAAATACAAAAACAACAGAGCAAGTCCCAATCCAATCCAAATTTATTTAAATATAAAATAAAAGACCCGAAACAGTTTGCAAAAAGGTGTTAAACCCACATGGTAAAACCACAAAACTGTCAACTATAAATGAAAGGAAAGGAGAGGAGGAAACAAAGGTTAGAGGGAGAGAAGGAAAGGAGTGGAGGATCTTCTGATCTGAGAAAGTCGCTTCAAAGTGTCACAAACAAAAGAAAATCTTTTAGCATATAAAAAAAAAGTACAATCATAACAATAAAGAAAGTACAAACAGGACATCATGAGATTCTCTTTTACAAAAAATGACAGTGACGTCAATCTAGTAAACTGTAACTAACACATAGTATATGTGGAAAATCAAATTATTAAATGTATAAAACTCACCTGAGAGAGCAGACAGAAGAATAAAACCCGCTCAGCTGAGTTCAGATCAAAGTGAAGCAAGGCTCCGAGTCCTGCAGCAGCCGGAGGAGGAAGCCGACACAAAACCAAAGATTCAGCAGCTTCTACCTCGGAGATTGTTTTCTGAGCTTGTTGTGCGCAGTTCTGCAATTTTGGGAAATGATTGAGATCTGGAAGGACGAGTGAGAGAGGGAGAAAGAGAGAAATGAGACATTTGATGTGTGTTCATCGACAGTTTCTGTATAAAGGCTCACCAAATGTTCTTGACACCAGCAAAATAAAGTATAAATAAGTCAACTAACAAGCATTTTGCCTCTATTGTTGTCCATAAACTATTAAAAAACACAACAATGAGCCACACTGTTACACTGGGTAACATGTTCCTTCAATACCATGAACACACACTGTAGTTTATTTTGACTCAGTCCCAAACTGCTGCCACAAATATTCATTTTGCTCAAAATATAGATGAATCTGCTGCTGAAAATAGCAACCCAGTGACAAGAAAACATGTGGATATTTAACATTTGTACGTTATCGTGTAAAAGATATGTCGACACTTAATAACAAACGCTGTGGAGGTTTGGTTATTTTTTGCATAAAAAACCACCTGGTTATAGTTAGGGAGAGACTTTTTTTAGGCTTCAATTCCGTTTTGGCAGCAAACTCCCAGTACGTTTACATGATGTTAGAAAAAGTCAAATTATTGTGTTGGTCCGACTATTACTGGACTTTTAAAATACGTGTAAAGATAAGATAAGATAAGATAAGATAAGATAAGATCAGATAAGATAAACCTTTAATAGTCCCACAATGGGAAAATTTGCACTGTTACAGCAGCAAGGTGTGTATGAGATAAGCAAGCAAAAAGAACAATATACAGAGTAAAAATTATGGTGCAATAATGGAGAAAAGAAAGGTACAACAGTAAAAAACAAGGTGGAAACCCAACAGTTTTTTTTTGTTTTTTTTTACATCAATTGCACATGGAAGATGATTCCACTTGTGAAAAATTGTGCTTTAGTATAAATACAGTCCAATGTAAGTTCAGTCCAAAAATGTAAGTTTGACTGAAATCGAACTAAATCTAATCTCTCTAAATCAGACTTACACACTCAGATAATTCAGTTGGAAGTCATGCTATTCTGTCATGTAAACACCTTAGGTCTATAAAAATATCTCAAAAGGGAGAATATCTCCACCTGTTTTGGTGGAGTCGGACCTACTTCTGTCAAATTGATTCTTCCCTGGTGCTTGTGAACTGGGCCAGCAGTCCAATTAAATGACTTAAATGATGAATTTTGTGTGTTTCATGTATTTTTCCTGGATTTTGTGCTGTGTTTTTGTTGCTGTGTTTCTGGGTGCTTTTAGAGGCTGGGTGTGGCTCTGCATGCATGTCTGTTGCTCGTTTCTCAATTAACAACTGCAGCTCAAAAGCTCTGGTCTCTCACTTTCAGGCTGCTGGATTTGTTTCTGCTCCTCATAGTGGTTCTGATGGCTCATCCCCAGTGTTGGTTTCAGTGAACATTGTTCCAAGGTGATTCTCTAGTGTTTTTTGGTTCATGACAATTTGCTCCCTTCTCTATTTCCGGTGCCCCTCCAGCACCTCAGCCACGCGCCGCCCAGCCTCTCACCTCTTGTGCTGTCAGCCACAGCTCCCTCAGTGCCGTAGTCCACATGGCTTTCCAGCCTCAGCCACACCTCAGGTACTTCAACTCCAGCCTCTCACCACCAGCCTCATTTCAGTCTGCCTGTTTCATCCACCTGCAAATTGCAAATAAACGGATGACTTTTTACCCCTTTTTCGATCGTCCAGTTTAAAACTGCAGTTACACTAATTTGGCTTTTACCATAACTCGACTAAACTGCAGGTAAATGTATTGAATCTTTCATTAAAAAGCATCTGCTTTTTGTGCCACTATCGCTGGGTTGTTGCAAAACATCCTTGTTTGGTGGTTGAAACACTGCTAAAAAACACAGCAATGACTCACTTAAATCCCAAGTTTTGTTGTGTGTTGGTCTCAAACAGTTGTCTAAAGCTTGTTGGGTGTCTTGTCTTAGTGGTACGCTATCCACCATCACATCCACACCCCAATGACAAAGTCAGCTCATATACTACATAATTTTAGACACATTAATATATCTATGAAATTTGTAAATGTAATATATTCATGGTTTGCAGAAATGCCAAAATTTTCTTCAGGTGACAGGAAAATAATCCCAAAGAAATGTGATCCCAGTCATACCTGACCTCAATATAACATAATTACAAGATTTTTATCATTTTCTCAGATTTCTTAAATTCTGCCCCTGAGAAATAGCCATCATCTTGTCTTAGCTTGATCCTAATTTAAGACCTTAAAATGCTGTTTTTCTCTATCTCTCTATCTTTATTTGTATGAAATAATCAACTCTTGCATTAACAGTAAGATCCAAAAGAAAACTTGATGGGCTTATAAATGAATCTGCACAATTTGTGAATTTTCCTAAGTGATCAAATTCTGTGTATTTGTATCTGTTCTCAGACTTGTCTCACTTCTGAGAAGCCTACGAGCACAGCAAAACAACTCCCTCTGATTTATTGTTTTGCTCTTTTAGTAATCTCCCAATAAGAAGATTATTTATTTCTGATGAACAAAAGAAAAGACTTTTGTGAGCAGCACACTTTTCCTCTGGGGAGTGACTCAGACAAGTCACAAAGTATCGAGGGATGGGATCTTTTGACAGTAACAAAAATCTCCTTGTGCGTGTTTCCATGTGGTGTTGGTGTGACGAAACAAACACAAAATACTGGAAGGAAGAGGTTGACCAAGGACATGCAAAAGAGGCAAAAGTTTACCCAAAACAAGAAGTGTGCAGAGAAACAAAAATGTTTCACTTCCAGGACCTTCAGAGGGGTCACACTAAATAATGTAATGTGATGAGGTTAAATAAAAAGTAAAGAAAACATTTCAGCAGTTTATTAGAAATGTTAGATTTGCACAAAACTTAAGCAATATATTTTGACATTTGCTACGACATGTTATTGTGATAAATGGAAGTGTATTTCAAAACTGACGTGTTTGCATTAGACGTATTTTATATTCACAATTTCAGTTTGTGCAATTTCAATTTGAGGGTTAATGGAAACCTGTCTAATGTAACACTCTGATGCTAAAGTGATTAAAACAATAACAGCTGAAAGACATTTGTTATTGTTTTTTTTGAAGGGGGGGGGTTGTCTCGAAAATGTGTGTGTCATGGAATTACATGCATGTCTTTAATCTCATCACACACACACACACTCAATAATAAACTTTAATATGTTTTCGTGGTGTTCACAGACAAAGTCAGCATTAAAAGGATATTAGCATGAGTCAGAATGACGGAAACAGAAACAAACCCAAAGTTACGTCTGGGTTCGTAAAAAAAAAAAAAAAAGAAAAAATCACAATTTTACTATCCTGTGACATTATGTAGCAGGGTTAAGTCTTTCTTTGGTTTTTAGACTCAATGCTGGAGTGAAATTATTGAGTGTATGACTGTGAATGACAACTTTATTCTGGATTTGAGAAGAGCAGGAAGCCGTTGAAGATTATCTGTTTTTCTTGGGTGTCTGCCATTGCTGACGTTTTCTGCTGATCCTTGAAGGACTCGAGCCAGACCCTCTGTCCGGCTGTCAGCTGTAAGACCACGCCGCCCGACAGCACCTGCATCAGACAATTACAGCCGGGAGAAGTGTTACTGCAAGTGAAAGTGTTACGAAATGTTACTTCAGTACAAGTACATACTCCTAATCAGCAAAATGTTCTCAAAGTATCAAAAGAAAAAAGTGCTCATTAGGGTACTTTCAAAGTGATATAGCATTACAGACGTACCTTCAGACCTACCTTTTTAGTTTGGCTTTTAATTGAACTTTATTTATACATTTTTTCACAGTTTTACTACTTCCTATATCATTTTATCTTATAATTTTAAACATATTTATTTATTATTTTACTGTGTGTCGTTATCTTGTCATTTACCTATTTTTTATAGTTAGTTTACTTTTTATAGTATTTTACTTATTTATTTTCTTATTCTTATTCTTATTCTTATTCTTATTCTTATTCTTATTCTTATTATTCTTATTCTTATTCTTATTCTTATTCTTATTCTTATTCTTATTATTCTTATTCTTATCATCACTTTATCTATTTATGTTTTTGGTTATTTATTTATTTACTTTATGGTAGACTTTCCTCAGTTTCTGGTTTTATAGGTACAGTCTGTTTGTATGACAAGTGCTGTACAAATAAAGTCTGATTGATTAACTGATTGACTGATTTATATAGAATATCATATTATTCTGTATTCATCACTAACAAATACATGTAGGAGCAATGGAGGCAGAAGCTGTGGAGGCTCCGCAGATAAATATACCACAGATGTCTAGTGGGTCAGAAGTGATAACTGAGAGGAATACTACATGAGTCTGTACGTCATGAGTACTACATGAGTCTGTATGTTGTCTGCAAACACTGACCTGGTCTTGGGCATTGTTCCTGGTGTAATCACAGAATCCCAGCTTGTTAGTCAGAGCGTTGCTGGCTATATTCAGACACATGCTGACCTGAGAAACAAAAACACACAGGACAGCTTTGAAGCAGACCGGTGACGGAGCTGGAGGTGCAGTGTACACATCTCAATTTTAAAGTGTCTGCAGGTTGATTTTTAATGACAATGCTGAAAACTGTCTGCAAGTAAAACATATTCTGAAGACCAAATATGTGAAAGATTTTATGAATGGTTGAAATTTATTCTAATAGCAGTAAAAAAAAGACAGTTGTGTTACCTTGGCAACCGAGTGGAAGGTGAAGTAATAAACACCAGATATTCTGCAGGTGAAGTGACCCGTGGCTGCGTTAAAGTCCTCAGGTTTGTTGACCACGGTAGTCTGGTAGGTTACCACCTGATACACACACACACATACACACACACACACACACACACACACACACACACACACAATGAGCTGATGCAACCATAAAAATGTGAAAGAAAGAAGGATAAAGCCTCGGACTTCTCTTTCTAAAATGTAGAGGAGTAGAATATAAAGGACAAGGTACAAGTACCTCAAAGTTCACTAATAACTGTACAGTATTTGAGTAAATGTAGTTAGTTTCTTTCCACCACTGTCTGTAAAAACAGACCTTAATTAAACTTAAATTAAATGCAATGCCTTTTTTTCTTTTAGTCACTTTTAGCAGACAAAGAACTGAAGAAAAGGAATAAAGAAAAGACTTCATTTATTAACAGATATTTTGCAGATTTAAAAACATTTAGAGATAAAACAGCAGAGAGACAGACAGAGGAGGTGTAATGGACGACAGACTGAACCTGGCCGACGCGAGGATAACTATTCACAGTCCTGATCACTGAAAAGGCTGAACGGGCCTGCTGGGGGGAGTGCCGTCCTCCTGGAAGAAAACACACACACACACACACACACACACACACACACACACACACACACACACACACACACACACACACACACACAAACAAACAATTTTGTTGTTCAGTTGTTACTGTATTCCATTTTTTGTGCAAAACTTTCTTGTCTAACTGTCGATACAAACATAACCGAAAGTGCTACAGTTGCAAACATTGCTGCACCTGCTGCATCATGCTGGAAGCAGCGAGTTCCTACCGACAAGCACATAGCCAAAGCAACGTGTGACCTATAAAAGCCAAAAAAAAATGTTTCCATTGCAGTTTTGCGAAATTAGACTTTTTCAAATCACCTGAAATTCCACCTCATGTGAGCGTAAAAACGTATTTGCGATAAGGAGATTTTTCGAAATCGACGTTTCCATATATTATATTTGCAATTTCAGTTTGGGTGATTTGAGGGTTATAGGAAACTTAATGAAGTATATTGTTACTTACACATTTAACTAAGCTAACTCCCCTTTTCATTTAATTGGTTTAGATGCTGAAGCAGGCAGTTTCGGTTCTGCTGTTCGTCAGGAACAGTTTCTATGTGCAGACTGTGGGGACAGAATTTCGTTCCGTTACCTTGGCCACTTTTCTTCCCGTCGGCACCGGGGCGACCGACCTCTCCGGGGTTACCCATTGCTCCCAGATGTCCACGGTAACCTTTAGGACCCATCACGCCTGGTGGGCCCCGGTTCCCCATCTCCCCCCTCAGCCTCAGCAGGACGGCTGCATCCACCGGACCATTGGCCATCACCGCTGGAGACAAACAGATAAATGCAGTTTTAAATACCAAGAGAGAGTCATTTAGCACCATGTTGCTCCCTGCTGTTTTGGGTGGACACCCAAGATTAGTGTCACCAAGATTAGAGTTGAGTAATAACCAGAAGAGTGTTTTTGCAGAACATTATGATGTCACAGACAAGTTGACTTTTGACCTCATGGATTTAAAATGTCCAAACTTCATCATTTTATCCTGTTAGAAATTCGTGTGATATTGTGTCATAATTAGCGTATGAATGCTTGAGTTATGGCTAAAAACATGTTTTGAGATCTTTGACCACCAAATGCTCGTAATTTATTCTGTGAGTTCAAGTGAATGTTTGTGCCAAATTTGAAGAAATTATTTCAAGGTGTCCTTGAGATATTGCTGTCACGAGAATAAGATGGATGCAACGTCACAGCATACTTGACCTTTGATCCTTGAGTGTGGACGGTCACACCAAATTTGAAAACATTCCCTCAAGGGGCGCTTGAGATATCGCATTTATGAGAATAGGACAGACAGACGCACTGACTGACGGACGGACAACCCAAAAACATAATTCTGGTTATGGCTATTTTAGGTGCAGAGAAATAAAAACTATAACATACCATAAAACAGCTGCAGAAATCTGTCTGTCTTTTTACCTGGCTCTCCTTTCTCTCCCTTTGGTCCAGGATATCCATCTCGACCCCGTGCTCCAGCCTCTCCCGCCTGGCCGTCCATCCCTCTACAGCTCACATCACACCGGCCAGTCGTCAGCAGCAAGGCCACGCCCGCCAGAGCCGCCAGCCCATAATAACCTCCCATGGTCCAAAACACTGGATTCAACAATTAATGATGTTTAGAAGAAGAAGATGTTGGAAGTGACGATGGACAACAGAACAAAAGAGAAAGGTGATGAAAAAAAACAACGTAAGATGTCAAATTATTTGTTGGAGGCAATTAATTTGAATTTGAGGGTTTTGGCAGCACATCATAGGCATTTTCTGTGTTAATATCAACATTTGTAGAATTAATATTTTCATTTATTCATCCACTATAATTCATCCATTTAAGCATTCATGTTAGGAAGCAAGTTTTAACCCTTTGAAATCTGAGTAAATTGGTTTGATTTGTTCCAGAAACAAAAGGCGATGAACAGCTTTGCAAAAAAAAGTCCCCAGATTTGTAAGAAATTTGTAAAAGGTGCCAAGAAAATGCACTGAAAATTAGTTTTTGAAAAGAGAGGAATTTATAAATATGTTATGTTATAAAATATTGTAATAAAAATATATAAAATAAAACTATATTTATTATTGTTATAATTATATTTTTAAATCTTTTAAACTTATTTTCAAGTAATTTTCCTGCAACCTTTTTTTAAAAAAAAAAATAATAATAATAATTTTCTGCTAATTTGTTGGGCCATGTCTTGTTAAGTTGCTCATTGCCATGCCCCCTAATTTTTGAAAGAAATCAGATCAATTTGCTCAGGTTTCAAAGGGTTTAAAAAAAATCTTTTTTTGCTCTTTGGTTGGGTCAGTTTGGGGGGAACAATTACTTTTTATGCCCCTGAGTCAAACAAAATAAAATCTTTTATATTATGTCGTTAAAATTTAGGAAGGATTCTAGTGGTCAGTGATGAAAACAATAAATGCTGAATAGGGATAGCTAAAATAACTTTCAAAACAATGGTGGAAATAAAGAAACATGAAAATAAATTTCTTTGAAGTCCAAATGCATCGCTCTGCAAAACAGCCGCAAGTTGATCCTGGATGCTGTGTCAGCTTTTACCCAAATTACAGACTGCTGTTTTACAGTTGAGTAGTAAAGTGTGAGAGTTAATAGCAACACATAAACTAAAACATATAATTTAACAGTAAAGGCACCTAAATGTTCACTCAGATGGCTCTAGACTTTCTGTATAAAAGTTCAAGTTTCTATAAGTTTTTTAATAGGAGTTTAGTGAAATTAACGGCTGTCTGGAAGAATGAAAAAGAAAATAAAAACAAAATTAATTTAATTCTGAATTATTTATAATTGTCTCACAGGAGGCCATCTGAAGTGCAAAACTGCAAAACAACAACAACAACAAAAAAACACTCACAGACTCAATTCTCACACAGTAACATAATGTAAAAATAAAAAGTAACTCAACTAAAGCTGAGAGACATCAAATTTGTGTCCTATCCTCTGCCAACCAACAGCATAAGAGCCATTGATTTCTGATTTCTGAATCTTTGATTAAAAACTAGCTGCAGAGGTTTTACCTTTTTTTGCAGAGTTAAAAATCATTTAGTGACTTTTATTTTTAAATTATAAAATGTTTGAGTAAAGATTTTTTGTTGTTTATGAATGTATTAATGTGGACAGCAACACATAAAAAAATACTGAAGAAAAATATTGAATTAGACATGATTTTTTTACTCACCAGCCGAGTTTTCTGTCTCACCAGCAGAGAATTGGAGCTGTGTAGAAAGGACAGGGTTTCCTTTTAAACAGATCAAGACTTCTTAATAGACTGAGGAGAGTTTTTGTGACACACACACACACACACACACACACACACACACACACACACACACACACACACACAAAATCAGACAGGAAATGAAACTTGTGATCTGACAGAAAGACTGGATGTCCACAGTTGCTCCTTTGGCCAGTTTATTCACAAAGATGTTTTGAACTCATCAGAGGGGAATAGACACAGTTTTGTAATCACTGCACACAAGTGATGAGACAACGAAATGCAATTTGGATTTAACCAGAACTGCAAAAACAAAACAAACAAACAAATAAACAAAAAAGTGTGTATCTTTCATACATAGAATATATTAAATAAAGACAAAATATTAGGAATAAGATTTTATCTACTGAATTATTCCTGCAAAACGTCCCCGTAGTAACACTGCAGAGCAGTTTGACTGCGTAGTCAGACATTTTTTTTTAGAGTTTTAAACAACCCAGAGTTAATTTAAAATTAAGATCTGAAGTTTAAAAATCCATCAGATTGAAGCCACACTCACAACCTATGATTGTGAAGCTGCAGGTCAGGTTTAAGGGGGGAAACTTTAAAGCACCAAACATACATTTTAGCATGTTTCAACCTATAAAGTTCCTTGTGAACATGACTGATTTAAAATTCAAAAAAACATGCCTCACCTTCCAGGCAGCCGGAGGACACGAGAAAAAAAAAGTAAATTTGGCCTTTAAAGTCTAAAATTTGACAACTGAAGCAAACAGAGACACACTGGAACATCTGACTGTTATTTATTCAGAACATTTACTGAAGTAAAAGAAGAAACAAACAAAAAAGTGTAAGAATAAAAAATTCATTCAAAATTTAAAAGAATCAGATAACAAGTATAAGCAGTAAAATGAGCTGAAAAGAGAGAAACTGAGAGTTAGGAAGGTGAAAGTTTTGTTTAGCTCCACTTTTGGATGAAAACCTTTTACATCAACGTACAAAATTAGTAAAGAAAAACAGAAAGTATTATTAGGGAAAAAACAAAATGTTATATACCAACACAAAAACAAATATAAACTTTTAAAAATGGCAGCAACACTGAATCAAATCACAAACTAAACACATTTGTGGAATTTGGTAAATGACCCCAGATATTCCTGCACTGAAGACTTTTAAACATATCTGATTAAATCAGAGTTTGGAGCTCCCTCATGTGATCAGACAATGAAACAACAGGAGTAAAATGTGGTGTCGCTGCAACACAGCAGAATGACATCTTGTTTAAATCAGTTTTTATTTACAAGCAACAAGTCTGAAATGCAAAAGTGTCACCTGAATTCACGTTTTCTTATTTATCTATTTTTTACCCACACTTGTGCAAAACAGTGACTACATTTGGTGATGAAGATGAAATTGACATTTAAAATGCAACCAAAAACAAAGTGACATGATCATACAGGTCCTGAAAATAAACATTTAAACTGATACATCCTGTTCTGACTGATAGAGGCCTTAACTTTTTGAAACCTGAGCAAAGGGGCATGATCTCTTTCAAAAACACAGGAAGAAGGCAATGAACAACTTATAAAGACATGACCCAAAAATTAGCAATAAATTAGTGAAAAGTTAAATGTTTGTGAAAGGTTTCTGAATGCAGCACAAAAAAGTGATGTTGATACAAAGTGTTAAATGTCTTGATAGCTTTTTTGCTCTTAACATTAAATAAGGTAGCGATATATTGTTGAAATTCATTAATAAAGTTCAGGAAAGACAGTTTAGTTTCTGACCATTTTTTTCTTATGAATATGAAATTTATTCAGTAAAATAAACTAAATGAAAATGTATAGCTTATTAAAACAAAAAAGGTGTGTCTTGGTTTAAAGCTCCCTCTGACAATTTAATGTTATCTGTATTATTGTTTTTGTTTCATATTGTGTTTTGAGAAATTTTCAGATATGTTACTAAAATAATATTTTTTCAATATTTTAAAACTAATTATATACCCGTATAATGCACTGTATAATTTTAAAAAGTGTAAATAAATAAATAAATAAATAAATAAATAAGTCGCTCTGTACTTGTAATACTGCAGCGCCGGTGCCTCCTTCATAACTGTCCCCGGATCAACTTCCTGTCGTTCTGTAGTTCCACAACACGCATGTATTATATTTGCTGTCAGTTAGCTGTAAGAAAACTTTGGGGACATGAGCGCTGATAATCGCGGTGGAAATGTGTCTGTGCCTTTTCGAAATCTGCTGAACTCAATCCAGTGCGTTAGAGACCGAGTCAGAGGTAAATATGACACGTTAACGTTATATTAAATGACGCAGCACAAATTAGTTAGCCGTTAGCCGAGCTGTGCTAGCGTGCGTCGAGCTAAACGTGCTAAACTTCGGTTTTTACGATTTTAAACTCTTAGTTTTTTAAATTTAACGTTAACCTGGGCTCTGTTTCTTCTTCTTTTTTTATTTTCACGCTACAAATTCACATAATGAGTGCCACCTCCCTGTTTGTTTGCCAAATTGTTAGCTAATAACAGAAATACTCGAGCTTCAGCTGATTAGTTAACCTACAGAGAGCTCTAATGTAACCAAAACAACAGTTTTTCAAAAAAGAAATAAGCCTTTTTTAGCTTTTATGAAGGTGTTAATTTTCTGTTTTTGTTGAAATTGTTTTTAAGAGGCCTGGATTCAACTTTATGGTCATCCAGGGTCAAACGTTTGTGTTGTTTTTGAATTGTATTTTGAGGTGATTTTATAATTTGTCGTCGGAGAAATAGGTGTTCAGATTACCTGGTCCAGACCTTTGAATGTGCTCATTTGACTGAGTTGGAGTTGACTAATTCTTGGGAAATAGATTGATGTCAATATAATCACAGAAGGCAGTAAGTCACAGATAATGATGTTAAGGTTATTTTTGAGGGCTCCTTTCTACGAAATAAACACTGTAAAAGTTGTGACAGGATGTCAGGACACATGAGAAGTGGTTTTATATTAATATATTCATAAATAAGCAAGTCACTGAAATCACAACCTTTAAATTGTGTGTATTTAAGGCATAAGGTCACAGATAAAAACAAAAACCACAGTATCACACAGATACCACAGTATCAGATGTGGAAGTTGTAACAGGGTATCAGAGACACATGAGAAGTGGTTTGACATCAATATATTAATAACTGAGCAAGCTATTGAAATCACAACCTTGAAAAGTGTGTATTTAAGGTAACTTTTAATTTATAATGAAGTTTAAGGATTTTGTGATGGCCCTTTACCACAAACTAAAAGCTCTGAAAGTTGTGACAAGATGTCCAAGACACACTGGAACTGGTTTGATTTATTTTAAATGTTAAAAAGCTGTTTACAGTGCTGATTTACTAACTGATTATTTGACCGATTGTTTCAGGGCCAGCCATTTTTCAATTATAATAATAATAATAATAATAATGAGACATAGCCCTAACAATTTTAGAAGTAACTTTGTTCTTATTCCCAAATTGCAAAAGCTCGAAGTAAATTCCAACACCAGTCGTTAAAAAAACAGGGCTAATATGCTGAAGTTCATTTTTTGAACTTCACCACATTAGTAGTGAAGAGGGAGGATTTGCCTAACTGTGTACTATTTTCCATCACAGATGGAGAGTCCAATGAGTCAGATGGAGCTTTTAACCTCTCCAACTTCTGGGACACTCTGAGTTGAGTATAGTTGATCCTCTGCCTTTTTAAAAATTTAAAATCAATTTCATATTTTTTTGTATTAAACAACATACTCACATTTGTGTGCTGTTTGCAACAGCTCATTTTGGTACCACCCCATCATCATCCTGTTCATTTAGTGGGACCTTTCAGTGTGATGTAACTGTGACTGTTTTGTCCTCAGACCAGGCAGTGAAGGCAGTGTCTCAGGAAGCCACTAAACTCAGCCTGGCCTTCTCCAAACCCCCGCTACCATCACAACAGGTCAGATTATTATTTGGATTTTAATGTTTGTCTTGCTCAGTCTGGCTGCAGTATAGGTCATAAAGCCCCCCTTCCATGTTAGTGAATGGGATTTAGACCAAACTAAAAACTCAAAGAAACGCAAAATAAATTATTCCCAAAGACGGTTTCCATCACTGAAGATAGCTTTCATCACTCTTATGTTTGTTCAAGTGATCGTTATTATGAGTTCAGTTTTAATGGGTTATACAACTCCACAAAAAGGGGATTTTTCTGCCATGATTGACAGCGGTGACAGCCAATCCATGCACTCACATTCAATGGAGCTGCTCGCGATTGGTCTGATGGGTGTTTTGGCGGAAACTCCCCCACCACAAATATTGTCAGTGCGTAAACTCCAGCATCCAAATGACGTCACTAGCGCGAGATGGCAGCAACCGTATCCTGGATATTTCAGCTTCACTAAAGCATAGAGGGGATAAGTGGGGATGCGGGGACAAAGATATGTTAGAACTATATCCAGAGGGAAATTGTTGTGCAGCAGTTGCAAAACAAGGTAGGAAAAAGTGAAAATCTAAAAAATATAAAATATCTATAAAGTGAAAATCCAAAATATACACAATGCCAAAAAATAAGTGTGTTAAGAGTAAGGATCCTAGACGTGTAATTCTAATTATTTTAATATTTCACAAGCTGTTGAGATGTCATGTAAACATTCTTTCATAATTCCCAACAAGTTTATATGTGATGTGACTGTGAATGTCTTTCCTTCCTCTCTGCAGGACGGAGAGAAGTTAGCAGAGTCCCTCCTGAAGAGTGTCCTCACCCTGTCCACAGTGTATTATTGGCTACCTAAGAGCCAAGGTAACACCACCAAGTAGTCACCAGCGGTGCAGGAATTGTGCTTTAGTCGAGTGTATTATTACTGCGACAGTAATCCTTCTATAATTGCATTCCATTCACTCTGATTTGGCTCAATGAAACGTAGTTTATTAGAGTTAAGTGTCAATAGCAGTAATAAAAGAGAATAGCTGTTTCCTGCAGCCCTGCAAAATTGCATGTACACAGTCATGGGATGACAAAACTCTCCAATGCATCTCAGACTGCACTTGATATTGTGTAGTTAAAAGCACGGTGCCCAAAGCTTGTTGTGTCTGCTGTTTAAGACTTTGTAAAATACATAAAAAATGGAGCAAGTTTTTGTCAGCATGTTGACTTTGGCTGGTCACAGTGTCTCTGTTGTCTCTCCTCCGTGTGTCTCAGGTGTTAGTCTGCGCAGACAGGTCAGAGACGCTACGGTCGAGGTTCTGGAGGGAGTCACACAGCTGGTGGAGGTCATACTGAGCTCACCGCTGCAGAGGTACATTCACACACAAACACATGATACATGAGAGATGCAACAGTGAGTTTGAATTGAGCCACAGTCGAACAAAATGTAGTAAAAGACTCAAACCCCCTTTGCACATGCGTCAGGGTTGTGGTTGTCTGCTAGAAGCTGTCATAAATTGACTTTTTATCCTGTTTTAAGCACCTTTTAAAAAAAAATACGCTTTTTAGATCTTGGTCCTTTTAACTACATGTTTTAACTGGATAAAGGATGTCTGAGAAACAAGGTGTGCAAACATTAGCGGCAGCTCGGCTCCATCCTCTGCTTTGCTGAACGTCAGAGAAACACTGATTTTTATAGTGTCGCTGCTTTATTAAGTATTTTCACCAGTTTAAATCACTGGGACTGTGCAGAGGAGAGCTGTCCGTCCGACTTATCAGAGAAAAAAAGCGAGCACTCATTAGCAGGAGCTGGGCCCTCCCAAGGCCAGCAGTAGAGCTTTTGTTTTGGAGAGGAGTAGACCTCTGCGATATATTTCGGCTCCCAGTAAAACCACTAGTGGCAGAAAATTACATATTGTATGTAATAAATTCATATTATTTATATTATTTTGATCAGTGTCCAAAATGCTCCCTTAATTCCACTTTGATTTAGATCATGACCTGTAGAAAAAAAGGAAATTAAAAAGATAAAGTAAAATGTATATATTTTTTTAGGCACTGCAGCACCGACAGTAAACAAAGACATGTTGTCTGGGAAATACTGAAATTTCTTTTTTTTAGCAGAACAAAAACCAGTTTGTTGTGAAGTTTATGTCTTTTTTTCCCCTCTATCTCAGTCTGTGTTTCTGTAATCTTGATTTCCCCTCTTCTCTTCTTCTGCTCACCTCCAGTCTGTCCCAGGAGCAGCTGACATCAACAGGAGGTGTGTGGTCAGCCTGCGACCACTTTGCCCAATTACCACAAGGTCAGTAGACTTGACCAGATTTTGAAAAAGATTAGGTTTTCATAAGTGGAGTTACTACTGAAGTCAGATACAGTAAAGATACAGATAGATAAAGATACAGTTCTGTAGACCCCTTTGTCTATATTGTATAAGGCTGAAGGGAGAGAACATTTTAAAAGTTTTAGTAGATCTTGGCGGCCTGCAGGTGTTGATGTTGAACTGGAAGTCACGACAGACTACTGTTTAAATAATATAGTGTGTGTGTGTGTGTGTGTGTGTGTGTGTGTGTGTGTGCGTGTGTGTGCGCGTGCGTGCGTGCGTACGGTGTGCGTGCGTGCAATCTGTGTGTGTTTGTGTGTTTGCATATGCGTTAACTGAGCTGCAGACCTGTACCCGTCTGTACATGTCTGTGTTTTTTGTATATGTTGCTAAAATGTTTTTATTTTTCATTTTTATTTATGATAACAATAACACATTACATTTAACACACACATAAACAGCAAAGAATAAAAACAGAGATTTTAAGACATTAAGACATCAAAATTAAAAGGATTATAGATCTTTAAATTAAAAAAAAAAAAAAATACAAGGTAATTTTAGAGGCGGCTGAGGTCTGGAAAGCTTAATAAACAAGTTAAAGGACTTGATTATACAGTCAAAGGTTAAGCAGTTGTAGGTGAAGTAAGTTGTCATGTAAGGTTTGTAGGTCATGTAAGGTTTGAGTTACACCATAATGATAATCGCTGCAGGACAAAGCAAGATAAAGGACCGGTTGTGCAGGGTTTATACATGAGAAGGCTGGCCTGGTTCCAAAGTTTAATAAGTTCAAACAAGGGCCCCGCTGTGAAATCTCACTATGAAATTGAACGTTGAAAAAGCAACTGTAGGCTTTTCTTCGCCATGAGACATAAAATCACAGTAATATGTAATGAAAAACTGAGCATTATTGTTTTTATTATCTTTGTCAAAGCATAACAACATTTTAATTTCACCATTTTTATATTTTAAAATCCTACTATGAATTTAACATAAAATGGAATAATTGGATTTTGGTGCTTGAAGGTCAACGTAACCTCTAAAAACATGTTTTTGCCATAACTAACAAATTCATCCATCCATGCATCCATCCAGTGTCATCCGCTTATCCGAGAACGCTAATGCTTACACTTTTTTCTTAGAAGGTTTGCAATTTAATCACACATTTACTGATGAAAAATATGTTTCACAGATAATAAGGCAGCAGTGCTTGTGGTTCTGTCCGCTCAGATTGGAGTTGTTAAAGATGCCATAGAAGAAATTGAACAGGTACACACACACACACACACCCACACACGGTGAACTGCAAATGGTTTCTGTTAGAGACAGGCCTGTATTCTCTAATCTGCTTGTTAAATAAATGATTATATTTTAGTTAGACACCTCCTTCACAGAATATTGTACCCTCACACAGGCGTTATCCGAGGTCCAGGACCCGTTCAATGACATTCTCGACGATGACCAGGAGCCTCGAGGCAACCAGGACACTTATTGGTCAGAGAAGGACCGGCTCGTGATTGGTCCGTGCCAGGGGCTGATGAAAGCATCAGCGGCATGTCTAAGGAAGCTGATGTCAGCAGTAAAAGCCAACGGCGATGTCACGACATCTCAGAGCCTGGCTCAGCTCGACGACCTGGCTGACATCACCAAGGAAATCAGTCCTGGGTAAGAATACACAGACACAGACAAACACACACAGACACACACACACACACACACACACACACACACACACACACACACACACAGGATTGGGTACAGAAACCTGGTGCCAACAGGGCACAGGTTACTAATCGACCAGTACCTACGACACTGAATCATGACAAAAACTTCGGTGCCTTGTTTCAGTGCCAAATTATGTTCATAGTGAGACTGAGAGCGAGCGTGAGAGAGAAAGCTGGAGCGAGTGAGCGTGTGTGTGCTGGTGGCAGTGAGGCTTCAGCAGCTGCAGAAGAGAGTAATAAATTTTCGAGCAGTGCAGTGTGCGAATGGTTCAGGCAGTCTATCAGTAAAAAAATGTCATCTATATATTTAATAAGTACACTTTAAACTGTTAAGTATACTGTAATAATTTCAAGTTTAAATTTGCCTTTGCAATAAAAAAAAAAGCCGTTCTTTAGTGTCATTAACCTTTTTTTTTTTTTTTTTTTTTAAACTATTGGTTTGGTCATTGTTTAGGCACTGGAACCATTTTAAAAGTATCTTTTGGCACTGAAAAACAAACAAACAATACACATGAGGTCATATTATCATGTGATCATAGTGAAGAATGTCTACGATGAGTTGTAATGTTTTTTAGACCTGCAGTGCCCGAACAGAAATTAGTTTTCCAACTTGATGACTAAAAAAGGAGTAAACTTGCCAAAATTGCAGCATTAGATCACTGTATTTGGAACCAAATTGTTAGTTTTTAATAATTAATTAAAAGAATAACAGAAAATGTTAACTTGTAGATGTTCAGTCACAAAGTAATCATGCACTGAAACTTGAGATATTTAGGCATGAAAAAAAACGTCAGCAGTGCAACAGTTCAAGTTAGTAGGTGCATGTTTTTGTGCATTCATACTGGGTGTTGATGCTGTTGTGATGCAGCTCAGTTGTAATGGTGTGGTCACATCGAACCGAAGTGAGCGTTTCACACGAAGAGATAACATCCAAGGTCAATGCGAAGGCAAGGCAAGTTTTTTTTGTCTAGAGCCTTTCGAACACAAGGTGATTGAAAGTGCTTTACAGGGGGCGTAGAAATATATTACATCAATGCATTAGGAAATATTCAATGTCTACTCAAACATTAAAGGACAAAGAAGGAAAAGCAAGCAAATAAGTAGTTGTAGGTCAAAGTAAAATTTATGTTATTGGAAAGCCTCAGTAACATAATATTTAAAGCCCTGATTTAAATCAGTTAACAGTTACAGCAGACTTCAGGTATTCAGGAATTTGTGCCACTGAAACTACAAGCAGCTTCACCTTAAGTGCACCTGTCCCAGATGACCCGAAGCGTCGGGGTGCTTAGCAGTGTGTAAGTAAATCAAACAGGTATTCATGTCCAAGACTACTTAGTGCTTTATAGATGAGGAACAGGATTTAAAAATCTACTCTTTGACATACAGGAAGGCAGTGATGTAATTTAAGGACTGGTGTAATGTGCTCCACTGTCTCGGTGTTTGTTAGGACTCTCTCAGCATTATTGTAGATGAGCTGCAGTGAAGACACCATTGCAATAGTACAGCTAGCTGAAAAGAAAACACATGAACATGTTTTTCTTTGTCTTGTCTAGACAGGAATTCTTTAATTCCTGCTACGTTTTTAAGGTGGTGGTAGCCTGATTTGACTGGCTGCCTTTATGTGGTCTTTGAAATTTAGGTCAGAGTCTATATGTCAACCAAGATTTCTAGCTTGTTTTGTAGGTTTTAATTTATTGGATTTGTGGTGAACACTCAGTAAGTTTACATGATTTTAGAAAAAGATGAATTACTGTGAAAAACGGGACTTGTAAAATGCATGTCAACATGTTATTTGGTCTCAATTCAGACTGAATCAAATATCTAGAAGTTAGACTAATACACCCAAATAATACGATTGGAAGTCCACCTATTCTGCCATGTAAACACTTTAGTCGGACTGTGACGAGACGAGGTGTTCTACATGTGCTCCTCGTTGCAGCGAGAGGGAAAATTTGCTTCCATTCAGGTTGAACTAAGCTTTTCTTTTAAATAAGTAATTTTTATTTTTTAATCAAAATGAAATGAACACCACACAATTCTCTGCGTCTCCCTGTCTTTTCCCGTCAGTGTTGATGATCTGGCTCTCTCCCTCTACCCACCGATGGACTACAGCGCAGTAGAGAACAACGTAAGACGCACTCACACAATCAGACACACTTACTGTTATTACTTATGTAACCAGGTCAGAAGATTGAGGTTCAAATAACACATTTCCTTGATTTTCAAACCAGCCCTCATTGAAGCAAGTCATTATAAATCTTACGAACATTTTTATAGGAATCTGAAAAAGCGTTCCCACATTCAAGTTGCTTGATCTTGTTTTGTGTGTCAGCAAGTATTTGATTTAAATATCTGCTCAGGGCAGTGTTGGCTTGAATGTGCTCCAGCAGTTGTGTAAAATATGTTGGCGTGTCAAGTGGCAAACTTCCACTGAAAAATGTTTTGCATAAAGAGCTTCTTTAGGAAGGCGGGGTAAAAACATGACAAGACATGAAATAATACATGACATGAAGTATTACATTGACAGTACAAAATACAATAGAAAATGTGTTTTTATTACTCATCAGTACATTTCAGGTGAAATCTCTGATGTGGAAATCTCAAGCAATCAGTCAAACGTAAATCAGTCGTCAACTATGTAAAAGTGATAGTTCAGCATTTTTGAGTCAGTATGAGATACTTTTGTATAGTCAGTGTATAACATACAGTTACTGGCGGTAGGCACCCTTAAGCTCAGGATTACATTTCCTAATAGAGGGGTCAACATTAAAACATATTTTAACCACTTTAAAAAAGCATATTTCTATCTTACACAGCCCCTATTCAAAAATCCCAAACTGTCTCTCTGCCCTTCACAAGACAAAGACTTGCTTGATTTTATTTTATTTTTCAAGAAAGATGTTTTAAAAGAAAGTAGATCTATTTGATTGATTTCATATTTTTTAATAGAAAGGATGTTTTTAAAAAAAAGTGCAGATTTTGCATTTTGATGATTGATCCATCATCTAATTGCAATATTTGAACAGAAACGAAAGGCAGAACAACCCACTTGAATGAGGTATTTTTTAATCAAAAAAACACATAATTTAAACTTGGATTAGCATAATAATTCTGTATGTGAAAAATAAAACAGATCAATAGGCCTATTCCTATAAGAAAATGAATCCTTAATAGTTCTTTGATATTTCATCATGTCTTTGTGGTTAAGTGATAAGGTCTGCGTGTTGACGTGAACTGCAGCTCGTCTTGAGGCAACAGGTACCTTAAATTCAAGTCATGTAAAAAGTCAGGCATGGTAATCACGGTAATTCAATGCTTTTGGCAGGCTGTTCCTGTCTTGTAGGGAACCACTCGCTTAATGCTAAATCACAACCTTTGATCAAAGCTGGCACAGTTTGCAAGTTACTCCAGTCAGTTTTTAACTTAACATTTCTGGTCCACTCAACTAGTAGATCAGACTTTTACTGGCCTCTTTGTATATTTTCACTGGCCTGGCAGCCAAATAATGAATTTTTAAAAGATCTATAATTTTTTGGTGGTTTATCATACAACATTGATCCTTCGCTAAGTCCCACCCATTTTCAGGTTGCTTTTGTGGGTTTCGGGCTAAATGTTGTGCCTGGGGCTTGTGTAATAATGATACTTGTTACCTGGAGAGGTTGGAAGGAGATAAACGTTTCTTCCCCGTTCCAAAACCAAAATCAAACCTAACCTCAGGTTAGCCAGCCATCGTTAGCTAGCTACTGAAGGTATAGCTTACTGAATGTAAAAGCATGCTACTTTAGCTTTTTAATGATTAAACAGTGACTAAAGACCCACACAACGCTTTCCAGGAACAGTGGAGGGAAACAAACTTTTTTAGCTGTGAGTATTGCCCCCCTAATTCAAATCATTTAGTTTACAACTGCGTGGTGCTTATTTCACGTAACACTATATCTCTGACTATACAGAAATGGACTGCATCAAAGTTTTCTTTGAAGTAAAGGGTCAATTCACCTGAAAACATTATATTGTAATTTCTTTTTGTTATAAAAACGCATCAAAGACACATCTAACTATATTACAGCTGGTTGAAACTAAAATTTTATTCATTACAAAGACTATACATCTACATACACTTACACACTCTAGTGTTACTCAGCTTAGGGCTCCTGACCTCCTGTCATTTTGAAAAAGTGACGACTTGCACAGATATCAGGTAGGATTCTAATAAATCACAATATTTACCTACATCTTTGACACTATCTGTTTTAGTTTAGGTCTACATCTCCTGCTTTCATGATGTTTATATATGCATCTCAGAGCTGAACAAAGTCTCTCTGCCTGCCTTTAGAAGTGTATGATAGTCTTTTCAAACCTATACGCTCCAAAATCTCCTTCATACTCAACGATGGAGCATCCATACTCTCAAAAATTAAATTTCTTAATCTTCTTTAGTCGTGTTAGTTGACACTAGGGGTGGGACAAAATATTGATAATGTATCGTGCGATATGAGAATCGATATGCTGGGGCCAAATATTGATATTTTAATTAAGAAAATACAGCGCTTTAAACCGATGTCCCTGCTGGTTTGTCAGCTGGCGTTGCTACTTTATGACTCCTCACGGGGGCGCTTCACACTTAAATGACTAAAATTACTTACTAAGAGAACCCCCAGCCTCATTTAAATCCAAAGTATGGATACACTTCGGCTTCTACAACACTGAAGGGACAAACAAACTCAACAAAGACTTTGCAGTATGTAAGAACTGTCTGAGAAAAATGAAGTACACAGGAAATACCACGAACATGCAGAGCCACTTGCAGCGCCACCACCCTGATCTCCTCGCTCGGAAATGCTAACATTAGCAAACATGCAGCCGTGAGTGCAATGTTCAGCGCAAAGCTCCCTTTGTCATCCCCGAGGGCTGCCAACATTACAAAGTTAATTAGCGAAGTTTATTTGCAAGGACCTCCGACCCAACAGCGTGGTCGAAAATGAAGGTTTTCGCCAGATGCTACAAACGCTGGAATCAAGGCATGAAATACCGAGCTGGAAATATTTAATCCTGCACTTGACCGTTTTACGACTATTTTGTATTCTCTAGTGAGACATATTTTGTGATGTATCGTTGTATGATTTCTTGCAATATATCAATTATTGCAGAATTGCTGTATCGTGATAATATCGTTATCGTGGATCGTGTATTGTATCGTGAGATTCGCTGTGATTCCCACCCCTACTGGACACATATACAGTTTTGTGTTATTTGAGGTGAAGTGAATTTCTTTTGTGGTGCTTGAAAAATGTGCAGCCTCCCTTTTCAGAAACAATATTAACATTATTTAGGATAATTCACAAAATACATTAGCATCAGGCTATAAAGGGCCTTCTGGAGAAAGTCAGTCTGTTGCGGTTAAAACAGGTCCAGATGTGCATGGTAGTGCTTCTGTTGTAAATGTTACATGATCTTGCCATCTGCTCCTGTGGGTAATTCACTGACACGCCCCAGCCTGTCAGTTTCAACACAACCCTTGGTAAATATACAGTCGGCAGAATGGCCCTTGTTCCTGTTTATGTCGACAAATACATATTATTGATGCATTCATATGTAAGAAGCCTTTTAATAATGTAGTTGGTCAAAGTACAGCTGGTTTTAACTGCTTTATACACTGCTTGGTGACATTTAATCTGTAACAATGCACAAAATTATTTTAGATGATCATATATTTGTGTCTTAGTTTAAAAAGGTAATTAGTTCCTCGGCAGGCAGAGGGAGCTCAACGTGGACTGAGGGATACTTTAGAAAAATTCCCAAGTGCAGAAAATGTAAAAATACAAATGCCAGAGATCCTCCGGGGCAAACGTGCAGTATAATTTAGAAAGAAAAGAGTGGGTGGAGGCTGAAGAAGCTGACTCCTCAGGTCTGTCACTGAAATATTTATGTTAATGACAATGACTCCACACCAGCAACGCGGTCTGTCAATCAAACAGTCGCAGTGTTGAAAGAAGTACTCAGATCTTGTAGCAATACCACAGTTTAGAAATACTCCAAACACATTTTGGAAATACTGTTTCTTTGAACTCACCTGCCTTGGTTTGGATGATGCGCAATTTATGGACCTTATATCTAAAAACTCGAAAGGAAAGACATTTTTTGTTGATGGTGCGACTCTGTCGTTTTGATATGCCCTTCCCTTCCCTAATAAAGATACAATTTCTATAAAAAGGAAATACTCTGTTACAACATTCAAGTATGAGCATTAGTATATACTTAAAGAATCAAAAGCAAAAGTATTTTGCAGAATGTCCCATTTTCCATTTGTTGCACTCATGTGTTTGTAGTTCTCTATTTCCTCAGTGCTTTAAGATATTCACATTCTGTTTTTCACACATGTAGAGGAACCCCCTGCCCAACGACACACCAAATTTGGGATCGATCTCATCTCGCATTATAAAACCACATGATTTCAGGTGTATCATCTCCTGGACCGAATTTCATTTTCACTTTTATGTTTCTGGTGTGCTTGTGTGTCTGCCAGTATTACCGCTTTAGAGGAAGAGGTATTTTTTAGCTTCTGGAGTACTTTTAGAGCCAGCTTAAGGTACTCATTGCCATTTCATACAATATAATCATATAATTATTCATGCTTTATGCAACATTCAGAGCATTAATGTAACTGCCAGCTAGCCTCAGGGCGGTGTCTTCTTTTTATACTGTCATACCTTACTTACGTAAACTGACTGTATATGTGTGCAGCGCTAAACGGCCTTCGTTAATCTCGTTAGTCTTCTACTTAGTTTGTCCACTGTTCCAACAATCACCAACTCAGGTTTAGTCAAAATTCACTGGCCGGCTGTTTGCATTCTGTAACGGTATCCTCATCACTAAAAGTCACCATGTCTGTCAGCTCAGCTGCCTGTTCCACAGACTCTGACCTCTGACCTCCTTTATAAATTTGTTTTGTTTTTCTTTTCAGGCTTGTAAATTGGCAGCACTGTTGAAGAAAGTTCTGGAGATCATCAGGTAAGATTGATTTACGGCCATATTTGTTTCCCCATAAACAAATATGACCACGACAATCAGATGTTCCTGTGTGTCCACAGAAGGTTACTCCAGGTCACTCAGTCTACTCCTTTATGTGCACATCTTGTGACGTGTCCCTCTGTCTCCTCACTGCAGACAGAAACTGCTTTGAAGAGTTTTGTTTTTCTTTTGTCTTTATTGTCCCATCACTATTTTTACATTCAGGTGACATCACTGCAGCACACATATTCTTATAGCCCAGGTTGTCCCGAAAACAATGATGTTCATAGCTTGACTGTGCATTACAGGGTTGATATTATACAAGCTTTATTAGACACTTAATCCAGGCGAACCAAAAAATGGCTTCGGTCTTAAGAGTTAAAGGATGAATAATGTGGGTGTTGGGTTGGACTGGGTGTCTAAACTTACACAATGTACCTTTTAAGAACAGAGACATAATGATAAATAGATGAGTTACTGATCGAGTTATTCCAGGGAATTCCACGCTAACTCAGCAGTGAAGGTGTGACAAGCCAGATAGCCTCAGACGAAATTTTGGGTGTGACATAAAGTTAGGGAAACATGTGAATGGTGTGTCTGTCATTAGTGGCTCAATACTGGAATTTTTGACTTTTATATAGGACCTCAAATATCAAGATTCAATACCAATTTCAAACACTGGGGGGACAAATTATATTAAGGGTATAAAATGACAACCTTGACAAGGTTTCTCACACATTCAGAGGCCTCCCTCTCTCACACGCTCATGAATATTTCTGCCTGTGTTGCATTCACGGATTCACATAAAACTGCAAATTAAGAGAGAGGATACAAAATTGTCACCAAGGGACACACAAAAAACAACCCATAGAGTTTGCAGATCTGGTGCACTATGTATGCCATTTTTTTTAAAATAATTAGTATAGTATGCTGTATAAAAAAGTCAGTATAGTATTTTTGAAAAACATTTTAAAATAACGTCATATAGTATGCCACAAAAAATGAAGTAAAATAAAAAAAAAGTTGCAGTGTGATATTCCCCGCCAAAAATCATTATAAAGTATGCCTTAAAAATTTAAAAACAAACAAACAAACAAAAAAAAAAATCAGTATAATATGCCAAAAAAAAGCCATAATATACTTATAAAAAATCTTTGTATAGTATGTCATTAAAAAAGTCTAGATATAAAACATTTATGTAGGAACCATTCTGGCCAAAGCGTTTTGATCCATTTAAGCGATCGATCACTGTAACCGTTATCACGTGAGCACTTTTCCGCGGTATTCTGAATCAGCATGATGGAAGCCGATAACGGTAAGCTTTTAACTAATGGAATATCATATTTTGATTTTTTATCAGAATTTTCTTCATAATCCCTGTTTTCTCTTTTTCACCACCCTCCACTCCCTCCCACCTGTACAGGTCCAGTCATGTGTGTGGGGAGTCACAGCTGACCTGGGTTCAGTTCTTAGATGGAGCCGTCGATCACAACCTGCAAAAAGCCAAAGACCTTATTCAGCTGGACAGCTAGTGTGTGTGTGTGTGTGTGCAATTAGAAGTGTGTCTGATATGTGGTTTTATGTGCCAGTGTACGGACTGAACGACCGGTGTGGTGTGGTGCGTGTGTGTGTGTCTGTGTGTGTGTCTGTGTGTGTGTCTGTGTGTGTGTCTGTGTGTGTGTGTGTAGCGTCTAGCATCAAGACATGCTGATTCATGTCCAACATTTAGGAATAAAAAAAGAAACAGTTTGTGTCCTTATCAAAGCAATTATTTTGTCAGCAGTCACACAGTTTATGCTCAGATGACAGTTTGCTAAAAACTTGCACAACCGGACCCAAGAACAACTTTGTTACAGGACAGTTTGCCAAGTGAATCAATTAAAATACAAAGGTAATCTTCCTCTAATCGTCTTGAATCATGGGTCCTTGAAGCACTAGCGTAGCTGAAAGAAATATTGGTGTCGATCAAAAAAAGTCAGTGTGGCACATCGAGTTTTTTGGCTGATGTGCACCTCTACAGACATAACCATCCATCCTGAAACTACACTACATGTTGCCACTGCTACAAGGCTGTAAAGCTGAGTTTGGCGCGGTCCAGCGTGATGATGTTCTGTTATTTAATATAGCCACTTGTTAGCTTTTTTGTTTTCAAGGATGTCGCTTGCATGGATATGTATTGGAAAAAGTCAAGTATATTTCGGGACAGTCATGTTTTTTATCCAGATTGTGTGCTGAGTTTTTAGATCTAATGTTTAGATCCTCTCAGCCACTCCCTGTCATTTCTGTACTGAGCTATGTTTCCACGCAATTCAGATTGAACCAGTTCACAACTTTGGCTACTTTATATATTTTTTTCAACTTAATCTTCAGCACTAACAGAAGATGGGAGCAACAATATATTTTATCCTATAGATGGATCACCATGTCTGATTTTCACTTTTATTTCAGTGTGCAGATCATCATTATGTTTATTTTCTTAAACATTAACAGTAACACAAGCAGTTACTTGCTTCCATAATTAGAGCTGAGAAAACATCTGCACACATCACACAGTTTGTAACTGACCTACTGTAATTATCATGGTTCCCACGGACATGTAATACTTGGAAAAGTCATGGAGTTTTACAATCACATTTTCCAATAACCCCAAAGAAACAGAAAACAAAAATGGCTCCAAACCGTCACTTTCTAAACTAATGTTTGATTTTGAACCCAATGTGTATGAAAAATATAAGTAGGGCAAAAAGAAAAACTTTTGAAATTTTGTCCATTAAAATGTGCTGAACCCTGAATTGTAATACTATTGTGTCCCATACTCATAATATAATCTGATATATAATCTGCAGCAAAGTGGACAGACATCCATCACAATCTTGTGAAATACAATGTGAAACCGTCGGTCTGATCACATGCAGTGGGCAGACTTCAGGAAGTGGTAAAAAAAAAAATCATGTTGCAGGACGTGTTGCATGTTGATGTGAGACGGGGTTGGGCTTGCCAGGTCTTTAAAAATCAGTAAAAGCTAGTACACCTGTCAGTGTGCTGCAGACAACCAGCCAGTTTGCATTTCACTGTCTTTGAATTGCGCTCTTAGACGCACCCCACTGCAACTTGTGAAATCCCAGAAAATCCTGCAGCGATGGCAGACCAACGTGGAAAAAAGAGTAAGTACACCAGCATTTTTATCAAAGGTATCTGTTTATCATTTAATCTCGTACTGTCGGTCTATGCAGCGACACCCGCTTGCATGCATTGTATTGTACAGTATTAAGTTTTTTGGTTGCATAATATGTTTGAGCAAAAGCTCACACAATTGCAATTTCAGCTGAAAGTTGCAGACTGATGCACAGAACAGGGTTCATATACATTTTTACCCATACGTTTCCATGACTTTGGGGCAAATTTTAAAGACCACACTTTCTTATTAACGACAACTTTAACGACAATTTTCTTTTTCATCACTATAAAATAGCTTTTTAAAATGTATATATGTATATTTTTTTAAAGTAATAAAACAATTAATTCACAGCAGGATTACAACTGAATATTTTAATCTAATTTAGGGACTGTTAATTGTTGTGAGAGAGGAGGAGATGATGCAACAGCGGTCGGCATGCCAAATTATTTTTTAAGCACTGGAGAGGGACCTTTAGTTTTTTTTTTGTTTGTTGGTTTGTTTTTTGAGAAAATGTGTTTTCTTAAAAAAAAAAAAAGCCTAGTTTTGTAAAACAAGTATTGCCTTTTTTGTTTTCTTTAAAATTTATGGGCAATGTTGTTTAATGAAAGAAAATTGCAAACTTTTTAAAAGAAAATCTAAATTTTAAAGAAAAAAATGTTTGTTTGGTTTTTTTTTAATAAAAATTTGCCCAGGCGACATGTTTTCTGTAAAAAAAATAAAATGAAAAAAAAAAATCACCAATTAAATTAATGTAATAACAATTATCAAAGATTAGCTGTTTCTGACAAGCACTGAGTCATCTTTCTGGTTTTATACAAAGCTGTCTGACAGCCACTGGGGAATGATATTTATAATGTACTTCACAGAAGACAAGAAAAAATCCCAAATTGAATAATACAGAGACATTTAGAGTGTCAGACACATGTTGTATTTCAGCTCTTCATGTTGCTTCCTCTTTCACTGCTAGATTCTCAGACATGTTTATCAGTCAGTCTCTAACTGTGTCTGTGGTTTGGTGGTCAAAGCTTGTTCTCTAAAGCATGCCAGCCTTTGCTGCAAGTATATGCACATGGTTGCAGGGAGACTTAAAGCTAAGTGAAAAAAAAGCTGCATCAAGCTGAGGAAAGCTGGAAAGTCAGTTAATTATTCTCTCTACTGATCGTCAAAAAGCAACATGTTTCATGTTACACATAGCATAATCATTTCATTCATTACTAATATAAAATATTGCTGTCAAAGTAAAGCTTTACAGTTTAGGTCAAGGTGTTTAAAAAGAAGCAATGGAAAGCCAAACTTGAACATGAAAAAAAGAGATTTTGACTGGAGTGTAGACACATAAGGAATTGGCTCCAGGGTATTTGAGGTACTGTGAAGGTATTTCTCTTTCAGAATCCTTTGTCATGTTCGAGTTTATTTACAAAGCACACAACCACAGCAAGGAATGTTAAAGTGCTTTACATAAAACACCAAAAACATAGAGGCAAAGTGCAAAAGAAACACATTATGAAAGGACTTTTAAATGCAATTAACCATTTGAAACCTGAGAAGACTGGCTTGATTTCTTTCAAAAACATGGGGAAACGGCAATGGGCAAGTTCAGAGAAAATTACCCAAAAATTAGGTTAAAAAAATGTAAAAAGTAAAAGAAAATTATAAACAACAAAAAATGAAATTACCCCAAAGAAATTATTAAAAATAAATATATATATATAACTATGATAATTATCTATCTATCTATCTATCAGTTTTTTTTGCCATGTTTTCAAAAGACAGTAAATCAATTTGCTCAGACTTCCATTATTAAATATTTTTGAGGGTGCCTAAAAGCAAAGAAAAGCAATGTCAATCAAAATTTCAAAGAAGGTGCCAATAAAGCACTAGACAATAGAAAAACAAAACAAGATGAAGGCAAGTGTAAAATATGAGAATAAAAGTTATAGTGCAGTGCAAGAAATTAATAAATATTTGATTTCATAAACGGAAACGTCTTCAGACTTGATTTACAAGAGTTGCAGCAGACGTGTAGTTTTCTGGGAGTTCATTCCAGGTATGTGGTGCATATCATGTTGCACAAACTCTGCTGCTTACCGACCACACATCTTTGAATACATTTGCCTCTGGCAGCTTCAACTGTTTTTATCAGAGTCTGTATTGTGTTTTTGTGTGACTGTGACATTGATAGGATTTTCCACGTTGTCATTCAGAGGGGCTTTACCTGGAGGTGGGCATTCTTCTCATCCCATCGTGTTGGATCTTGTCCCACCTACACACATTTCTTCACCACATACTGTTACTCCACATCAGTGACATTTACAGTCTGCCAAAAATGGTCACATACATCACCTTTCCACCCCGCCCTGCCCCAGTTTCTGCCACAGAATGCACAGTTGATCTGATGAGCCAGTTTGTTGAGGTGAATCTAGGTTTCTCCACACCCTCACTTGAGCTCACCCAACATGATCCACACCTGGAGGCCACAGACGCTGGAAAAATGAACTAACAACGCCAAACGCTACCTATAGGCCAAAACAAACTACACTACATGTTGCCACTGCTACAAGGCTGTAAAGCTGAGTTTGGTGCGGTTCAGCGTGATGATGTTCTGTTAACTAATATAGCCACTTGATAGCTTTTTTGTTCAAGGGTGTCGCTTGCATGGATATGTATTGGTTAAAAGTCAAGTATATTTTTGGGACAGAGTCATGTTTTTTATCCAGAGTGCTGAGTTTTCATAGATTAGCTCTAATCTCTAAATAATCTCAGCCACTTCCTGTCATTTCTGTACCGAGCTATGTTTCCACGCAGTTTGGGATGAACCACAATATTTTTTCAACTTCATCTTTGGCACAAACAGAAGCTTCAAAAATCCTTTTTCAGTATTTTTGAAGTCTAAATGCAATCGCCAGAAGTAAAACGCTACATATAGGCCAAAACAAACTACACCACATGTTACCACCACTACAAGGCTGTAAAGCCGAGGTTGATGTAGTTCGGCTTGATTTTTCTGAATTTTTCTTGGGTTTTATTAACCCATTTAACAGTTACATCTACTCTTTTAACTTGTTCATGTTTGTGTGTTTTTAATTTCTTTCAGTCTTTAGGAATGTGGACCTCCTCGCTGAGAAAAACAACCGTTCACATCACACCAGTGAAATCTCAGTGAAGGATCTGATTGTGAGGCGAGGACAGGGCTTCACTGTGGCCGTGACTCTGAACGAAGCTTTCGAATCCAAACGTTACCCACTCAAAATCACTGCAACAATGGGTTTGTCTTTCCTTAAACTATTAATTTGAAAGTCAAAACTCAGTGGGCTAACTAAATATTTAACCTAGTCAAAATTAAGGTCTGCCAGAAATCTTGACTTTTAGCATTAATACTACCATTTTAAAATGTAACTAATTCTTAATTTGTGTGAAAACAAGTCAGAGTGTCACCATCAGCTAGAGAGTTAACGTTAGCTAGACAGAAAAGTTAACATTAGCCAGGCAGAAAAGATAACACTAGCTAGACAGAGGAGTTAACGTTAGCTAGATAAGAGAGATAATGTTAGCTAGACAGAGGAGTTAACTTTAGCGAGACAAAATACTTTACCTAAACATAAGAGTTAATGTTACTTAAACACTAGAGTTAATGTTAGTCAGACAGAAAAGTAACATTACCTAGACAGGAAGTTAACTATAGCTAGACGGAGAAGTTACCATTAGCTATACAGAGGAATTAACGTTAGCTATACAGTGGAGTTAAGTTTAGCTGGACAGGAGAGCAAATGTTCCTGACTCAATTACTTTAAAAATATAATTCAGGATTTAGATTGATTTGATGAATTGAATAAGAAAATTATTATGCTCTTGTGTCTTTAACTGACTTTTATTAATTTTAAATGAGTCAGGACAGTTAATGTTAGGTAACCAGCAGAGTTAATGCTATCAACACAGAAGAGTTAAAATTATCTAGACAGGAGAGTTAACGTTAGTTAGACAGGAGTGTTAACGTTAGCTAGACAGGAGAGTTAACGTTAGCTAGACAGGAGAGTTAACGTTAGCTAGACAGGAGTGTTAACGTTAGCTAGACAGAAGTGTTAACGTTAGCTAGACAGGAGAGTTAACGTTAGCTAGACAGGAGTGTTAACGTTAGCTAGACAGGAGAGTTAAACAGATTGATGGATAAATGTATGGTTTCAGAGTATTGTTACAATGATAAATGTTACAGATGACTCCCTCAGTGGCTTATCTCTACAGGAGAACATGCATCCCAGGAACTGGGGACATCGTCAGTGTTCGGTATCCCAGATGTCAAGGACCGTTCACCATTAGCAAAGGCGGTGTGGAAGGTGAAGCTTGAGAACGTCTCCCAACCACAGACGGGCGAGCTGACTCTCATCATCACCCCCCCAGCTGATGCTCCCGTAGGGAAATACACCTTGACTGCGAGCTACAGGGATGAGGAAATAGAGCTGACAAAGCTTGCACTGCTCTTCAACGCCTGGTGTCGTGGTAGGTCAATCGTCTTATTTTCAGGGAATTTTCTTAGAATTTCTGGCATTTTTTGGGCCATTTCTTGTCAAAGAAATTGTTAAAGAAACAAAGTAATTTTTTACTCAAGTTTCAAGGGGTTAAGTAAATCATTTGAATACTACTAAACTGAATACTATTGTCTGTCTGTCTGCATGAATTCACTCTCTGCAGATGACACAGTGTTTCTGGATGTTGAGAAGGCAAGACAGGAGTATGTAATGAATGAACACACAGTCATCTACAAAGGAAGTAAAAACTACATCTTTCCTTTTGACTGGGACGCGGGACAGGTACTTACACACACACACACACACACACACACACACACACACACACCCCTGAAATGTAAGCCTGTCCCCATCTGTCACAGCTTGGTAATCATTTCACCAAAGCAAACAGTGACCATAAAGACTTTAGTCTTACAAGCAACTTAATATATTATTGAGAAATGTAATCACTACTGAATACTTGAAGACCTAATGAAATGAAAATGACATTTCTTGTGTTTTAATCCTGTGTTGATTGATCATTTATATGGGGGACATGGACTCTACACCCATGTATATGTCATATATATATATGTGTGTGTGTGTGTGTGTGTGTGTGTGTGTGTGTATATATATATATATATAGTATGTTTGTGTGTGTGTGTGTGTGTGTGTGTGTGTGTGCTGTACAACATTCAGGTACTGAATATACAGGCCTATCCTTAGTAAGCCTGACATTCAGTTTGAATTTATATATTGAATTTTGGTGTCTGAATTCAACCGCGACAAATTAGAATTTTGAGCAATTTGAATATATTGTGCCATAAGAGCAGATGATGTCTCTTTTCAAGTTTATATAATATTCCCATCTGCAATTAAATACCACAGTATCACTATGAGTAAAATAAAATTGCATCTCCTCTTCTTTCTTTCTTTTTCCTTCTGTCCAGTTTGAGAAGGACATGGTGGAAATTTGTTTTGCTCTATTGGATCTCAGCAATAAACACAAGAAGGACCCTGCTAAAGATACTGCTGCTCGCAATGACCCTGTCTATGTTGGCCGCGTGGTCAGCGCCATGGTAGGACATGCTCTGTGTGTTTTCAATAGATTACTCCAAACTTATTATAGAAGCAAAGCATTTATGGAGTGACATTTCTGACTATGGTGTATCAAAATCCAGCAATGACGCGATTCAGAGTGATACTATGTTGGGGATGGAGTGTGCAGAAATGTGCAAAATTTCAGCTCCAAAGAACAAATAAAAATAATAATAATAATAATAAATAAATTGTGAGTCCAAATGTGACAGAATAAAGTTGTTATGTTAAGGCGAAAAAGTTGCCATATAAAAATGAGAATTTTGTTGTTTTCTTTCAGATCAACTCTGTAGGTGATTGTGGTGTCTTGGAGGGACGCTGGGGAGATTCATACGATGGCGGGCATAGACCTGGTTACTGGGGTGGCAGTGTCGAAATTCTTAGAAATTGGAAAAGGAGTGGCTACAAACCGGTGAAATATGGGCAGTGCTGGGTGTTCGCCGGTGTGATGTGCTCAGGTAACATCTGACTCTGCAGGTCCACCCACCTGCAACAACATCTGTGTAAACTATACAAATGACCACTTAATAAAAACCTGATAATTTAATTGACAATGGTAATCATCTTTAGTTGCAGTCCTAATTAAAACAAGTCTCCTCTTGCTTTTTTAAATATTGTTAATGCAACCTCAGTGAGTTAAAGAAGTAAGAATACTGCTGATATGCTTTCAGTAATCCATTTAGTTTTATTTATATTATATTACATTACATTATTACATATTACATTATTACATATTACCTTGTAATATTTAGAAATATGGCTAATAATATAGCATTACAACATTTAAATGTGTTTTCACATGGTATTAAAAATCATCATCTAACTTATCATGTTGGCATTGATCGCTTGACTGTGGGAGGGTATCTGTATATGGGAGCATAAACCTGTTAAAGGAATACTTCACCCCACAAATGACCATTTTTTAACAGTTACTGTTTGCTTTGCTGAATTCATGTTTTTCTCACATGCCTCCATTGTGAACAAAGAGTCAAAAAACATAAATAATTCTTCATGAACTGAATCGTCATTGGGGACTACATTTATGAAATATATCAAAATCTTTTTGTAAACTCTTACACAACTCATGCAGTATAATCCAATTCTCATTTATCGTATGCTCAGTACTTCCCAAACAGACAGCCCTTTCTGACATGGAACAGATCAAAAAGTGAATCTTTCTCTGCCAGTCCCTACAGGATTTCATGGGCTGTTTTGGAGATGTTGTGCCCTGAAATACCCAGTTTCATGGAAGCTTTTCTAAAACATCTGCCAACAGATGTTTTTATACAGTTCTGCTTTTGTTGAACACAACCCCTATGACTTCAATTTATCAAGAATTTTCTCCGTTTTTGGATTCTCCTTTCACCAGAGGCGGGAAAAACAAAGCTTTCTTTATCTCATTATTATTATTTAATAGTAATTTATTAGTAATTGATATACAAATGGTCATATGGGGGATAAAAATTAATTTAGGTCACCTTCCTTTTTGTATCAATCAACACTGAGGTTCCCCTCAGGTTTGTAAACCCTGAAACAAAGTGTTCCCTGTGGTTCATCAAGGAAATAGGAAATCCTTTTCACTTGAGATGATTGTCTTGATTTTGGCCACAACAAAAAGAAAACCAATGCAAATGTCTTAGTTTACACAAGCTAGAGTAGCATTTTGCAAGGAGAGAGGTGTCATATTGTTTTTCTGTTGATTTTGTGCTGTATGTATTAAAATAACTAAATACGAGTAGCTGCTGAGCTAATGGTCTGCACTACTGAAAGAATATACAGATTTGAATTTGAGTAAACGACTATCTCTAATATCTCTTTGTGTTTTGTTCCAGTGATGAGAACACTGGGAATCCCCACCCGCATCGTCACCAATTTCCAGTCAGCTCATGACACCAACGGGAATCTGACCATCGACACGTATCACTCCTCAGATGGAGTCACAATGAAAGATTCCCCAGACAGCGTTTGGTGAGACACAGAGGCTACGGTATCTTACGCACAGCATTTTAGTAGCCTGATAAGACCGTCCTGATGATGTGAGCTCAACATCTTGTTTATCTCTCCGTATCAGTCTAGACTCTCTGCTTCCCCAAATACTTTTCTAGAAATTACAATCAGGGATCTGCACTGTAGCTGACAACTAGCAGTCTGTCAGAGAAGTGGATGAGTGAAGTTATTACTTCTTTTGAGACTCCTGATTGGTTGTTGCTGACCACACTGTGGTCTGATTCTATACCATTCGCGGCAGGAGAAGGACACGATTTTTCCACAAACTTTCTAACAGCCCTGCTTAGTTTGACATCTTGACAGTGTTTACAAGCAGTGATTAACATTGTTGACTGATTGGTTGCTTACATTCACATGCAGTAAGGCCAGTGGAAATACTATAGAGGCAATAGAGTGGGCAGAGGAGTATGATTTTTTCACACGTTATCTGTCTCATTTGGCGCCGTGTGAATATAGGGACAGTTTCAGCAAATATGAAAAATATTTTTTTATAAAAGTTACCAACTCTAGCTTTAATGTACTTATGTAACATAAAGTGACTTAGTGCAGGACGTTTTGTCAGACTTACATCCCTTACTTATTTTAACTGGAGCCAAAAAGTTTTTCTAAACCTGACCTAGAGTTTTTCCCTAAATCCGAAGTAAGTACTTTTGGCTCCTAAAGTGAATAAAACGGTGACCATTTCACATAGTTAACCATGTGTTTAAAACTGCGACTGTTTATAGTTGAATGATTCAGTTTTCATGGGTGTGTAGTGCACTGTTCCAGACCAGTGCCACTCTTTAAAGTTTTAGTAACTAATTCAAGTAAAATAAAACAAAATTAAAAAAAACAGGGCAATCTGCCGTTTTTGAAAATGAGAATGGTTTGCCAGTTTTTAAGGTTTAGATCATCAGAGTAAATAGATTTGACATTAAACACATTCGCAGGCCTATAATTATGTCAACATATTGTGTTTTGCCATAGTTCTTGATTTATCTGTTGTTGTTTGGGTGTGGTAACTATTGTGTGGTCACTTGTTTACTGTGGTAGAGAGTTATAGTCTTCCATGACGCTTTGATACTATTTTAATGAGTCTTTTCCAACATGTCCAGAGTGCAGCGCAGAAGAATATAATACTCACATATCGGACAATAGACTCTTGACTGTGTGACGCATGCAGTTTTCAGCAAAAACAAAAGTGAAATTGGTCTTTTTTTAATAATATGACATTATAACACCTTTTACTATAGTTTCAATATCTTCATCTGTCACAGACATGAAGAAATACAAATTCAGTGTTTTATTCAACATTTTCAGTTTCCATATCAAAATTTAAGCCCTCTGACAGTGTTTCTGTCGGCAGAATCCTTTCAGTTGTTAACACAAGTCTTCTTATTATTAAATATTTGCAGGATCGCGTAGTTGACAATGCAGTGGCCTCACAGCTCCACAAATGAGTAGACTATGTGCTTTAATTTTGGAAATACAGTCAAGTACAGCAGCAGGCAGCTGGCAACAACAAAGTGTACACGTCACAGCAGTTCAGCAAGGTCAAAGGTCACCGCAACCTCACAAAACATGTTTTTGACTGCAACTCATATTTTTATCATGATAAAAGTTCTCCCAAATGTCTTAAAGGATACAAAAAATGAGGTGATAACATTTTAAATCTAAAAGCTCAAAGGTCAACTTGTCACCACTGTGACTTCAGCATGATTTCTGTCCATTAATATAATGCGATGACTCAGCAACAGAAGGGGACAGTTGGGTATAATAATCTTCGGTGTCCATCTTGAAACTTTGCTGTATATATCTGTGCTGTCGGGTTAAAGATGCGTGTGAAGCATCCATGTTTTAGAATATGTAGCAACATGCATATTTGAAGCACTGACTACTGTTTTGTCCACACATGAGTCTGGACAGACATAGATGTAAAATGTAACTGCAACATGACTGGTTCGACAAAGGCGTACAACCACAGGGCGGTAGTTGTAGTTTCTAAATACTGAGTGTGATAATTCAAAGCATTCTCCAATCAGGGCTCCGTCTAGGCCTTTAGGAAGCTTTTGCAGTATGTACCCCAAAATATGAGCCGAAGAGTAACTAACACTGACTCAAGTTACGTGCACAAAATATTTTGTGTTTTTGCCCTTATTCTGAAAATGACAGTAGTCCTACTAAATTGTTTCCACAACCAATGAAAATGAATATTTGACTACTATTCCTGTTTCCATGCAGCCGTGCATTCTCTGAATCATGTGCTCTAATGTATCGAGTATCATGTCAAAATATAGAAAAGTAGAACGGCTGGAGCTGCTTGTGCTTTTCTTTTCTTCTTTACATCAAAATATTTTTTTTTTCAAAGTTTCCCAGCCTTGGCAGACATTTTATTTCTTCAACCACCTTTTTGGAAAGGTCTGTGTTGTGATAATTGCACTTATTCAGAAGCCTGTTGATATCCAAGTCTTTTATAATGTTTAGAACTAGGTGTGTTTCTGCTTATATCCACAATTGTAGGCTTTCTTTTTGGGCATGCATCTCTACCCCAGCCTTGCAAAATGTTAGCTTGTTGGTTTATGTACAATGCACAGCGCAAGAGGCTGTGTTTTGTAATATGCAAAAAAAAAAACCCCAGTAAAGTAAGTTCTGGTCCTTCTAATTCAAGTTTGCTAGTGATGTATTTCAGTCTTACTGCACTGTTGCAGAATCTGAATGTTGTTTTGTGTTTTAGGAACTTCCATGTGTGGACTGAGTCGATCATGAAGCGGCCTGATCTGTCAGCTGAAGGGAAATATGACGGCTGGCAAGTTCTCGATCCAACACCACAGGAGATGAGTGACGGTACAGACTATCTTGTTTAGCTCTATAGAATTAAAATGAGACGTACTTTCTTGCCTGCTCTTAAAAAAATATTTAATGGTTGCTATGCAATGAAATGTGAGTAAAACAGATGGTAAAGAGTCAGTATAATTATCAAAAGACCATTTTCATCATCAATTTTTGCTGATAACTGCACGTCACATGGAAACAATTGGCAAGCCTCCGTTTCTCAAGATGTGCCACAGCTGAGCAGCAGCTGAGACGTGCATTAGGCAGTGTAGCTGCTCAAACCTGGAAACGTGTACAACAAAAAAAACCCAACAGTTTCTACAATGCTCATTCACTGTTCATGCATGTGCTGTTGCCTGGGCGTTATATTTGCACAGGCGACTTTCAGTTCATATCCAAATGAAACAAGCCCATTTGCTTTCATCACAGTGTCATTTGTACTTTAACCACTAAATGGCACTTAAGTGAGAAACTCAGATCAGATAGTGGTGTTAAGTTCCACTACATAAACATTCTGTGGTGAAAAAAACTTTTAGTTTTTCATTCTGTTTTTCAGTTTCATCATTAAAATTGTCATCCTGTAGGTGTTTACTGCTGTGGTCCAGCCCCAGTCTCTGCCATCCTGTGCGGACAGACAGACCTCCCATATGACATCCCTTTTGTCTTTGCTGAGGTCAATGCCGACTGTGTTGACTGGCTGGTCAGTGAGCAGAGCATGAGCCTAAGATTATCAGCAAATGCTAATATTATTTCTGATTTTGTGTAATGCGTTAGTTTTTTTGTTGTAGTGTCAGTTGTCTGTCTTTGTTTGTCCTGTCAGATCTTCCCTGATGGCTCACAAATAAAGGCAGGATCTCACCCTGGGGAAGTCGGTGCAAAAATCTCTACCAAGGCTATCGATTCTGACAAGAGGGAGGACATCACCAACAACTACAAGTATGAGGAGGGTGGGTTCATCTAACGAGCAGATCACACACAAACAGCTGTACTACAACAGTGGCTCTGGAAACTGGCTAAGTTTCTGCATTTACAGGGTCAGACAAGGAGAGAAGTGTCTTTAAGTATGCCGTCACTGTCACCAAGGACTACTCTGAGACTGATATGGGGGATGAGGAGATGGAGGAGGGTGACGACAATGAAGAGACTGAGGATGGTGATGGGGATGATGGTGTGGGGGAAACCGTTGAGCTGGAAGACACGGAGGGCGAAGCGAGTGAAGATGATGCAGAAGATGAAGAAACAGAGGAGGACACTGAGACCGAAGTGACAGAGGTGGACATGGACCTTCCACCAGTGACGATGTCATTTGAAGAGGTGTGTCACAGAAATCACAGTCTCTGAGTTTATGTTGAGTGCTACTGAACAGGATGCTTTTATGTCTCCACATCAGTGATAGTCGAGGCCAAAAGTAATTATGTTTTCGGCATGTCCGCCCCGCCGTCTGTCTGGCCCATTCTTGTTAAACACGACATTTCAAGAACGCCAAGGTTTTTTTCTTCAAATTTTGCTCAAACAATCACTGGGGACTCAAGGGTAAACTGATTAGATTTTTGGTGGTCAAAGGTCAAGGTCATGGCGAGCTTGCATCTGTCTCATTCTTGTAAGAGTTAACTCAAGGACACCTTGAGGGGATTTCTTAAAATTTGACACAATCATTCACTTAGACTCATCGATGAGCTGAATAGAAATGGTGGTCAAAGGTCAAGGTCGCTGTGACCTTGCACCCGTCTAATTTTTGTGAACGCAGTGTCTGAAGATGGCCATAAGGATGTTTCCTGAAATTTAGCACAAATGTCCACTTGGACTCAATAATGGACTGATTAGAGAGGTTAGTGGTTGAGGGTCAAATGTCAAGGTCACAGTGACTTCATAAATTATTGAATAGATCTCCTGTGGTGTGTGTGTGTGTGTGTGTGGGGTGTTATGTCAGGTGTTCATTTTTTTGCAGACATGGATATAAACTGAAAGTGCATCTTGACTGGTGCGTAGAGGCACACAACCAGATTACGTTACATCTAGTTTGTCTTGTCTAATTTTTCTGTCTTAGGGCGTGTCCCAAACCACCCCTTACACCCTCGCCCTACCTACTAATAC
Source organism: Plectropomus leopardus (assembly GCF_026936395.1). Lineage (NCBI taxonomy): Eukaryota > Metazoa > Chordata > Actinopteri > Perciformes > Serranidae > Plectropomus > Plectropomus leopardus. The sequence continues at coordinate 36,812,177 of NC_142177.1, forward strand.
TCCGTTTCTGCGTTCATGAGGAGGGTATGCCACAGCGAATGCTGTCTAGCTAGCAGGGCATTGAACTGAGTTATTAAACCCCCCCAACAGTAGACCTGCAACAGTGTCTACCTACTTAACACGTGTAACGCCATATTGTGTTCGTCATGAAGACGCCCCATACGAATTAAGTTCAGTGCGACTGATCTTTCAAATATGTACTGTTCAAACCAAGACAGACATTTGCTAGAAGTTAACACTTTAAATGTGGCATTGTATTCAAGATCAAGTATTACCTTCTCTAGTCTCTAGAAAAGGGAAGTCGTCTTTATTTTATTGTAAAGTGTTTTATTTTATTAAGTATATTTACAGGAATTGTTGAAAAAAAAATTAGTGACAAACAAAAAGAGAAGAAATGTCTAGAGCGAATTCCAAGACTATGTTTTATTTATATTTATACATCATTTATTTATTTACTTACTTATTTGTGTATCAGTTAATTTAATTAATTTAATGTCAAAGGGATAATATAGGGACATGCTTTACGATGTTTGTTTTAACACATTAAAATTGAAAAAAAAAAAACCCAACATAATAATTTCTCTGGCATTTCTACATTTTGCTGTATCGAAAACATACCACATCAGACCGTGACACTCCTGTGTCGTATTTTACTGAACCGTGAATTTTGTGAACCTTTTCACCTCAAGTAATAACAAGGTTAACCTTCATCAACCCACATCTGTGGTGTGGGAGCAATGTCCTGTAACTGTTACCTGTAATTATAGAGGTATAACACACCCAAATAAGGAATGCGTTTTGGCACCGTGGTGTGCACGATAAAGCACAAACTTGTGATTACTTTTATATAACATTTGGCTCAACAACTTCAAAGGCATCAAAGACAAAAACTTGGATTTGTTTCAGTGAGTGTAATTTTGTCTGTCATCAGTGTCTCTGTCCTCTCTTGTGCGGCGCTGCAGGTGACTCCACCTACAAACGGCAAAGATGTGAGAGTGAAGCTGATACTGTCGTGCAGTGTTCCCAGGAAGCTGTCCATCAACTTAAGCGTCCAAACCATGACTTACAACGGCAGGCCGGCTGTGAACGTCAAGAGCATCAAAACTGAAAGAGAACTGAAGGCTGGGAAAGGTAAATCTCCATCTGTGGCTACTTCTCTGGACAAAGATGTTGCTGTTGAATTTTGGAGCCAGATAACTAAAACGTTAGATAAAGCCCAAACCATCTGCATGCAGGTTTAGATACCATCCTTTCACACTTCGGCTGTCCGATCAAAATTAAGGCGTAAATAGCCAAAAATCTTACAATGAGGGTAAGCTGAGAAAACAATGTTTGATATCATGGAATTTGTTGTGAACTGTCTCCTCTCTGTCTTTTGAAGCTCTGAAGATCCCCATCCGGGTCCCGTTCTCAGTCTACCATCCACACATGATTGAGGCTGACAGCATGAAGATTGAGGCTATAGTCATGGACCTTGAGAGGACAGATCTCACATACCTGAATAATGATGACATTGTGCTGCTTGACCCTCCCAGCTCCCTCGAGGTCAGTAAAAAAAATCTTAATAAAAAAAATAATAATAATATCAAAATAATATTGAATTATATGAGCAGACTTAACACTTTTGCAGGTCCGTTTTTTTTCATAAGCATTTCAGAAACTGCAAACCGAGTCCGATAAGTTTTATTGCAAAATTCTCAGCACGAGGCAAAATGCAAACACACATTTGGTCTCTCGCTACTTTCTACTGGATCATGACGTTACAATCTCTCTCTAATGGAAGATTTCAAAAAGGACATTTGTAGCCTGAGTCATGTGACAATTAACACAGCTACATTGCTAGGATTTTAGGACTTCTCTTAAATTTCCAGGATTTTTGGACGTTTCTAGGATTTTAGGAAATTTCCAAGATTTTAGCATATTTCTCAAATTTTGGACATTTTTAGGATTTTAGGACATCAGGGGCTTAGCTAGGACCTCTGTCAGGGGGTGCAGGGATCCTCCATTTGATAAACAAGCTCTGTTTTGATGCTGTTTTATGTACTCTGGTACCTTATGTATACTAAAAGTATAAAAACCAATTCCCATTGCTATTCACTTTTTTTGTTGTGAATTAGAAATTGGTTGGGGGCCACCCGGCTCCCTATTGGGGGCCAGATTTGACTCGTGGACCATAAGTTGAGTATTACAGGTTTACGGCCACGCTATCAGCTCTGTGAACTCATACTAAATCAGCTAAATGTTAATGTCAGCATACTAACATGCTGACAATGACAATTTCAAAAATGCACGCCGATATGTGCGCAGGAATGATGTTTAACATGTTCATCTTCTTAGTTTAGTGTGCTAACATGCTAACATTTGCTAACTGCAGGTGAGGTTGATGGGAATGTCCCTAGCTATGCAGGTATTTCAGTCCCTTCAGGATTTCGCTTGTTGTTTTTTGTGCATGTGACATTGTGTGTTTCAGGTGTTCGGTAAGCCTAAATGCTGGTACAGAACAAGAGGGCAGTATGTATTCAAGAACCCAACCAAAGACGAGACGCTGAAGAATTGCAAGCTGCATCTCTGCGGAAGTGGCCTGCTGAGCCAGGACATTGACATTGAGTGAGTCTGTGTGTGTGTGTGTGTGTGTGTGTGTGTGTGTGTGTGTGTGTGTGTGTGTGTGTGTGTTGGTTGATTGTTTACAGGCCAGGACACAACATGATAAACCCATTTCCCTCAAGTCCCAAGCAGCCACAAGGTCGAGTTTTAACATATATATATATAAATTTCCATCAACCCTCTATTCCTACTATAGATATATATATAGTAGGAATAGAGGGTTGATGGAAATTTAGGTTAACATGTTAAACACAAACAGATTTGAGAAGTGATTAAGATAATCTAACTAAATCTAAGATAACCGAAGTATAATTTAACTTAACAGAACCAGAACAAAAGAGGGTTAACTAAACTGAAGTTTCACCCTTACATTACCCAAAATAAACCCAAGTAAACACAATTGCTCAAACAAAGGAAAGCGTGGCGTGGTGTGGCGTGGCGTGGCGTGGCATGGCCAGTTGGGAAAGGAGAGAGATGGGGTTCCCCCTGCTCTGATGTCACCGCGCTCTTTAAATAGGGGAAGACCTTTCAAGGTGGGAACTCGATCCACCAATGAGATCCGAGCGATGACACACCTGCATTAATATGCACATAGGCACACAAAGGAGCATCCAGCAAAGCCAATCTACAACAAAATAATACAATAACAAATAGTTATTTTAACAGTTAACCAGTTGAGGAAATCTGTTATGGCTTCAGTCTATAACATTTCTGCAATAGTTATAATTGCCCTTCACGATATGCCTCACTGCACTCTTTTGGCCTGTACAGAGGCCACATGAGGAGCGACAGACTGCTGTGATCTCCGACCTGTTTACAATCCCTCCTGCCCAAATTTGTGTTACTGCTTATGAAGGCTTTCTTAATGGCTTTTTTTTTGTTGAGATCTTACTTTGAGGAAACATTTTTTTTTTTTCTCAAACTTGTATTTTGCATTCCACAAAAGAAACCGAATATGTCAAATGTTAAATTTTGACCATATGCAAGCAGCTGCACAGCAATGTCATGATAATGAATCACATGAGGTATTTGATGCCTTCTTTTGGTACTTCACAGATGTAAATACTTGATACTACAGACACATTTAATCAGTGCCAATAGGTTTTTTGCAGTTTGACACCTAGCTTTAGCTTGGAGTGCTTCACTGCACACTGCACCAGATAAAAGTGCTGTCAGCAACGTTAACAAAGAGTTTCACCCTCAAACTAAGCCATTCTACATGTGTTTGTTTTACTTGTCTTTGTGTTCCTCACAGCATTCCAGACTTGAAGCCAGGAACACGAATTCGTATCCAGTTTGATTTTTACCCCTACAAGATGGGTAAGAGGACCCTCCAAGCTGATTTCGACTGCAGTTCATTCAGAGACATCAAGAAGTCCACCGTGGTTAATGTAAAGTAAATTCTCCGTACTGCTGAGTAAGAGTCACATATGTCCGCTCAGAAACAACACGTCAATACTTTTTTTGACACGTACATTTAACAATTTCTATTGGTGCTTTGACTTCATTTAGTTATTTTCAAAAGAAAGAGAATAAGTGTGCTGTTATCAATCAAATGTGAGGGCAGGGCAAAGACTGTGTAAAAGAAGTGGACACACCCACCATGACGTCACCCATTAGTCTGTGGACATCTGTTTTGAAGTTTTGACTGTGGCATTTTTGCCCTCGTTTTTTTTTTCAGTAGTCAGATGTGATCATATTTGGACCACTGACTGAGAACTTGAACAAACTGTTGTGCTTGTGACTCGTCAATCACATTGCAGCAGCTTTATCATAATTTTTACTCTAAGTTGGACCATAATTTACAAAATGAACATCATGCTTCATTGAGGAAGAATTGAAATTAGTTACTGAGACCACAGACTAAAAAATGTTAATTTAAAGTAATAAATTGAGGAAGAACTAGGGCCATTTTCTCATAGACTTCTATGCAGTTGAACTCATTTTTGCAAACGGTGGAGTCGCCTCCTGCTGGCCAATGCAGTGAATGCAGGCTTGATGCACTTGAGCTTTGGTTTCACTTTTCAGCCTTAGAGGCTCAATGTTGCTAATACTTTTCCAATTGAAGTATCTTGCACAAGCCCAAAAAGTCGCTAATACCACTTGATGATGTCATACACTCATTTGCATATTGGTTACATTTTTGTGCATTAATGGAAGCATTAAAACTAAGCTGTAATTCTAAACATTTTAGTGTCATGGGAGCTGTAGTGCATTTAAACTATTTCAAGCTGCCTTTCTCATCCTCCTCTTCCTCCTGCTTGTCCTACATCCACTGCACGGAGGACACGGAGGATTCGCCACACTGATGGCAGCACAGCCGTGGACTGTGATTACTCTGAGCAGCCTGCATGGGACTAACTTACAATATAATCTATTTCTCGCTTTTTGCCCGATGGTCTGAGTAATTTGCAAAATCTCCAGAAAGTTTGTCGAGAAATTCGCCAAGTTGGCAACAGTGGAAGGCGTCCACTTCTTTTATACAGTCAATGGTGCAGGGCATAAAAACAGTCTGCTTAACGAAAAAAGTTGGGAATTTTTGTCATTATGCTCTATTTTTGTGTTACAGCTACATCTATTATTTCTTGTTTGGTGTTCAATATTTGGGTTAAATGGGAGCTGAGCAAATTGGCTTGATTTTTTTCAAAAGCATGAGAGGAAGGCAGCGGGTAACAAAAGAATAATATACCCAGAAATGTGCAATAAATTGCCCAAAAATTACTAATAAAAAAAGTAAAATAACAAGGAAATGACTTTGAAAACTGTAATTATGATAAGTATAATTATAGCTTTCCCCAAACTTTTTACTTTCCCTCTTAGCTCTTTAAAAGTCATTTTCTAAATCTACTAATTCCCTGTAATTCTTGGAACATTTCTTACCAAGTTGCTCATTGCCTTTTTTGTCATGTTTTTTTTTTATTATAACTTTAAATATTTTTTCATTGGTTTTAATTTAAAACCAATCTTCTCAGGGCTTAAATACTTGGTGAATGGTGTCTGAAAGCAGCACAAGAAAATTGATGTCACACCAAGTTTCAATGGCTTAAAGATTTGACGTACAGATTGGATCTTACTGGGGCTGTCACTACCGGCATGTGTTTTAAGATTTAAATAAGAGTCCAAAGGTTTATACTAATAACTTTCTCACCAAAGTGGAAGCAGGGTGTGTACACTCTGCTACAGAGCTGGACTGCTGCAGTGATTTCCAGATGACAACGGCATCTGCTGGAGAAACAGAGTAGTGCTGATGCTGTCTGTATGTGACTTTTGCCCCACATACATAGATTGATAAAATAAAAAAACAACATGATGAATGAATATTACCCTACTGTGCATTTAAACAGGTGAGAAAACGTCAGGTACAAACTGTTATCGTAAATCATGTCAAGTTTAAAGTGTGCATGACAGAGGAATGCAGATAAACCTGATGCACAGACAGACAGCAGAGGAACACACACAACTGTATTGTACTCTCAAATTGCAAGGATGTTCAGGGTTGAATTTAGCCTGCAGTCCTCTAAACTCTTCGCTTTAAAATAATCGGTTAATTTTATTGTTCCTGGGAGGAAGTGAGCTGGTGCCCAAAGCTTTTTTTTTGTGGCTGACCAAATGTTGTTGGTGCTTTTTATTAGATATGTAAGAAACACGCACAAATAAAAAATTAATGAATGCCATGTGCCCTGTGTCTTAATTAATAGTAATGCAACAGATCTTTCTCACATTGCACTAATCTAATAATTAGAATAAATGTGTTGCTTGGTCACATAAATATGAGTCGTCACCATATGATTGAAGGGACAAAAGAGACTATTTAAACAGACTTTTCTCAGATTTTTGCATTTGTCTTGAAAATATGAAATACTTATCTTATCTCATCAGGCCTCTATAAATGCTTCATGTGAAACTATGCAAGAAGATAAAATAACTGCTTTGGTTTAACATCTCACAACGTGTGTCCACACCTATAATGTGATAAGCGTTCAAATTAATCTAAAATGCTCCCAAAAGACCAAATAAGAAGTTTTACGGGTGTGTTAGAGATACAATGTACTGGATTTCTTTTTCTTTCTTTTTTAAAACTTTTTATTTAATTTTCTGCTTTTAAAGGAACTGAACATCGCCTGACCTCACGAATGAATAAATAGATAACACCAAATGAATAAATACAAAAATAATAAAGATGATTTAATTTTCTATGTTTAAAGTACAAAACATCACCTAAAATAGATCCTCTCAAATAAATAAGGAATAAATGTTTTTTTAGCTTTACTTAGGACCTCATATATACATAAATTAATAAATGAATTAAATAAAAGGAATAGATAAAAAAATATAATTTTTTACTGTATATTTTAAACAACCAACTGTAGCAACGCGAGATTTGCTTTGTGATATTTGCTCTCAATCACCCGCCTGTTCTCCAAAATAGAAACCAAACAACTGCTGCTTTCTGTCCAATGATGCGTTCATGGCTGTGGGAAAGAGGAGATACTCAATAAAACAGCAAGGCAACCTTAACTAAACAGACTGCTGTATTTGGCTCATCTATTCACGGAGTGATGGATTTTGTCATTAAAGTGAAGTGTCTTTGTTTATTCATTTATGTATTTGCTTTTTTTGCCATTTTGCTGTCAGAGCTATAGTACTGTGCCAGAAATTAGCTGACATTTAGGACTTTAAAAAAAAAAAAAAAAAAAAGATTTTAGGATTTTTCTGTGACTTCAGGACATTGCTAGGATTTAAGAGCATTTCTGGGATTTTAGGACATTTGTGGGATTTTTGGACGATTCTGGGATTTTAGGATGTTTCTGGGATTATAAGACTTTTTTTGGAAGTGTGTGAAGGAGCGATTTTTAGGGTCCTTCCTTTTGGCAGACTGTACAAGCAGCACTGTTCCCAGTAGACCAAACACACACCAACGTGTACTTAAAACCTGTGCAATTTCATAATAACATTTTCAATTTGATTATTATTTTCACATACAATTGATGTTAATTCATGTAAATTGTTTTTTTTTTACTGTTACTATTTATTTATTTTTTAAAATTATCATACTATTTATATGGTTCTTGCTTTATTTAATCGTGTACATACCTGCTCTGGTATCCCTTTGCTGCTGTAACAAAGCAACTGTGGCACTAATAAAGGATTTTCTTATCTTTTCTGGGATTTCAGGACATTTCTATGAATTTAGGACGTGTCTCAGATTTTATGACATTTCCAGGATTTTAGGACATGAGGGGCTTAGCTAGGACCTCTTTTTTGGGGTGTGGTGGATCCTCCACTTGCACTTTTTTTTTTTAATAAACAAGCCTAATTGTGATGCTGTTTTATGCACTCTGGCACCTTTTGTATACTAAACGTATTTTAAAAACCCCAGTGTGAATCACTTTATTTTTTATTATGAATAAGAAAATAGTTGGGGGCCACCTAGCACCCTATCAGGGGCCAGATTTGCCATAACCTGATTATTAATAGCTTTTTTTTGTTTAACAGTTTTTATTAAAGTTTTCAGAGAATAGCATGTTTGTATGCAGTATACAGTAACAATGTTTCTGTAAAAAATAGGATACACACATTATTTAAATGAGGATAGCTATAAGAACAGTGTGTCCTTTCCCACCCACCCAACCACCCAGTCATACCCTCCCAATTATCCCACTAATGCTATCGAGTCCGGATTTACATTATTTTCTCTTAATTAGGAAAGGATTACAAAAAAGGTGCCCAAAATATGACATAATAAGAGAATAGAAAGGCAGTCAAACTAAGAGAGAACAAAAAAAAAGAAAAAAAAAGGAAGGAACAATCAAAATTAAACAAAACGAATAGATGGGGGTTGGGGTCGCCATTTAATTATTCATCCTTATTCAGCGGTTCTTGTAAACTCTCTAAAATTCTAAAAAGGGAGTCCAGGTCTTTCTAAATTTTTGCAAGGAACCTTTAAGAGTATATCTAATTTTCTCAAGTTTAAGGAAATGCATGGTGTCTCTAATCCATCTAGTAAAGTTTGGGAGTGTTTGATTCTTCCAAGACAGGAGAATGAGACGTCTGGCAATTAAGGAGGAAAATGCTATGATCACAGCAGCTTTACTCTCAAGAGGGCAGGTTTCAGGTCTGAGTCCGAATAAAGCAGTCATGACATTAGGCATCATGTTTTTTTTTTTAAACATTGTCGAATAAGCACTAAAAATGTTAGCCCAAAAAGTACTGAGTTTAGGACAAGACCAGAAATCAGAATCAGAATCAGAATCAGAAAAAGATTTATTGCCAGGTATAGTTAACACAATACGAGGAATTTGTTCTGGTGGATTGGTGCACATAAATATAGAAAAAAAACAGATAAAATAGAAGATACAATATATAAAATATAAAAAGTACGAGTCTAGCAGTGCAAAACAAAACAAGTAACACAAGTAACAGTGTAACAGTGCAAGAAACAGAACCATGGAATTAAAGTGTTATATACAAGAATGGTTGGAGTGCAAGATATATATTGATATTTACATTGAAATTCACATTTATACAGGTTTGAGTGCAGCTTTATGGTGTGGATGTGCCGCATGACCAGCAGCAGTGCCGGTGATGTGCATTAATGAACACGTTAATGTAACGTACAGTCTATGAGGAGAGTGCGTCCGTGGGGGACCTGGGCCTTGTTTATGAGGCCGGTGGCAGACGGGAAGAAACTGTTCTTGTGGCGTGAGGTTCTGGTCTTGATGGACCTAAGCCTCCTGCACATATGTAAATAGAACATATGTAAATAATCAGCTGGTTGGCCTTTGCAGCGAGGACAAGATTAACAGCTTTTAATAGCTCATCAAATTTGACCACGAGGGGCCGCACCAAGATCTCCCAAAACCCTACAATTTCCAAAGGACTTTGAACGCAGCGTGAAATACGAAGTGAAACCGATACAATATTGAAGCGCCCCCCCCTCCGGCCGAGCGGCAAACCGAGAAGTTACCTCCAGTTACTCCGCGTGAGACCCCGCACGAGCAGCGGCAGAGTGAGGACCGACCGGGAGAAAAGAAGCTCACCGAGTAATGTCAGTATCAACAACACCCGGTACAGAGAGTGTCGGGCGCCGGTAGTCGTTTAGTGTCGTGAAGAGGAGGACTTCCTCGTTGCTTTGCTTTCTCTTCGAACCGGCAGCCGGTAAGAAGCGTGGGAGCTTCTTAACGTTAGCGGAGCTAGCTCGTGTTAGCATGCTAACTTAGCTTTCTTAAAGGCTCGAGTTAGCGTTACTGAGCTAGCGAGCTGAAAGCCAGAAAGGAGAAGTAAAGGCAAATTAAAACAAAACAAGACTTGAGGTTATTTCAGCGGTGGCTCCTTTTAAAGTCAACTTTTAGTGTTAGAAATGTATTCTACTAGAACAGCTAAGTGTAGCTAAGTACACTAAGCTAAAACACAATTAACGTTACCGGTGGCTAACATGTATTTTGGGTATGATAACATGTCGGTGCGCTAACATAACGTTAGCAAACTGTTTTAAATTAACTCAAGACTTATGCGGCTATATTGTGTGTTCATTAGGACATCATTAGTAAACATTCAGTCCCCCTTTAATTCTGATAGTTATGTGTTAATGCAGCTAAAAGCATGTTAACACAAAATCCATGCAATAAACTGTCTTCGTGAATTTAGTGTTTACTGCTTGATTTAATTATATTAAGCAGTATTGACCAAATATGAAGATAGATATGTCTCAGTTTTATTATTTTGTGAGTAGTCCTACGTCCTTGTGGTAATGTGTAATCTTCAAATATGAAACACCGTCCTTAAAAAAGTAAACTAACAAAGTGATTTTATAGTTTTATAATTCAATTTTGCAGATAGAAAACGTAGCAGGAAAAACACAAATGACATCTGCAAACTAAAACACAATATCGCTTGTTTATTTGGGCATCATAAGCAAACACTAAGTCCCTTTTTTATTCTGATAATTATAAATCATTCAGCAGCTAAAAGCAGCACATGCAATAAACTGTCTTCATGAAATTAGTTTTTGCTGAAACTGCTGTGGAAAGGTGTAGTTTAAATTATATCAAGCAGCATTGACCAAATTGTGAGCAGACCTGTATCCTTGAGTTAGTATGTAATCTGCAAATACAAAATACACAGTCTTTAAAAAATGACTATAAAATAAAATTGTAAACTCAAAAAAATAGTTTATAATTTTATAATTTAACTTGCAGATATAAATTGCAGCAGGAAAAACATAGATGACATCCACGAATTAAAAAACAATATTGTTTGTTTGGACATCATTGGCAAACACTAAGTCTCTATTTTATTCAGAAAGTTATAAGTTACTGCAGCTAAAAGCAGCTTAACACAAAAGCTATACAATAATGTCTACCTTTGTGAATTTAGTTTTTGCTGAAATTGCTGTAGAAAGATGCATATTTATTTATGGCACAGAGTAAAACCAAATATGGAGATAGATTTGCCTCAACATAGTGTTAATGTCTAATCTTCAAATATAAGACACCGTCCATAAATACAAAAAAAACTGTAAACTCACAAAATTATTTTGCAGATGTAAAACACAACAGCAAAAACAAAACAACACACACATATATTGATATATTATTTGGACACAATTAGCAAACATGAAAACTATTTAAAACCTTAAATATTTACATAGTAGTGTTTAGCACTAATATTTAATGTAATGCACCATATACCAAAAAGTAAAGTGTATAGTTAAAATATTTTGATTCTAAGTTAATCATTTAATTAATTTTTCAATCTACAGAGATTATTTTTATGTGCGGATGTTGACCTGTTTTTCTTCTTTTCAGATAACCGTTAAAAGTCAAGATGCCTCAGAAACAGAAGTCCAAGTCCTGGACAGAGTTGAAACAATCTGGAAATGAAAATTTCAAGGCGGGCCAGTACGGAGAGGCCACCAGTCTTTACAGCCAGGCGATCAAAGAGCTGGAGAAGTCCAGTAAGTGTTCACCTGTGCACAGACAGTGCACTGAGTTTTTAGACGTGCAAGGTTATTGACCAATGGTAGCAATGAAAAAACATTGTGTTATTTTTTTTAATCCCAGTCTAATGCCTGTCAGGCCAAAATGTCTTTTAAAAATGATTACCACATCAACATGCTGGTAAGTTTAAGGCTCTGTGGATACCCACTTAGGCTAGTAATATCACAAGTATTCGACAATGAAACCTCAATCAATAATAGATAGTTCACTCATCTAAAATGGAAACAGAACATGGAAAATAACACAGAAAGGAAACGTGACAGATGACAGTAACCTTTCGAAACCCAAGCAAATTGACTTGATTTTTTTCAAAATTATGGAAAGAAGGCAATAAGCAACAAAAGTAGAAATAACCCAAAAATAAATAAATTGGTACAAAAAAGTGAAAAAAGTACAACAAAATTACCTCAAAATTAAAAAAAATAAAATAAAAGAGTTTTAAAAATGTACTTACAAATAATAATATAATCATTTTAAATATGTTATTATGATAATTATAAATATATTTTCCATAGCCTTTTTAAAAAAAAATGTTCCATTGACATTTTAATCTAGTTTTTTAAAAATAATTTTCATTTTCTTATTGAATAATTTCTTGCTATATGTGGAACATTTCTCATTCTTATTTCTTGCATTTTTTCCATTAAAAAAAAAAGAAATCTCAAAAAATTTGCTCAGGATTCAAAGGTTTAAGTATATATAAGTCACTGAAAGTAGCATAAAAAGTGAGTTCCCTCGAGGTTTGAAATGGTTGAACTAAGCAAGAAAAAACATCTACACATTAAAAAGTCCAACACATAACCATATTTTTTGTTAAAACATTTGTATTTTGCATGTTGTTTTCTTTTATGTTAGTATTTGTTTTAGGTCAGAGGCTCAGGATCTCTGATGAAGTCTGCATATTTATATGTTAATTTTTCCCAAAGAAATGGATTCTTAAATAAGCAAAACAAGGAGCTGAAAAATCTGAAAATGTTTATTTTCAAAGTGTTTTTTTTAATTATTTGAATGATAAATTCAGAGACCTTACTGTCAGCAGTTTCACATTTATGCCTTCATTTTTCTGACAAAAAATAATATTAAAAACAACATGCTTGGATACCACTCTGACCTGTCAATGTTCAATCAAAGTTTTGTCATTTTCAGTATCTCTCTCTATAGCTCTCCATCTTGTCAGTTGATCTTTTCTCTTCTTTCTCTTTGTGTGTTTTCTAAATGGACTTAGCCAAATGAGTTTTGGCTAAATAACCAATTTTGGTGAAGTGCTCCTCTAAAACAGTCTTATTTCCCTCTTTAGATAAAAAGAACCCAGAGGATTTGGGCATTTTGTACTCAAACCGTGCTGCAAGCTACCTGAAAGATGGCAATTGTGCAGAATGTGTGAAAGACTGCAACATGTAAGTGCTTTTATTTATTTATCCTCCTTTATACTGTGTGTAGCTTTTATCTGTTGTTTTATTGTAATTGTTTTATCTTTGTTAAGTGTCCTTGAGTGCTGAGAAAGGCGCTTATAAATAAAATGTATTATTATTATTATTATGTCTAGTGTCACTTGTAGTCTGTGATTTTGTGCAGGTTTTTGTGATTTTTGTTTTGTTATTTGATGCTCAAATATCAAATTGTTACAGTTATCCCGCTTAATTATATATATATATATATATATATATATATATATATATATATATATATATATATATATATATATATATATATGTATGTATATGTGTGTGTGTATATATGTTATCTTTCAGTATTTTCTTGTTGCTTTCGTGTTCTGATGTAGCTCACCTCAGAAGCTAAACTTATGCTTGAGCCTGAATTTTGTAAAAAAGAGCCCAGATTGACATATACACTCACTTAAGCTTTTTTAATACACTGACTATTATACACTGTGTGTGTGACAAGTGCAGCAGCAGTATCACAAATGCTTGAATGGCATTCGTCTTTTGCAAAAAACAAAAGAAAAGACTCTTATCGGCCACAAGAAGCTGGAAATTATTGGTTTATCGGTATCGGTTATTGTGCATCACTGGTTATGATATCTTCACATCCCACTTCAGTCAACGGGAACCTTTAAGCTTGACAGAAATAGTGATTTGATGTATATCGAGATATATATAGCGATATAGACTGATATGAAAAATATTATCGCGATAAGACTTTTTTTTCCTTATCGCCCACCCCTATACCAGAAATTACAGAAGGTTTGAAATATTACATACCCCCAGCTGATTTTACTGGACAGTATTGGCCTCACAAAGATATATATATGTGTGTGTGTGTGTGTGTGTGTGTGTGTGTGTGTGTGTATATATATATATATATATACATATATATATATATGCTTGAGGTATTTTATAAAAATTAATTAGCCAATTAATTTCAGTCTTGCAGCATATTGATGTCATTTTTGACAATAAATTTAGTTTTTAAATTTAAATTTATTGTTAAACTTTAAAATATCCTACCTTCATTACATATCTTTGTCACAGGTGTTTGATGACAGCATTTTAGGGATAATTGCTTTGTTAAGATAGATATTAATATAAAAAGATATAGATATATATATTGGCCGATGTTTCAAGAATATGATTTTTTTTTTTGCTTCCTCATATTGGTATTGGCCCTAAAAATCCAGTATCGGCCGACCCTGGTAAGGATGATTTTTAAGTCATTGTGGTCACTCTCTCAGGTCTCTGGAGTTATTCCCGTTCAATGTGAAGTCTCTGCTGCGTCGTGCTGCTGCGTACGAAGCTCTGGAGCGTTACAGGCTGGCCTACGTAGACTACAAGACTTCACTGCAGATCGACTGCAACATAGCAGCTGCTCACGACGGCACCAACAGGTACCTGGGCTGTAGACCAGCACGTCAAACGCCAGAAAATTTATGCACTCTGAGGAATATTTTAAAAAAGATACTATGATGTGTTGAGATGATTTGGAAAATCTCTCCATAATTCAGTCGTGTTAGGCATTAGTCCTCTCCACAATCCAGAACTATGAAACCAAAAACTGATCTGTTTAATGCACTAAATATTTTTAATTACAGAATAAATTGTTGAAAATAATGAAACCGTGATGGTGCAAGTACGGAGGGTGGTTTTTAGTTTTCCAGGCATTGTTTAATTCACGTAACCCTTTGAAACCTTAGTGATGTATTTCAAAAACAGGAAAATGAAGATAATGAGCAACTCAACAAGAACTTTATTAAAAAGTTAAACTTACAAGAAAATAAGCTTAAAATAAGAAGAAAAAAAAGAAAGAAAACAATAATTAATAAAATAGGAAATGATGAAAAAAAAAATAATAATAATACAACAAATAATTTTTTTCAGTGTCATTATTTTAAATATATAGTTCTAATCATTTTAATATACTGTTTATTTTGTTTTATTTTTTAATTTCCCTAGTTTTTTTAAAATACTTTTTTTCCTATGCTTTTCTCTCTCTCTCTCTCTTTGGCGCATTTCCTCTTCACCTTTTGCTATTATTTCTTGCATTTTGCAGGTTCAGGTTTCTTATTGTTTTTCCCCCCATTTTTTTGTTTCCAAACCAGTTTGCTTACAGTGAAAGATTTCAATGCTTGCAAAAGGTGTCTGAACACAGCACAGCAAAACTGATGTCAGTCCAGGTCTCAAAGGGTTAAAAGACAAACAGATTTTCAGACTTCTGATTAATGTGGTGTTTTGTCAATCATTTCTCAGGATGACGAAGGCGCTCACAGAGGCAGACGGACTGGCATGGAGAGAAAAGCTTCCTCCCATCCCCACCGTGCCTCTGTCTGTCAGAGAGAAACTCGCCCAGAAAACTACCGCCAACGCTGCACAACCGAACCCCGCACCCAAACAGAACAGCGCCAGACAAACAAACAAGCCTGGTGATTCATATTTTCTGTTTTCTGCTCATGCAGTTAAATTTATTTCAAACTGAATCTTAATTGTATCATCAGTATTTCGATGGTATCCGGTGTGAATGTGACGTCTCTTTATGGATTAAAGCATGATGTCTTCAGACCTGTTTACATGGAGCTGGCATTGTGGCATCTCTTTTTAGCTCCAAGTGATAAAGACATAAAGAAAGGCCTCGCCCTGAAAGAGGAAGGCAACGCCCTGGTGAAGAAAGGAGAGCACAAGAAGGCCATAGAGAAGTACAGCCAGAGCCTCAAACACAACCCCACTGAGATCACAACCTACACCAACAGGTGGGTCACACTATCTTATTTTTATCCCTTTAACTTCTTTCACTGCGTTAGGATGCCGGCATCCTCAGCCGACATTACTGTCCTTTAGAGGCTGGAGGCCGGACAAGAACCTGCGGCCGCTGCGGTGAGGACACAGACAAAATAGAATATAAAGAGCACAAAATCTTTGTACAAAAGGTGCAATGGAGGGATTGTACAGTTGTGTCTCATACAGTTTTGGGCAAAAAAAGTGCAGCTTTTTGCATGCAGTACAGATGTGTTATTTTTGCTTATTAATGTATATGAATATTTCTGCATACTCGGGTCCCAAAACAGTGATTGAAATGTATAAATTAGGTAGGAATTAAAAGCTGAGTCTCTTTAAAATTCAGCAAGCCTAATTTTATTAGTGTGTTATGATGTTAGTTTCCATAGTAGTCATTTCATTGCGTTGAGACTATTTTTTAAACAGACATCACGGTATTAAATGACCTTTGGTGACCTCTAGGATAATCACAGCCTCTTGAAACTTAACAGCCAAAAACAAGAGACCTCGGGCATTCAGAGGACGGGTGGCTGTAATTGGTGTGTTGACATTGAGGAAGTTAATCAGCAGTTTGTAGAACAGAAACGCTTGTCATCCAATCACAGAAAATTGCAGCTCTTATGAATACAAGGTACAAGGTAGATTTTTTTGGGTCATTTTTACAAATAGTTTAAAACATAAAATTAAAATATGTCCTTAAATCTCCTAATGTCAAAAGTTTTTTATACTGCATCACTACATGGTGTTCCTCAAGGTCTTGGCGTCTTAATGTGGTACTTCAGAGTGATGTTGATAGGAACAATCCAAAAATTGCTGCAGTAGCTTATGAGACATAATTAAGCTTGAAAATGGTCCCCATATACTTCCATCATAATGTTCTGAACCCCTATACACTTTAATTTTTAATAAACACATAAACAGAACACAATGTGAATATCAAATGTATGACCCCAAAGGCAATATTACAATAGAGGCCAAAACAATAACTATGACAAACTAAGACAAGACAGAAATTTCGGTTCAGTTGAAATAACATCAGAAGGAAGTTTGGTGATGACAAAAAATAGAGATAAAAATGAATTAAAAAAAGTAAGTACAATAAAAAGAATAAAAGTAATAACAGTGAGAATCAAGACAGAATAAAAAAATATGTAAAAGGATCACTTAAAAAAACCACATATATACTGTATCCACAATCATTTTATGTATTAAGTGAGTTTCTTTGGGTCAAAACACACCTGTAGATTTGTGGATAGAAATGTCTGCATATAAGCTCTCTGACATTTGATTTTTTAAATTTATTTTGTGTGTGTGTGTGCGTGTGTGTGATCAGGGCACTGTGTTACCTGTCAGTGAAGCAGTACAGAGACGCCGTCAGAGACTGTGACGAGGCTCTGATGATTGACAGCAGCAACGTCAAGGCTCTCTACAGGAGGGCTCAGGCTCACAAGGAGCTCAAGGTGAGAGCGTGAATCTTCATCACTGCGCTACTGCTCTTGATTTCCCACACAAGAGTAATCAGACAGTTTTTTCGAAAGCGTCTGCCTGGAGGATTTCAGGGCGGGAGACAAAATAAAAGCATTTCCTGCCTTGATAATTGCTGACGTTTCCCCCTGGCAGCCTCTCCTCATCAGTATTCAGCACACACAGAGGACAACGTTAGCTCGGCACTCAGCTCCATAAAACTGCTGACTGTTTTGGAGGTTTGAGGTAAAAAATGTCCAAAAAGTGCCATAACTAGATGAATAAACACAAACGAGCACAAGGATTAACTTAACAGTCAGTAAGCACAGATGGCAACGCTGTTATGTTTTTACACCTAGTTTTAGTATATGTCTAAATCTGGTGCGGCTGGGTTAAAATAATTGATTCATCCGATTCAAATCGATCCTCACTTGACTGATCTGATATGTATTCATAGAATCCTAAATCCATCTTTTGATATATGCCTTACCCGTGGGTGTGTGATCTTTCACGCCATAACACATAATTATATTTGTGTATATTTATTTTTTAAATATTTTTAATTTATATACAAGTTTTATACATTGCATTGTAGCATGAGTCACAGGTTTACATTTTGCACCCTTTAAACACTCAGCACATTATCCATATTATTATCTAAATACTCACAAATCAGTGCTAATTGTCTACTGCAGTATTTCTTACATTTATATTTTTACATACATACTCAGCATATTGTACATACTTTAAAATATTTAAATATTTTCATACTGTGCTAATTATTAACTATTACTGTATTTCGATTTTTATATTTATATTCTTATATACTTGCACTTATTTCTACTTGTGATAATTCTCTATGCTCGCATCAGAGTGACGGTAAAAAAACACAATTTTCTTCCTAGGATTAATAAAGTATCTCTGATTCTAATTCTGAATTAAAATTTTGCTGGTATTGAACGGGCATTTTAGTCATTTTTATCCTTCATTGTTTGCCTTGTTTTAGTCAACGAAAATTCATGACATTTTAGTCCGGATGTTTTTTCCTATATAAACTAGTCCAATTAGGCTAATACAGGTCCCAGAGATTAGAGTCAAAGTGACAGGTTTCATTTGTTCCTTTATTTAGAAATAATTTTGAAAAGTAGGTCTAAAATTTTATGTGAAAAACTCAAAATGTCACTATTTATGGTCTCAAACACCACAAGCGGAGCAAATTTATTCCAGAAAATTCATCTTCAGTGAACACATTCAAATTGAAGAGGCTGCACACAAAAGTTATACAGACAACTGCAACTACCAAATCAGCCTGCAAAGTCAAGGTTTTATCTCAGTGTCACCGCTCTCCTCAACCTCCTTTAGTTCCCAACTTTAAATTCTCGTTGTCCTTCCTGCAGGACATCAAAGCCTGTGAGGACGACCTGAACAGCCTGCTCAAAGTGGAACCAAAGAACTCTGCTGCCCTGAAGCTGCTGCAGGAGGTGCAGAAGAAGAAGTGACGACACATCAGGGACTCTGGAGATGGCGGTAAGGATCTGTCACTGCACCACGTACAGAACGGAACGGAAGAGTAATCACCGGTGTTTTCATAAGAAAAAAAACAACAACAAAAAAAAAACAGCCGAGCAGTGACACGATTCAGCCGCTTTGAGTCAAAGACTCGACCTGTGTTTCCCAAAAGCTCCATTCACACCGAACACGTATTCGATCTATTTCCTCTCACTGGAACAAACGTGAGCTTGGTCTCGAGGTGCTTCTGGAAAACGCAGCTCTGGTTGACGAGGCTGCGTCAGGAAGAAGCCTCGGCCATATTTGTATACTACAATTTTAAGTGTCGGTTTAAAGTCACTTAGTATTTATGGTTATTTATAAGATCTGAAATTATTGACATGCATCATAATTCTGTTTGAGAATAAGCCTTTATCATCATCATTTGTAAAGTTCAGCTGGCGATTTTTTTGAGCTCTCACACATCTTGCCTCGATGTCATCTTTGGATGCAATTTAAAAATTTAAAACACCAAATTTGGGAAGAAGTGACCATAAACCACCACCTGGTGTCTCATGTGATCCAGTTTCACTCTCTGATGACATTTAAGGCGTCAAAATGCTCCAATATCAGAAAGCTTTTATTACCTGAAAAGGTAGGTGGTCTGGTGATATGTGATAGTAAATATTGATCAACATGCATTAATACAATAAGGGTTAGAAAAATCAGTTGATTAAGGATAATGCAACCAAGTACATTGTTATTACTTTAAATAATATTGTATTTTAGGCACCTTACATTGCAGTTTTGCACCAAAGGTGCTATATAAATAAAGTTTGAAGTTTTTTTTCAGCAAACTTGATAACAGTTGACATATTTACATCGTCTCACATTATGTACCATTGTATTTAGTGACTCAGGTTCTTATTGCAGTCGATCTAATTGTTTGTTCTAATAAACAAATGTCAGAAAACATGCCAATAGCAATATCCTGGAAACTCAAGGTAACATTTTAATTTTATTTTTTTTTTGACAGCCCAAAAATAGAAATTTTAGTTTGAAATAAATCAAATAAAGGCAGCAGATTGAGCAGCTAGAACCAGAGACTCCTGAGATTTTGGCTTGCAAAATAAATTCATTGACCATTAGTCAAAAAAATTCCAGATTGATGTTTTGTATGTTGAGTAACTGTTACAACTCCGCCCTCGTTGTTTAAGTTAATACTGAAAACAATTTCAGAATCAGACCGACCGACCCATCTAAACAGACTGTGTCTTGAGGTGGACACATGTCTCCACTTTCTCACACTGTCCAAAAATGAAGCCAAAATATCGTGGATCTGGCCGGTGACATCATTTAGACCAAGACCTGGTATATGGCTATAAATGGGTTTAAAGGGCTTTAATTTGCGAGGAGGTTTTTAATTGGAACAGGAAGTGATCTGCAGTCACAGACTTTCATTCGCTTTGACTTTGGGTTTACCGAGCTGTCCATGAGCCGTCTCCACTGTTGCGTTTCAGCCCAAAAATTCACGTGAACACGCTTTAAAATGAGGTGATCGTCTCTTTCTTCCGTCCAGAACTGCTATTTAGATGCTAGTTTGCCATTAGGCTTGTTAATTTCACCATGATATTATGTTAGGCTGGTTAGAAAAAATTAGGAATACAGTCACTCAACTTCATCACTTGCTCACAGACAGACTTTTGCGTTAATAGGGCTGGCCTTTCATGCTGCAGTCCAGACAAAAATGAAGCCAAAATATCACATCAATATCACAGATATGGCCGCTGCCATCTTGGGGACGTCATTTAAGAGTGGATGATAAAAAGATCTGTCATGTCGTATATTGAGACACAGCTGACGGTAACTAACGGCTACAAATTTGGAGCCAGAGTCTGCTCAGTAATGTCTCCACAATATCCACTTCCTCTCTGTCCTACCAATAGCAAGCACACCAATATGCACACACATCTGTCAATCATGTCGTCAAAACCTTTTTATAGCTCAGAATAACTAATAAAAACTGATCAGAAAAGCAAACACTTGAACATCAGGGTGATAAGACCTACCTAAAACCATAGAAACCATATTTGGGATCAATTTATTTGATGTTTCGGCTTTATTTTTGGGGTGCTGGCGTGTCGTCTACCTTTACATACAGTCCATGATGTAAACATCGGTGATCATAAAGGTTTATTCTGTATTTCAATCACAAGTTAACGACCATTTTTATGTAATGTTCCACACTCAGGTAGTTAACTTATTTTATCCTATATTTGGGTTTTTTGAGGCTTTTGAGTGTGTGTGAGTGTTTGTCTTTCTCAGTGGATTCATATCATGTCATCTGGTATGGATGGTCGCGATTACTGGGGATGCAACTAATGATTATTTTCATTATCCATTAATCGATTAATTATCAATAAAATGTCAGAAAACTGCCCAAAAATCCAAATCTGTTCAATTTGTCATTCATGACAAAGAAAAACATCAAATTCCTACATTCAAAAAGCATAAAACCAGCAAACATTTGTTTTTTTTTTTGCTTAAAAAAATAACTAAAATGATTATTCGATTAACAAAACAGCTGGCAAATAATTTTCTGTCTGTCAACTAATTGATTAATCATTGCAGCTTTAGAAATCACCATGTTTTTTGATGCTCACATCGTCACATTTAGGATGATGGCAAAGTTGGTCGTGTCAGGGTTAAAGATACTACACCTTGGAATTAAAGTACCATAAATATTTATTACCTTTAACGACAAACTTTTACTGACACAAAAATGACCACAATAATTTTTGGGCACTTCTGGATTATTTTGGACGACTAATTGATGTGAACCATAACGACATGAATGTAGCATTGTGTATTTTGTTTGTCGGTTTTGAAGCTCCGCCCTCCAAACATGCCGCATCCTCAAATCCAGAGCCTGTTAGCTACAAAAAGTATTCTTGCCTTCGTTTCTGCCTCGTTTCGACGTCTGAGATACATTTTTCACTCCACTGAGAATTATGTTTGTGTTTATTACCTTTAAGATAAGAGTTTGTTTTATTTACAATTAAAAGGCAAATGCGTGAACCAAGTAAAACCATCTTCAAACGGGTCGTCATATCAAATGCAGCGTCACATTCTGTATTTTATCGTTTTATTATTGTGAAACAAGTTAAATCCCGTCGGTGATCCTGCTGTAGCTTGGCGATCTTCGTGTTGCCTGAAGTGCCTGTCTTCACCCTCCGTCTGCTGCTCTGCATTCAGCGCAAATGTTAAATATCAGTTTCTGTCATATCGAGAAAAATTTGTGAAATCCACACATATCTGCGCCATAGAGCCGAGACGCTGCGCAGTGTGACCACAGCCGGACACTTTTGGAAACTGAGATTCTTTATTTTATCTCACTTTTATTACATTTCTGCTGTTTTTGTTATTTTTGTTTCTGTCAACCTGCTTCTGTTTTAACTGCAAATAAACATAAGAATTGCATAAAATAACGGTGTCTTTTCTACATGTTAAAAATAAAAGTTCTACATTTTAGGGGGGAAACAGACTAATTTGCAGTTTGGAGGTGAGAAGACTGATATCCGCTCTCATGTCTGTGTTATTCCACCCCAAAATAAAGGCACTTTTTCCTCTGACCTTATTTATAAATCACGTTTGTTTTGGTGTGAGTAAGGGCTGTTCAATAATGGCAAAAATCATAATCATGATTATTTTGGTCAATATTGAAATTGCGATTATTTACCACGATTACTAATTGACGTTGTAAACATGTTGCATTTATTGAACATAAAAAACTTCTATAAACAGTTAAACTTCTTAAAGTTTTTCCCATAGAGCTTCTTTTGACTTCTTAATTTAAGTCCTATTCAGTTGCTTTGTGTAATGTGTCCTTAACTGATGACTGCGTTGCGGTGGATGTCGATGGGGTCGTCCTTTTCTCCTGTTTTTTTATTATTTGGTCATCGGCCACTTTGCGTTTAAACTCACGTCATTTAAAAGGTTTGACGTGTTGCCATGTGGTGCAGACACCACCATGTAGCAAATCCTGCATTTTATTTATTTTTTGCTCCACGTCGGATGCCTCGTATCCAGACTGTTCTCATCCAACTGAATTTGTTCTGCCTAATTTGCTCACCAAATGCTGTTGCTCTTTTTCCCGTCATCTTTCCTTGCTGCGATACAACTTGCCTCGCTTATAGTATCGTCTGCAGGAGTTGAGCTTGGGCTGAGGGAAGGACGGGCGAATATGCACACGCACGTGACATTCAGGGCACAAGTAAAAATAAGCGTACACTTGCAAAACAGAATGTAGAAAAGTAATTGTTTTTTCTTATTTTGTTATTGTTGGGAGCCGATATTGAAATTGAAATTCGATTAATTGCACAGCCCTAGTTTGAGTTTCTGAGTGTTGGCGATATCATCCGTACAGATGTCTGTTTTCTCTCAGCTTGTGGTGCTCAAAGCGCCAAAAAACATTTAAAAAAAACCTCAGCAGCAATGTCTTTGTCCAGAAATCATGACTCAGTTGCTCAAGATAATCCACAGACCTTGTTGTAAGCAGTTTACTGTAGAAGCTATTTTCTTTCTACTGAACCACACCCACCAACAGTACCAGGCGCAGCAGGAAGTGTGCATCTACTGATATTCACGTAACACCTCGGAGCTGGATAACACCGCGCCAATAACACTGTATCTACTCAAACAATTGCAGTGTAGCCTTTTTGAGTTGTTGCGGTCTGATGTGATGTGTCCTGATTTTGTTCACTTTACAACTTTTACCTCAATTGAGACTTTTGAATGAAACACTTTTTTTGTATTTGAAATAGAAAAACAATTATTCAGCATATTTCTTTTCCATTATAATTCTATATCCTGTTCTTTTTCCTGTCATTACTAATGTTGTCAGGTGGTATGACAGGTAAAATATTCATTCAAACGCATAAAAAAAATAGGTTAAACTGAACAAATGGTTGATGATGTGAATATCCATCTTATTGAAAGTGTTCATTTGTATAATTATATAATGATTTTTCTGTCTTTAAGTCTTAAATCAGATGCTAAACATACTAAATAGCAGGCCAGTAGAATGCAATAATCTTAAATTATTGTAAATGCAAAACACAACCACAAAATAATAATGTGTTATGTGCTGTAGATGCTCTTAAGTGATATTTGTTAGAGATTTCATTTAGGATAAATCCTAGGAAAATATGTATTTAAAAATATTTGGTTGTGCCACCTTACATTTTTTGGTGGTTAAGTTAAAAACACAGTTATTTAACATATCAGACTTGTTTTAAAACAATGCTCCAGAGTCAAAAGTAGGTATGACATCAATTTTGAAAAAACTCTTTTTAGAAACTTAGCTTTGTCATTGACCCGAAAACGTCTTTGGTGCCACGGACATAAACCTCTCGTCCATCAGTAGATGCAGCATCCGTCTGTAAGGATGGTGTGTGTAGTTCAGCATAACAGAAAATAGTTCATACATGAAAACGCTCACAACAAGACATGACACAGCTGTGGATTACCTCGAGTAACCGAGTCAACGGTAAACATAGTGTTTTTATTTTTTATTTTTTTGCATTTTGAGCACCACAAATCGAATCCCATCTAGTTACATTATATTGGAGAGAACACTCGGCAACCGACACCACAACAGTTTAGACTAATAGATAGAACTACAGGTAAAAAAAACAAAAGTATGTGTTATATGAATGTGTTTTGGGGTGAACTGTCCCTTTAAGAAGACTCCTGATTCCTCGCTCTCTTCCTGCAGTTGTAGGTTTTAGTAATCTCTAGCATTTATTGGGAAAAGTTGTCACATTTTGTAGCCAAACATCACAGAGGAAAAATCCTCCTGTTTGTTATTCTGCTTGAATATTTGAACTTGTCCCTCCGCTGAAAATGCAGACAACCTCAAAATCAAAAGTGCAGCTAACAGATTAAGATAAGTGATGTTTGTGTTGGCAGTGAACTCAGACGTTACTCTTTTAGCAAATCCGGTCCAATTCAAACAAAGGGTGTGGGGGGGCAAAACTATTTTGTTTTAAATGAGAAGGTACTTACAGAAGGAGCACAGGGCACAATTATAAAAACATCTTATCTGAACTACAGTTTAAAGATAAATGAACCCTCTGAAACCTGAGCAAATTGGTTTGATTTCTTTCAAAAACATGATGAGAAGGCAGTGACCAACTTAACAAGGCATGGCCCAAAAATTTGCAAGAAATTATTAGAAAAAATCAAGAAAATTACCTGAAAGTAAGCAAACAAACAAAAAAAAAAGAAAAAGAAAAAAATGCTCAAAATTTTTTAAAAAATCTGTACAATTTGGTCTGTAACATGATTTTGAATATAAAATTCTGATAATAATATATAGTATTCTGGAAATTTTTTTTTGGTAACCTTTTTCTAATTCCTTGCAATTTCATGGGACAGTTTTGGCCAAGTTGGTCATTGCCTTTTGCCCCCTCCATGTCTTTTTCCTCAAAGAAATCAAACCAAATTGCTCATATTTCAAAGGGTTAAATATGTTGTGAATGCTGTCTGAACGCAGCACAAGAAAACTGATGTCGATGCAGGTTTCAAAGAGTTAAAGTTAAATACTTCACCCACAAAATGACCATTTGTGTAGCAGCGCTGGTGTCAGCTGCCAGGTAATCAGAGCATCGTGGATCATTGATCACAGGTGCGATCAATGAAGTGAGTGTGCACACAATCAGGTCGACCCCGACATGTCAGCGCAGCCTCACGGCCAGACACAGTCAGGGCGCTCTGCTTTCAGAGAGAAGTGTTAGAAATCAGATGTATTAAGTGAAATGCATGTTTTTGGGAAGTACCGAGCATACGACTGGATAAAAAAAAGACTTTGTGGTAAACGTGGTCTCCGTTTACTTCACTTCCTGAGGACTTTTCACATTTTTTGGATTTTTTGTGAAACTGTGGATGCATGCATGCATGCAAAAAAAAAAGATAACAGATTCAACATAACGTGGTGAGTACCTGATTTACAAATGGTCATTTTGTGTTTTAGGTATTCTTTTAGGATTCATATGATATTCAAGTCTTTGCTCTGTCCGTCTCGTGTGTTCAGTTTATTCAGATCCAAATTATTTTCCAAACACACAAAAAAATCTGAATGATGGATTTCAACTGTAAGTGCATTCACAATTTTTTAAATTAGGATATTTTATGTTTGTTTTTTGTCCGTTCTAATGGACAGAAAATCTTCATGCAGAAATAGACTAGTATTAAAATGACAGTAATGGTCTCAACTGACCTTTTTTCTAAAAATAATGTGAGATTATTTATTATATATTAGGCCCTGGAAGCATATTTTTGCTTCATTTGCAAATTTTCAAAAAATTCTTGCAACCAATGATTGTGGAGAAAACAACTTTATCCTTAAAGTACTAAAAAAATGATTGAATTTGACTTGCTACTGTCAGTATGAACCATGTTTTAAGTTATAATGGCATACAATGTGGATTTTAACATTTTGTTTTCATGACAGTAAAATTTGTCTACGTATGCATTTTTCTATAATTATTTATTTTTTTGGTTGTTGGTAACCTCTGCAGTTATTTTTTCTCACTTAAACAATATTACTATTTTTGCAATTTGACTTCTGTCAGCTGTTTTCAGTCAATGTGGTGAATTTTCCGCTGCACTGAGGCTTGTTGGTCAGAATAGCCAGAAAAGTTTGCAGACTGCAAAATCTATTCGGATGTAGTCGTGGTTTTGTGTAGTTGTGGATGTTGCAGTGCAGGATGTAGTCCTGGTATTTTTGGCATACTGCATTTGACATACTATGTTTTGGGACAAGCTAAAAAGTCTGGAAAGCGCAAAGCATATATTTGGATAAATGAGCCAATCACACTGGAATGCTTTTTAGTTAAAGGTGAAGTTTGTAAAATTTACAGGGATTTGGTGGCATCTAGCTGTGAAATGCGGATCACAACCATCTAAACTTTCTCCCGGCTAAAACAGCTAAAAAATAAGAATGAAGAATAAACTTTTCCACCGTTTTCTCATTTGTGTAAGAAACTCTAACGCATGGGGCATGTTAAAGAATTTTTTTTTGATTCTCAAGAATAAAGACGTAATATGAGAATAAAGTCATAATATTTTAAGAATAAAGTGGCAGTTTTCCGAGAATAAAGGTTATTTTATGAGAGTAAACTCGTAATATTATAAGGATAAAGGTGTAATTTTACAAGTAAAAAAGTAGTAATTTTATGAGAATAAAGTTGTATTTTTATGAGAAGGGATATTATGTAACGGAAATAAATATATTGCCAACAAACAGGTTACCTGGGGACACCAGGAACAATGGTTTCCTAGGAGACCGCTTGTGGTCTCGCCTGTTTTATAGTTTGCTGGCAATATATTTATTTTCATAATGTAATTTACCCTTTCTCATTAAATAAATTAATTATCTTAGAATCATGACTTCTTTTCTTGTAAAATTAACTACTTTTTTCTTGTAAAATTACTTTATTCTTGTGATATTATGAATTTACTCATAAAATTATGACTTTTTTCTCGTAATATTACTAGTTTATTCTCATAATATTACCACTTTTTTTCTCATGATATTAAAACTTTATTCTCAGTCTCAAAAAATTTTTTTTTCCTCATAGTAACCCTTAAACTCCACCATACTAAGGGCTAAGATCATTTTTAAATAACTTGTATCTTTACCAGGATCTAGTCTTAACTTTAAGGGGAAATTCTAAGAAAATGCAATAATTGTAAGAAGTTTCTTTTTGAATTTGTCACTCGGTTGTACGGCCCCAGACATCCAGGAAAACACAGCAACAGTTGGTTTTCCTGCTGAATATTTGCATTTCTGTCCCAAATGTCGGTGTGTTCACACTGGACGGAGAAACTCAAACCTTTGAAAAACTCTACACAGTTTTTTTATGCGACTCGAGCGCTTTCTTGCATCGTTTTCAGATCTTTCCAGAGAAGCTTAGACGTTCTGCGTGCTCTTAATCTTCAGTCTGTAAACTCAATGTGGATAAAGTGGAAAAAAAACCCAAAACATGCGGCATTAAGAGGCTAGTGGTGATAAGAAACAGAACAGGGCTGATTCGGAACTGATAAAACCTTTATTTCACTTTAAATTGTCTTTTACATTTTGTCCTGTTTATAACATGTAAGGTGAAACTAGAGTTGGATTTTTTTTAAAAGACATACACAAATCTAGTATTACTTCAATAACCAGGGTCGGGGGGGAAGGTGTCGAAGGGGTTTATTTTTTTTGTCATTTTATTTTTTTTATTGGTGTTCTTAAGCTAAGTCTAAATTTTCACAACCACGTGCGCGCTAAGCAATAAAACCGTCACAGAAGCAAACTTTTTTTTGTTGTTTTTTTGGGTTATTTTTTTTTCCTTTTTATTTTAAGCATAATACTGGTCAGTAAAAACAAAATGATTTGAGATACCAGATATACAGACAGGCTCGGTGCCACATTCACTACTGCATGGGATCATTTTTTCCTTAGAAAGCGTAGAATAACTGCCTTTTTGTTCAGCTAACGAGAAAAAGAGCGGCAGGGAGGAATATTTTTTAACCTTTTTAAACTTCAGTGCATGAAAACATTTGTCCCCAGCAAAAGAAAATAAAACATTGAGACACATGACTTTTCTACACCTAAAGAGTGGAATGTCGAGATGGTTAGTGACAAGGTTATTGTGACACTGAGTGGATAAGGAATAAAATTGACGTTTTAAGAAAATTAGGGCCGTTTACAGACTTGTAGGTCTGCATTATGGTCGCTAACATCCCCTTAAACCTCTCCAAATTTGGGATCTGAATTATCTCCCTAATGCAGACGATTAAATAACCACAAGGCGTCTTATTTACCATTTAAAATTCATACTGTAAATGAGCGGGAAAAACGTACCGTTATCTGCCGATTGAGTGTTTTTCCCTTTTCTGAATGCAGTCAAAAGTATCATCTAAAAGGCAGAGGCGCTTATGTACTCTAGTCTGAAAATCCAAACTACAGGATTTCTTCCACAAACAGATGATTGGCTGATCGGCTGACGGGGAGATTTGGCTCCTTCTACGCACGTACCTGTTGTGGACTCAAACTGCCTCAAAGGCCGACGCTTCACATCACTGCTTACTTGTTTTTTTTTTCTCGAAATTTAAAACAAGTCATATGAGTTCAGCTGAAAAAGTAAGACTCGCAGAGAGTATTGAATCTAAGTTTTCGGATTCAGGTAAACCCGATCAGGCGAGCGGTGGAAAATGATTAAACTCCTTCAGGGTTCCCAAACATTATTACAAGGTTCATAAACATTTTTACCAAAAGGTTTCCATGACTTTGAGGCAAATTTTCAAGACCATAGATACTCTTTATTCTTCCATAACTATATAATAGCTTTTTAAATACATATTATTTTTTTTAAATTAATGAATTCAGAAAAGGATTAGAACTTAATATTAAAATATAACTTATTTGAGAGGGGAAAGGGTGGTGCAAAGAAAGGAGGTATGTCAAATATTTTTTTAAGCACTGGGGAGAGACCTGTTTTTATTTTGGCGTCCAGGAAGGGCCGTATGACTTAAAATGGCTGTATTCTATAAAATAAAAGAATAATAAAAAAGCCATTAAATAAAAACACGTCTTTCAAATGTTTCAGAATATCACAGAAATCTTTGGAAAAGTCTTGAATTTTGTTGTTTTGTATGAAATTGTTACAGTAATCTTCCGTAGATAACCTGCGTCATATTACGTAACTGAATGATTTTTTTTCTGTAGCTGCATCCATGTGATGATTCGATTAACTATCACATACTGTCTTCATTTCTTACTTACATTCTAGGAAACGGAAATTATGTTTGAATGAATCAGTTTGAAAAAGTGGGGCAAGGGAAAAAAACTGTCCTTGAAAAACCATGGAAAAGTTTTGAAATTCTGTCTATGAAAATGTGCAGGAACCCTGTAGTGAGATCACGGATTTAGATGTTTTTTCTTCTTCAAGATCAAGAACAACCGTCATCTTTTGTTTATAAGTCTGATACTCTGGATAATCGTGATCATCTTAGACGAAACAGTCGGGTCACAGGAACAATACCTGACCCCCCCGCCGTTCATATTTTGGAAACAAGAAAGCAGGACGTTAAAGTGTCGATCCACAGAGTGCAGAATTCCCCGCTCGATGCTCGTGGTAGATTTACAAGGTGATAAATGTCGGCATGCGTTCTTGTTGGCAGATCATTCAGCAGCGAGTGGGAACTAAAGACTTCTCTGGACTTGTCAGTACAAGCAGTTAATGGGGCATAAAGGAGGAGGGGAGACAAAAAAAGTACCAAAAAATGTTCTGGTTTAAAAAAAAAAAAAAAGCATTAAACAACAGCAGCTGACTGTAACGGCTTCAAGGTTTTCATTGCAAGCAGGTGTTAACGAACAACATCGACAAACCGTTTTGTTTTCCAAAAGACAGATTTACAGTTAAGCTCTAAAAATGTTTTACAATTTTACAGTTCTCAAAAACCGGAAAGAAGTTTGATTCGTTATGCACACACACACACACACACACACAAAAGGGAGGGGAGGGGGGGGTGGGCAATCGCGAAAGGGAAATGGACATGTTAGATTTTAGGGACAGAGGTACTGATGTTCAACAGCACCTCGACTGGAGGGAGCAGGCAGGTCCCGTCTGTTGTGAAAATGTCTAAAATCTCAAACATTAAGATGGAATGTATGCTTCTTTTTTATTTTTAATGATTTAAAATTAGCTCCGAACTGAAAATATGCAGAATGGCGTCGAGTAAAACGCCGGGTCTCAGTTAGAAAATAAAAAAAAAAACAGTGAGTGTTTGATTACACAGCAGGTAAAACACTTGTTTTTAGATTTGTCAGTGTCACAATACAGCCTTGTAGGAGGACCCTTCTGTATAAACCTCAGCAGAATTGCACTGCTGCTCAAACACGCCCCCTCCCAGCTGAAAACTGTCGTCAAACGGAGGATCTGGTGGCGAGGTGGAGGAAAAACTAAGCATCACAGTGTTTGTTGAAAATAAACGGACAGTTTAATAACCATTTTTTTGTTGTTTTGTTTAAAGTGGAATAACACCAGCCATTCGCCAGTACACTAAGAAAAGCCAAAAGAGAAGGGATGGACAACTATATGAGTGCGTTAACTCACTAGAGCGAGGAGGGGGGAGGAGGGAGGGGTCATGGACATCTATGGAAGTACATTAACTTAACAGAGCGGAGGGTGGGTGGACAGCTATATATGTGCGTTCTCATTAGAGGGTCAGGGGTGAGACCACATACTGAAATGTTAGGAAGGAGGGAAGAGGAGTGAGGGGAGGACAAAGGGAGGAAACGAAGAGGGTAAAAAATGTGGGCTCTAAAAAGAATTTAGTAGTTTTGGATAAAAACCCGCCCTGCGTGCTATAAGACTAGACTGACCGGTGGGTTTAGCCCGCTGGCCGGCCTTGGAGTGCCATGATTGAGGGGAGGGCGGGAGGAGGGATGATGGGGTGGTGGAGTTCTTTTTTCCCACCTCCTTGCATTAATATTTCTTTATTTTTAAATATGTCTGTGAAGGTCAGGTACTATTCATGCTGTTGGTTATACAGAAGGGAAGTCGGGAGGCTTGAAAAAGTGGGACGAGGGAATGAACGGGCTGTTTATGTGTACGAAGAGAGGAAGAAGAGAAGAAAGAGGAAGAGAGATAAAAGGAGGAGGAAGAGAGTGGGGATGGGTTAACAGTGAAGTGCGCTCTAGTTCTCTCCTTCGCCGGTTTCGCCCTCGTCTCCCTGGTTTTCTGATGTCCACAGCTGCAGAAAAACAAAAAAAAAAACAGAAAAGACATCTTTCAGTTGTCTCATCGCTGCAGAGAAGGACGTGACGATTTGTCGTGACACAACAAACGCACATTTTCTTTATGTTTGAGTCACGTTTGATAAAAACCACAGCGACCAACCACATCGATAAACGGCAAGTCGTCCTTCTAGTGTGACCTGTATCGATCTAAAATCATTTTTCAATGCGGTCATCGATTGTATCGTAAGAGTTTGCTGCTTGTATTTAGCACCTCAAACGTTGTTATGTGGATGTATGTTTTCGCACTAATAATGGTAAATAACTGTAAACGTTACTCTGGTCCGTTCTCGGGTGCTCTGACCGCGTGTAGAGCGTTAGCGGTCCAAGGTCTGGACATATTTTTGGCTTTTGTAAAAACTGAGACATTTGTGATAAAAAACCTGCTGTTTGCAAAATATGCAGATATGAGATCAAATACAATGGCAATTTATTTGTGTTATTATGGTGATATTTCAGTTGTTTATCAATATCATATCTTTGAAACATACTACACCTCCGTGTGTGTGTGTGTGTGTGTGTGTGTGTGTGTGTGTGTGTGTGTGTGTGTGTGTGTGTGTGTGTGTAAGCCAAAATATCACGGCTGTACCTATCCATTATTTTTTTTCTAGATCAAACTAACAATTAATTTACCCCCAAATAAATATTAAGAACTTGTCTCATTAATATGTAAGTATTTTATTCAATCATCTCCTTCTCTTTTAAACAATAATAATAGTGGTGTGTTTTAAAATTAGCCTTATTTCCACGCAACTGCTGTAATATTAACAATAATAATTACCATTAGACCTTATTCGTCAGATGCCTGATTGGAAAAATATTGGGGAAAAAATGCAAAGTTACAGCCTGTATTTATACATACTTTTCATACTTCTAATGCAAAGCTGGTTGGAAAACAGGAAAGTGTCCTTTAAATGAAGGTTGTTGTACTGAAAAGTTGTGTGAAAGTTGGCAGGTGGTTAAAGATCCACACACACTGTGCCGTCGTCGCTCTGACTGCTGCTTTTTGGGGATGTTTTTGGTTTCACCAGCATCTGCACTTTTCTGTCAGTCCAGTTTCTCGCTACACGTCCCCGTTTCTCAGTGGTTGTGGAAATCGTTGTGTCAGAGTGTGTACTCACAGTGAGGTTGTCCCTTAGTAGCTGCATGATCAGCGTGCTGTCTTTGTACGAGTCCTCGTTCAAGGTGTCGAGCTCGGCGATCGCCTCGTCGAAAGCCTGCGGGGGTGAACAGAGAGGTTCAGCCGTGTCAGTCCTTCTCAGAACTTTTTTACACACAGGTTGGAGTTCTTGCATTCGCACTCTAGTATCTCATACTACTCTAGTACTCATAGTACTCGGAAAGAAAAGCAAACGTGAGAATAGGGTCCGAAATGGACGACCAAGCAAAAATGCAAAAGCACTCAGGGTTCATACACACGTTTTACCAATAAAGTTCCACGACCTTAAGGCAAACTTTAAAGAGCGTGCGCTCTCTGAAATGACCATCGATGCACCTTATCGGTTCTTTTTTTACGATTTAACAGCTTTTTTCAATATTAGAATAAAAAAATGAATTGAGAACAAGATTAGAACTGAAGATTTAAATACAACTTTGGGATTATTTGTTTTTATTGGGAAGAAGGTGGAGCAAATCATTTTAAGCACTTAGAGGGACTTATGTTTTTAATTTTGGCTTGGGGGGGGCATACACATTTAAACGTTGACTATGTTGTATTCATTTTTTTCTTAAATTTCTTTTGGGCAATTTTTAAAGAAAAAAATTTGGCTTTTGAAGAAAAACATGTCTTCAAATCGCCAAAAATTACACCCTTTCTCACAGAAAAACAAAACAAAACAGAAATTATTATTGGATTTCCAAATTTCCCACTGTTCTTGAACACATCATGTTATACAGGTGTGAAAAAAACAAAATTTGGTGACTGTCCCATAACTTTCTGGCCTGGAAATTGCCATCTGCAAATTCCATGACTTTTCCAGGTGTTTTAATGACTTTATGAACCCTGAGTGCTCTTATGTGAGTAAACAAAGTGTCGTGCACTCACCTGCTTGGCCAGAGAGCAGGCCTGCTCGGGCGAGTTGAGGATTTCGTAGTAGAAGACGGAGAAGTTGAGGGCCAGGCCGAGCCGGATGGGGTGTGTTGGCTGCATGTCCTTCTTGCTGATGTCGAAGGCATCCTGGTAGGCCTGCTGAGAGTTCTCCACCGTGTCTTTACAACACAAATAACCACCAGTCACGTTTTTTTACAACACACTGTGATCCTGACCATTTGTATCAATGACACATCAACAAACTCTCTAAAATCTCAAGAGGAGCTTGTTTGCTGAGACCTGCAGTGAATATTTCCTCTGATAGCAACAACTTTTTGGTATTGGGCAACAAACAAGACTAAAGCCCGGTTTATAATTCTGCACTGAATCAACACTGTAGATATGTGTAGATGCCAACCCTGTGACTGGGCACGGGATGATACAAACATTTCTTGTCACGATTTATCTTGACCAAAATAATTGCAATTTACATATTATTATTATTATTAGCATATTTTAAAATATGCTTTAAAGTCTTGAAATGCTGCTAACATGTCATGTGCCTAATTTTACAGTACATGTTGTGAAGACACAAATAGTTTTATTGCATCACAGATCTGACATATATCTTTTTTTAGTGTATATCTTTTGTAGTGAAAAACAAGTGAAAAAAAAGAAGCCAACACTTGATTAATATCTTTTTTTTTAGATTGGTGCATATGTAGCCCGTTCTGGCAAAAGAGGCGTGATGTTTAACATGACAACATCAGCCTCTACCAAACTCAGAGCAGCAAACACTTCATTTTCAGCCAACAAGTTTTACCATAACGCT
This sequence comes from Plectropomus leopardus, assembly GCF_026936395.1. Taxonomy (NCBI): domain Eukaryota; kingdom Metazoa; phylum Chordata; class Actinopteri; order Perciformes; family Serranidae; genus Plectropomus; species Plectropomus leopardus. Next base: position 36,846,666 of record NC_142177.1, read on the forward strand.
GTAATAAGTGAAACTGTGACCAATTTTGGTTGTTGTGACTGGGAATGTTGAAGTTAAGCTACATGCTGCTTTAAAGTGGCATTGTTATTATATAACCAATTTACAACGTTCTGTATTTTTATTACAACACTAAACTAGGTGGATTTGAGAGTAATTTCTGAAGACACAGTTTAGTTTGTTTACTTTGTTTGTTGAAAAAAATGCTGAGTGGAAGTGTGATAAGAGCCATAAAAAATAGTTTGTAAAAAAGGCCTTAAGGAACTGTTTGGATGCAGACATTTTTTCTTGTCTTGCTTTGCAGAGCTAAAACATTTCAAGCATATACAACCGACTGATATTAGTCACTTTTAATAGCTTGAAGTGTGCATGGTGCAGCTGCATTATCCAGGTAAATACAAGTATTGGATCAGGACTTGGCAGACACTCATGACTTGGATCTGGATTGGGTTAAAAAAGACGTTGATTGGGACGTCCTAACTGATGGCAACTGGTTAGAAATCAGGAACGCCGTTGCGAGTGACTTTAATAGAGTTTATCTTAAAGATGAGCGTTTCTGTTGTGCCTTTTCTCTGTACGCGAAAACGGCAGAAGATTTTACACACCACTGCCAACAATTTAGCCACATTTGGCAGGTGTTAATTTCATACCCTGATTGGGGGAGGGAGCTTCAAACTTTTAGCAATAAAATGGTCTCTTAACTGCAAGCAATACAAATATTTACCGAGTTCTGTTTATTGAAAAGGAATATTTACTCTGAGCGACACAGCAAATAACAACTGACGTCTGTTTGAGCAATAAAAAGGACGCCGTCCATCGGCTTTGATTTGACTGAGTGAGGAATCCTCTCTTTAACAGGGTTCAGCAAACATCACTCTGCTCAGCTGTCCATTAGTGGGACACTGAATCCCACTGAGCTCCAGGGCTGCTGTTCAACTCAGTATCCTAAATGATGAGAAATGCTGCAGCTACACTCCCATTCTCTTCCTTTAATAAAGGAATAACACCTTACTTATTTTCCCCGACAAAGTGCTGCTTTGACGACTCAAACCCACACACTCACCCTTCTTTGAGTCCCCACAGGCCACCTCTGACAGGTATCTATAGTAGTCTCCTTTCATTTTGAGGTAGAACACCTTGCTCTCCGCCTGAGTTGCATTGGCAATGAGGAATTTGTCGAGCAGATTCTGAAACAGACGGAAGACCAGAAGAGTTTAGACACAGAAATATAGACAAAGACCCCTGTTTTTATTCAGCAACGGCACAAAAAAACCTGCCAGTGTTCAAGTTCACTGACAGTTTGATTACAGAATGTTTTACGAATGCATGTCTGTGCAACGCAGCCTTTGTTTGTGTAAGGTGTGGCACTGAGGCTATCAAGTGTGCAATGACTCGGAGGGTGTGTGGGGACACAGGAGATACTGACTAACGATAACGCTCAGTAGGCTCGGGCGGTTACCTGATATTTCATTTTTACGGTAATAGACTGTATAAATCCCAGCCCCATGGGCATGTGTGCTGCTTACTTTCAGCCTGTCAGATTAATAAATACACCGTAGAAAGCCACATAATGGTAAATAAAAGTAATATTCTCACTGGGGGTCGACTGATTTTGGTTTTTCAGGGCCGATGCGGATACCGATTATTAGCAGTTATTGAGACCGATAACTGATATTTGGAACTGATTTGAATTTACAAAAAAATAAAAATCTGTCACTTCGTAGAATTTCAAAGATAACAAACTGACAAGTTCCCAGCAACTTTTTGTTTTATAAAGTCAAGTGAAAATTTAAATGAAAAATAAAAATATCTGCCTAAGGTTTTACAAAGTAAAAGTTTCTCCCATGCTGACACTTTATTCGCACATTTTAATTATGTAATTTTATCAGCGATCATTTAAAACAAAATACCGATACAGATAACTGTCAAAATGCCAAATTTCGGCCTCAATAATCAGCCAGGTCGCTAATCTGTTGACCCCTAATTCTCACACTTATTTTCCTTATTAAATACAACTGTATACCTTTTGAATTCAACTTTCTCTTGATCACAGATGACTGACGAGGCTTAATTGACTTGTAATAAAAAATCATAAAACACACATCATTTAAACGGTTCAAACAATCAGCAGCTCCAGTTTGGTCAAAATAATTCACAAAGTTAGATGTTAAAAAAAAAAAAAAAGTGCAGTTTTTCCCCACAGTCTCTGCCTTTGCTGGCTGCCAGCTGTTCACGGTCCTGTAACTTCTCCCTCCACCTCCAGGTGCTGTGGTATGACAAGTTTTACACGAGTAGCTGCTTTTACACAGAGATTGTGCTATAGGGCCACACAGGGTCCCCCCTTTAATAATAACTTTTACACGTAACCAAATGATGGCGGCATCATTCTGCTCCACTGCGTGATTATACACTGCATCGCTGCATCCCAAAAACAAGAGGCATGACGGGTGTGACGTTTAACACAGGAGCGTCCGCCTCTAGCATGACATATAATTATATGCGTTGGCAGCTCTTTCTACACAATAGCGACGACATTAACGTGTCAATCCCAATCATTTACCCTCTCTGTTACATGGTGGCTGATCTCGTCCTGCACTAGTTGGCTAAAAGGCTCCTGAACCTAATTGTTTTCTCAGTTTGCAAACATTTAAGGCTGCTGATCTTCTTCCTTTTGTACGCATAATCACATCGTCAAAACGTCACACCCATCACGTCTTTACATTACGAGACTACTCTGTCACCCTTTTCTGCTATCAGACGTTACACACAGAAAGGCGAGGCGGCATAACGGCGTGATATTCCTGCCTTGAACAGGCAGTGTAAATGCATCTAATGTGATTAAGAAATTTGATTTAGATTTAGGTGTTTATGATATTAATTTCAGTCTGGTTATTTTATCATAAACTTTATCAACTGATTTTCCAGAAAATCTCACAATATATAAACTAACATTGTAAAAAAAAAATGGGGGAATGTCTTTATCTCATCATTAAAGACATCTATCCGTGTCATCAAACTGATTCAGAGACACTTTTCCTTCACTTCCCCCCGTCTCTGCTCCTTCAGCTGCTGCAGTGCCCACTCAGCATGACAAACCAGGCAGTCAGAGGTCTGTGGTGGCTCACACGCCCACCGACAGAGCTGTGAGATCAACCGAAAAATGACAAGCAGGAGCATCACGCTGCTTCCTCGCTGCCAGGTTGTGGAGCGTCCTGAGCAGTGTCGCATCCATTCTGGTTGTTCCCTAAATCATGTTTGTAGTAAACCTATCCAGCCAGCACAGCAGTCTGCTGTTAGCTGTACAATAAGACTACCAACTATAAATGAGTATTTTAAGTAATTTCTAGATTTGAGTTATCAGACAGAGACTTGTCAAACTCTTTTTCCATCTTCAGTCCGACATGATGATGATTTGATTTACCGTAACCAATCACTACAGAGCACCGTATCCGCCTGAATCTTTCCTCATTTTAAGTCCACACTGATGCTGAAGCTAGGTTTAAGGAGTGGAGCAGAGCGGAGTAAAAACAAACTATGATGTCGGGCGATGATGAGTGCTCGTGTCTCATCATAGATTTTGGAGCAAGGAGGCGCTAAGCAAAGCACACTGCATGCAGCTGTACAATGAAATAAGATTTTACTCATTTTAAGTGTCCAAAATGTATTTCAAAGTCATGCTCACATGTAGTTAGCACTTACTCTCAATATTGATCGAATTATGACAAATCTACAATAAAACTTATATAAGCCTGTCACAATTAAACGCCCAGTCCCTTTTACAAGCCAGATATGACTGCACATTTTGACAAATGTCTCGCTTCTCAAGAAGCCTGGTCCCCATGCAGTTAGTTTTTATAGCAGTTTTTTGGACGTATTAAACTGGGCTGTTTGCTTCTCACTGGAGTTAAAGTCAGTTAGCTGCAGATTGCGCATACAATAAGTATAAAAAAAAAACAAAATGAGAAAGAATATCTATTTTCTATGTTGGCAACATCTCCTAAATCAAGGTCACAAACATATTTTGGTCCAGCAGATGCTACAAAGCTTTCCTCCTCCAAGCTTTCCTGCTGCTTTAAGGACAGCATGTCTCCACCCGTCCTTCCCTCCCTTCATTCCTACAGCACCACATCACTGCAGAGGCTTCCAGTTTGACCTTGAAGATATTATTAGAAGTCTGCTCAGGCGCTAAAAATTTGACTGTGGCTTGACCTTGAGCAATTTCTATTCTAACCTAGCCGGGACCTGGCGGTGTGACGGTTGTTCATGAGGACTCAAATCAAAGACCTGACTGTTTTTAGTGCCGATGATAGATTTTGCACACTGACAGCATCTGTGAACTCTCACAGCTGATTGAGTGTTCAGCTCAGTCTAGCTCTCATCTCTGAGGCCCTGCAGTGTTAAGACGACACTGATCATAACAGATTTTGGTGTTGACAGATGAATAAACAAATCACACTCTGGCTTTCAGGGATTAAACTTAAAAAACACTATTTTTTGTGTCTCAAGTGCAAGTCACTGTATTTCCCTTTCCCCCCAGAGGCACCTCATGCGAGACCGTCAGTGGACACATTAGCTGTTTTTACACAGACACTGAGCTGTAGGGACGCTGCTAAGTCCGTCCTTTGCATTTTTAAACAGAACCAGAGAACGAAAGCTTCACGCTGTTCCAGTGTGTGATTCCCGGCTTGAACAGGAAGTGTAAAAGCTGCTAATGATTGTTTTTGTTACCGATTGAGGAGTTTCTATCCAGATTCACAACCTAAAACACAATCTGTTACTTGGGTTTGTTGAGACTTACATGAAACACTTTTGTTTCAGGTGGCAGCAGTGACGGTGGGACACGTGATGAAGCTGGAGCCTCTGTGGAGTTTAGGTAAGTAACTAAACTGGTTAAAGACATTGTTTCATTTTGACAGAAGTGAAAATTTCAATATAACTAAGGGACTGTTTGATATTTCTGAGAGGGGAAGGGTGGTGCAAAAGGGAAGGCATGTCAATGATTTAAAAAAAAAAACTGGGAAGGGACATACATCTTTAAATGGCTGTATTTCGAATTTCTTTTACTGCTGATTCATAAAGAAAACATGCCTTCCATGTTTTGGTCAACTTGGTGAAATCAAAATCAAAAGAAATTTTTAAAGAAAAAAATTTCCATTTTTTTTTTTTTTTAGAAATCACCAAAAATTTTGAAGGAAAAGTTTTGAACAATTTTTAAAGAAAAAAAATGTATGGACATGCTTTCTTTTAAAATCGCCAAAAATAATACCATTCATCACAGCCAGAAACTGTAACAAGCTGAAATTCTTGTTGGATTATTGTGAAACAAAATTCAATGACTTTTCCAAAACTTTCAGGGTTTTTCAGTTTGCCAAAACCTTTCCTGGCCTGAAAATGGCTATTTCTAGGTGTCATGACTGTGCGAACCCTGTGCTAATGTCTGCTGAGCACAATCTTATCCTTTAATCCAAAGCAGGCTGTGAGCGTAAAGGCGAGGACATGCTCAAACTGAACTCGTTTAAATAATGTCGTCAGACATCTAAATGGCTGCACCTGAAGGCACGAAAAGCCGTCGTGGAAACGAGATGCAGCGGGTATTTAAAACACGCTTTGTGACAAGCTTTCTTAGAAAGTGCTCTCTGTGTTGCACTCTGTTTACACAAAAACTGAAGGAAAGTAACCGACCGACAAGCACGTACCGACGCCCTCAGGGTGTGTGCGTGTATCAACAATAATCAGACTAATGTGTCTGCAAATGTGCTGAGTCATCCGGCACCTTGATTTCCTCTTGTAACATCACCCGGCAACACAGTGTGTGAAAACAAATGTAAGGTGGCACAACTGTGAAAATCCTGACCAATAGCCATTATCAACGTTTGTTGTGTTTGTTAACTTTGTTTTTGTTGTCATTTATTCACCAAGAAAATTTTTACTTCGCCCAAATGTTGACTGTGATATAAAACATGACGGTTTTTGCGTCTAGTGAATGAGTGAGATTATCTACATCAAATGTTGAATGAAAGAACACATTTTAGAGTGTAACACATGTAAGACAGTGTACATATCATATTATCATAGAAGTATCTATTTGGTTAACCAGTAGTAGGACATATCTGGCGTTTCTGGTTTTCTTAGTGATTTCGTATTTCTCCACTGCCTGGACTCTCATCGTGACGAGTTTAAGAGGAGGAATTACTGAAATTATTAGCTAAAAAGTAGATGTTACCAATTATTTAGAGATTTTACAATGCACCACAGATAAATAAAAAATAATCAGAATATCCAACTCCCCATGTCTGACCATTTTTAGGACTTTTGAAAGATGAAGTCATTTTAACACCAATTAAGGCGGTGAATTTCATCTAAATTGCTCATTGGCTGATGCCAGTCAACAAAGCGGAATATCTGCTGATAAACCATTGCATCCGCAATAAATGCACACACAATCTAAGTAAATTAATTTGCAGTAACATCGTGTAATTCTGTGTGCATCAGAACTGATACGACAAAAAATGAAATGACTGCTGTGGAAACTCGTTCTATAATAAACCACTGGGCAGTGTTTTTCTTTCTGATAAGCCTTACAGCTCACGGATTTATTACTTAAACTGGACTTCCTGGATCATATTTCATCCTCTCACCTCCCACCTGCAGCAGCACTCCCACACGAGCAGCCCCTCGCTTGTTTTTCTTAATGCAGCACTATTTACTTTCTGAACACCTGCTCAGGCCTCGGCCGACAGACGCCACTTTCAAAAATAAGATGCAGTAGTAACAACAGGTTCATAAAATGTATTCATGAAGAAAAAAAAGTCTTTCTGAATCTATATACGAGCAGTCCACCTCCCCCTCTGGACACACACACACCACATGCCGCCTTTAAGCACTCTTTTGCCTCTGAAGCTATTAAATATAAAAAAATGAAGCAAAGATACCACAGTGAGGCATCATGACAAAGGTTAAAACAGAATTAGAGCTTTGTTTGACAACTCTTAACAGCTATCAGTGCTGCTGCTAGCAACGTTTTTATGTCTCCACCAGTAACATCATGTGACTGCTATTCTTTCCTCAGCCAGGAGGCTCTGGTCTGCTTCCTTCCTGCATATTTCCCTCGTCCTCTACCGCTCCGTCTTTATACCGTCTGTCCCGCTCCTCCCTGCCCACCATCACCACCCATCATCTCTCCATCTTCACACTCCCTCGCTCCCTGCCTGCCCTCTCCCCATCCCTCTCCGTACCAGCACGTCGTGGCAGATTTCTTGGAGCTCAGACTCGATCTTTATACGGTAGTCGCGAGCCATCTGCTGTTTCTTCTCGTTCCCCTCCGTCTTCTGCTCGATGCTGGAGATGACGCGCCAGGATGAACGGCGGGCCCCCACCTAAAGGCAGCAAAAAACGAACATTAAAAGGCGACATCTTACACACATGACTGGATTAACGTGGCTAAAATAATACACACTCCGCAATTATTTGTTCATTTTTATTATTTGCTGATCAACAGTTTTCCAAGTAGTGTAATCTTATTAAGTATTTAGGGGAAATGTCCTCGTCATAAAACCTAATGTTTTAATGAGGTAGAGCAGATAAATATTGGGAGACTAAAATTTAAATCAACCACAAAAATATAAGCATGAATTAAGACTTTAATGAAGTTAATTAAAAACAAAACATCAGTTTTCTTATGCTCTTTTCATGTGTATTTAAACCTTTTAAATGTGAGCAAATTGGTTTGATTTATTTTTAAAAAAAAAGACTAAAAGGACAATGAGCAATTTAGCAAAAAACGTCCCACAAATTGCAAGAAATTAGGGAAAAGGACATTGACCTGAAAATGTGTTTAGAGAGAGAGAAATTATTAGGAGACAATAATAAAAAAAATCTGGAAAAATGTCCAGAAAACTACATTTAGATTATTATTAGAATTATTATCAACATTTTAAAAAATAAAATAAAATTACTTATTTTATTCGATTACATAATTTTGGTTTTTTTTTTAAACATTTAAAAAAATATATTACAATACATCTTTAACAACTTTTACTTTATGTAATTTTCTTGTAACTTGTTACTTCTTCCCATGTTTTCTCAAAGAAATCGAGCCACTTTTCTTAGGTTTCAAAGGTTTAATTTGTCACTGAGCTTGTGGTTCAAGAGGATCTAATCATGATACCGAATACAAGCTTACAGTATCTCACCACTGCTTGCATTATAACGTGACTATAATGTTAAGTGTGGCTTAAGCTGTTTTTTTGTGTCCTAACTAAACATATTCACAGATTGACTTATATTGTCCTCTTGGTTGGCTTACACATGCAACATAAAATGTACAGAGTGGTACTCAACGCTGCGAAGCACTGGGGAAAAAAATAGTGAACCTAAATGATAACTGGAGCAGCAGTGCTGGAGAACCTGAGGCTGCTCTTACATAATTTGTGCTTTATAGTTAGATTATAAAATCTTCATGAAAAACAAAACAAACAAAAAAACTCACAAAAATTAAAGCAGTGCAGCGAGTAACAGACTACATATTATGTAAGAAGCTAAAGATTTTAACGGCCACTGTAAATGCTAAAAATAAACCTCAGGGGAAAGCAGACTGTTTTGTAAGATGCATCTCAAATCTGTGCCTCCTGTAATAGCACGTCCTAAAAAGTACGTCTCTGCTCCAAAAATGGCTTTTAACTAGCGATGAGCCAAGATGGAATAAGCTGCAGTCAAACCTTATAGCGTGCACATTATGTGCAGCTGCCCCAAACCACCACGGAAATGTTTCCTTACAAAAAAATTGACAGCCATTTGAGAGAGAACAGAGGCCATGACTTCAGGGAGAGCTGCCACAGGATTTAAATCAAAGGTGTTTATCATGGGTGAAACAATATTTCATATTATTCCAAAGTAATAAAACGAGTGGTGGAACAGAAAAAGTGATCAAAAAATGCATAGTAGTTGCATATACACAAAACTGTTAAAGGTAGCTGCTGAACCGATAAAAGACAGCAATAAAAAAAAATGAAGTAAATTTGAAGAAGGGCATTAGCTTGAACCGTCACTTATAGATGAGCTACACTGAGTGAAGCTTTCTTTGTTTTTAGTGGATGAAAATATCAATTTAATTCTATCAACAGGCTGTGTCCGCACTGCAAAGCGGGAGCCAAGAACCACTCTGACCGCTGGTGTGTTTTTCAGTCGGTTTTTGCAGCCTTTAGCAGTCGATGGTCGATCTCCTGCTCCTGTGTGTGTGCTCTGTGTATTCATACGACTCAAAAATAACGACTTTTTACTTAAGTTGAAACATTCAACTGGATATGTCTGGATGCAGACTTCTCCTCGCCTCAGTTTGAGCTGTCTGAAGCAAAACTGCTTCAGTTTGTCATCGTTTCCATTTTCCACTGACTTGAGTTTGCATTCATGCTGCCTCTTAATTAGCGGTGCAAATCATAAGTTTCATCACGATAATTATTATTATTATTTTTTAGTAACAGTATTTTTAGTAACAGTCTGGTTTTAGTGTAGTCTTTTTGCAAGGGTGTTTTCAGTGTTTATTTTTAGCGCGTCTTCTCATGATGATTTTTATTCTGTATTTTGCACCCGACATCTCTGAGAAGCGCTTCCTCATTCTGCTCTGCACAACAACTGTATGTTGAAATGAAAATAAAGCTAAATTGATAAGATATTACATCAATTCTTTGCCGTCAGGGTGTGATTTTGATTCGATTTAAATCCCATCACTTTTCTTGTGATGCGCCTTTCACAAGTCTTTGAAAACGGAGCAAATTGGTTTGATGTCTTTTAAAACATGGAGAGAAAAGCAATGAGCAACTTTGCAAGCTTTGTTCTGCACATTACAAGGAATGGATAGAAGTAGGAAACCATATATAGAAAGGACAGGGAAAAATATCTTAAACTATATTTATAATATACATTTTAAATTATGTTACAGAATATAAGTGTTTTGAAGCACTTATTTCAGGTCATTTCCTTATTAGACTTTGATTTTCCTTTTTTTTGTTGCTATGTTTCAGGCAATTTCCTCATACATTTTACTAATTTCTACTTAATTTATTTTGTAATTTCTTTCTGAAGGTACTAACTGCATTCTTCCCATGTTTTTAAGCTAATTTGCTCAGGATCAATTTTACATCAATGATACTAGATTGCTGATCATTGACTCATATCTGTCCAGATTGATTTACCGTTATTTACCGTCCACCTCTAGTGGATTTTTTTTTATTCATTTAAGAAAAAAAATTGCATTTTGTAATAAAATCTAGTTTAAAGATGTATGAGAGAAACTAGGAATTTTCGGGTTATACTATCTTGTTTTATTGAGCTCTATATTGTCATTTCAAACAAATAATGCGCTGACTACACAGTTACATCCCAAATCTCTTCAGATCTGAGAGGAAACAAAAAAACCCGTCTAAGACCATCAGACAGATGCCATACCACGTTCTTGTAGGCAACAGAAAGCAGGTTGCGCTCCTCGTTGCTCAGCTCTAAGCCCTGCTCCGTCACAGACTTCATGGCAGCCGCCATGTCGTCGTAGCGTTCGGCCTGCTCCGCCAGCTTGGCTTTCTGCACCAGGTCGTTCTTATCCATTTTTAGGCTGCGGGGCGAAGAACACGGGACAGTTAGTGTTTGGACTTAAACATTAAGACCCTTCATTTACCAGCTGGAACAGGCAACAGCAAAAACAAGTGTGAGAAATACGAGCGTACAAGATCCGACGGACCATAATTTAAGTAGAGAGTGGTGAAGAAGAGTTAAAAGAAAGGGAAAACCACCAGTGGGATAGCCAGAGTATCGGGCTAGAGACTGGAACATGTATGAGGAAGGTTAACCGTTCGATAATGAAGTACTAATGCTGGTTTGGCAAAAGCTGATTACTGTCACTGATAGTCCTTTTATTGCACACAAAGAGGTAGCAAATAAAAAATACCGGAAAAGACCTGACAGCGCTTCATAAGATGTCAAAACCCTTTCAATTCCAGCGCCCAGATTTGCCGTCCCTGAAGGCTTTCTGCTCGCCAGATGAATCTGTAGGTCTAAGTAGGCCACAGCCTCCATCTCCCTCATATCTACACATCTCACTGTCTCCTCTCCTCTGTGAGCTTTCACCAGCGTCTTACATGTCTACATTTGCTAATTTATTGTTTAACCTGTATTTCCCTTATTCCTACATTTAAAGGGATAATTCAGATTTTCTGAAGTGCGGTTGTGTGGGCTACTTATCCACAGTCAGTGTATTACATACAGAAGATGTCAGCACGCCTTCAGTTTGGAGAGGCAGGCAGACGTCCGACATGGAAGCTAAGAAATGAGGAGGCTGCAAATGTATTTTATATATACATATTACCAATTTAACTTAACCCTTTAAAACCTGAAGAAATTGGCTTGATTTCTTTAAAAAAAAAACTTATAGTTACAAGTTACAAGAAAATTCACTGAAATGTAGCAACAAAATAAAAAGGGTTGAAAAAAAGAAAGAAAGCAAACTAAAAACAAAAACAGGTTTAAAAAGCAAACATTAATATATAAAACTATTCAACAATGATGATGATGATAATTTGCGTCATCATCAAAACTACAGTTTTCTGGACATTTTCCATCTTTTGCGATGGTGCTCATTTATTTTTCAGCCTAGTTTAAAGTAAAAAAAAGTCTCATTTCTCAGGTTTAAACACCTGTGAAAAGTGTCTGGTGCTGAACACAGGAGCTGCTGGTCTACTTGTGCTTTGAACAGTTATTTTGTTTGTGTTATTGTGTAACTTTGACATTCAACAGCGTTAGTTCAGATTCAACAGTCACACAATAGCACAAACTAACAGGCTGAAGCAGCGGTGGATCTGCAGGTTACCTGATGAAACTGGCTGTCTGACAGAAAGGTAACGCAGTAAAAATAATCTAAATATAGCATACATTTATACCAACACTGATTATTTTTGAGATGGAACTTTCTTCTTGGTGGCTTAAATGTTTTGTTACTGCTCCCATAAACAGCAGTACATTGCTTAGTTTTTGTGTCGAACTCCAGTCTGCTTCTCCAAACTGGGGTTTGCAAACTGACTGTATGTAATACACTGACTATGGATAATTTCCTCATACAACCCCACTGCAAAAAAATCAAACTATCCCATAAAATCTGCTAAAGAATGAGTAAAATGTGTTAATATACCCCCACCAGAATCCAGGTTTACCCTCACATCTGTATACTAACAAGTTTGATAACTTTTCGGTTTTAGTGTAGTGACCACCCTTTCACCAGACGGAAACCAAGAAAGATCCCCCCGAAACCAAATCAGGCTTTCAAGTCAATATGACATAGTGGCCAAACTGTGTAACTACAACTTCTGGGTCCGTCATGTGACGCCATTGGGCCCAAAATGACTAATGCAGGTCTGTCAAACTTGAGTTTGGTTTGATTTCCTTTCAAAAGCAACTTGGCAAGAAATATTGCACAAATTGCAAGAAATTTGCAAAAGGTGACAAAAAAAATGACTTGAAATGTGTTCTTATAAAAGAGAGAGAAAAAATATAGTTATCCACTATTTTAGCATTCTTTTCAGGTCATTTGCTTATTATTATTGGTATTTATGTATTTTCACCTCAGGTCATTTTCTTGTAAGCCCTCTTGCAAATTCTTGGGTCATTTCTTGATAACTTGCTCATTACACTCTAAATGTTTTTGAAAGGAATCAAGTCAGTTTTGCTCAGGTTTCAAAGGGTTAATATTTCCTATGGAAAAGTCCCTCTGAAAGCAGTGCTTATAAAAATCATCCACTCTCTTTATCCTTTTAATGTTTTGATGTACGACCGTGGATGACTTCAGACGAAATTTGGCTTTGCATGACACCATATCTATTTTGAGAAATTTAAGTATTCAACTCTTTCAACATTTTATAAAAAACATAACTGGCAGCAGTAACAGTATCTGGAAATCTTAATACCAGCATTTCAAATTAGAACGCTGCCATTTCTTTTCCTTATTGTTCTTTGCCAGAGTGCTCAAGCTCTGTGGTGTTTCACAGGGACTGTGGGTGAACAGCAATTATAAAGTCCTGCCTCAAATTCCTTACTGTCCGGGGTATAATGTAACCACTGCGGGACATTATTTGTTTTAAGCCATTCCTGGGTGGATTTGTGCTTGAAAATAAAAATAAATCTCCTGAGTCACAGTTCTCTAAAAAGACTGCTGCAGCTTTCGGAAATTTGTTTTATTGCATTCATGTCCATATACCCTGTTGCTGATGTGCAGTGCGCAGCCGAAGCACAGTGGTCAAAAAGCTCCATTTTTAATCACAGATCCTTTTCCAGTTTGTTTCAGCATTCACGTCTTCTTGCAGAGGTTTGGTATAGATGAGATAATGTGAACTTTTATTTTCCTAACAGAGGCTTTTCTCTTCTTTAAGCACACTTTGTTGTTAGGTTGCAACTGGTAAAGCACTCGCCAATACTGTGCAGTGTCTTCTAGCTCACTTAAGGAGGCATGTATCTGCTGTAGGCCTGTTGACGGTCTCCCTCCCTAGAGCTGTTCTCGTACAGACAGCAAGGTTTTTTTTCTCTCCGTTTTTAGGAGAAGCCTTTTGTGAGTAGATTTATTTTTATCTAGTTTTTTAATGATCTTTCTGCACTAAATACTAGTGGCTCTATACATAGAGTAAAAAAAAAACCTTAAGTGAAATAAATCAATTTGATTTTTTAGTTTCTTTTTTTTCTGTTTTGCTCAACCGTGGATAATGTAATCGTATGAAATCATTTAGTTTTACCTCAGTGTCACCACAGAAGCACAGAGGCGACCCCTCCCCATCTCATGTTTGTGTACTCATTATGACATATTCAGAAGAGGCGATTTTGGTGTTATCTTCCATTTAATTCACGGTGTCAGATAAGAGTGCATCTTTTGTCATGTGTAAAAAATATTGTTTCATCATAAAGAAAATGACTGATCCTAGGGCAAATCCCCTGTCACTCGAGGGTTCACTAACAGGTTGGAAATTAACCTGCCACTGTGTTTGGCTTTACTATCTCAGGCTGTATTAGCTCAGGGATACTGAACTTGCTCTGCCCGGCAGGGAACACGTTTGCAAAATGACAGGAGGCCAGGAGTCACTTAGGGGTCCCACACATTTCCCTTCATAAGAACCTTTTTTTTGGACCCACTTGCCAGGCGTTTTTCAAACATATCCAATTCAAACTTTATTCAAACATAATTTCAGCTGGCTGGCATTTATAAAGATGTAATGCATGGAAAAAATGAAACTTGAGTGATGGCAAATAAAACGATGTCCCATAAAAGATGCAAATTAGAGCAACATTATGTTGAGAGCTACAGAAAATAAATGTGTTAGAAAATAAATGTAACGTTACATGAAGGTTATCCACGAAAGATTAATGTCACAATTTCATAACACACAAACAACTCCATGACTTTTCCAACATTTTTACTTATGCCACAACTTTTGTAGGCCTGGGAAATGTGATTGTAACATTTCATTAATTTTCCAGGTTTTCAATGACGCTGGTATGACTATCAGCATAAACATATTACCCATTTTCTACCTTTTGTTGTTGGCTGTTCTCACTCATCTTTGCCAAAAGGTAAATCCAGTTGCAGCAGCCGTGCACAGGCCATGTATATGCAGAGGCGTTTTAAACATTTTAGGACATTCGGGGCTTAGCCCAAAACTCTGTCGAAAAATTGACATATCATTGTATGACCCCATAGGCAATGCTGTGAACCAATGAGCAGGACTGCATTAGATGATATTTATTGGATTTTTGTATACATTTTGCATCAGTATACCAACCTTATTTGTCAGGTATTTAATTGGCAGGATTAATCAAATAGACACACGACTGAAGACCTCACACCTGAATGAAAACCTGGTATTGGGAGAAATTTAACTAAAACTTTGTCATTCATAAAGTTTCTGTTGCCACTCTTAATCACTTTCTGTGGTCTGCAGAGTAACTATCAGTCTTTCAGCTGGAAGCACACCAATGGCACCCCTCCAGTGCTGATTCAAGGGCTGAATCATGGCAACAATTAAACTCTGATATTGAGTGCACTTCCACCAAAAAAATAAATGGTGAGACCATTAGTGTATGAGATCATTATAAATTCAGACACCCATTTCCTCCATTATCACTGAGAAGAAACCTGAGACCACTCTAAATTCATCAGTGTTGTTTTGAGGTTCACAAAAGGAAAATCATCATCAGCATCACTATGTTCAGTTTCAGTTCTCAAGTCTGAGTGTGTTAGGGATGTTTAGGGATGCAACTTTTAATTGGATTACACTAGTTTTAAGAGGGAATGAAAAAAGCCTATGTAATACTCTTAGTCTTTATAATCATAGATAACATTTGATTTTAGATCTAAACACTGAACAGCTTACAATAATGATTATGGAAAAAAGATGTTTAGTTAACGAATTTAACAAAAAAATATTGGCAATACGTTAAATTAAGCATTACTTTGAATGTCTAATGCCTGTGTAATTTTGCTATTCAACTACTGTCAATCCATAGGCAGAAAATTCATCAAATTTTTGATAACAGATTATTCATTTAAATCACTTTTTGAGCCAAAATGTCACCCAATTCATAGTTTGCTAACTTCCCAAGACTTGAAAGACTGTGCAATAAATATATCAATATTTGGTGTGGCTTTATCAATTTACATTGTGGGAAACTGTGTTGGGCATTTATCAATATTTTTCTACATTTTAAAGACCAACCTATTAGTCAATCAAGGAAATAGGGCTAGGCGATAACATATAAATATCATGCTATATATTCAAATTTGCATAACCTCATATCGTAGGTATGGTCTTTTCCTGGTTTTAGAGGGCTGCAATATTGTATAGTGATGTCATTTTTTGAATTTAACGAACTGTTCTAGCTGATATATGCAGCTAAGTATTTATATTTTTGTTATGACATAACTTAATATTACAAATACAAATTAAACTTTTGGTGGCCTACTTAAATAATAATCAATTGCATTTTCAGTCCACTCGATATAATTTGCTGCAGTAGAAGTGATGGAAGTGAGATGGACAAACTGAAAACTTTTCATCTCATTGAATAAAACCGATGTTGATAAAGTAACGTTATTCCTTTTGGGAAAATTTAAAGATGGAAAAAAGCTAATACATTGGATAAACTGCAATACATGTTATTGCAATACTGAGCATAATGCAACATGTTTAAAACCCCAATAATATTGTATCGTGATATTATTGCATCTTTGTGGGCCCTCTGGTGTTTCCCACCCCTAATAATGAATGATTATAAAATCGGTGGCTATAATTTGAAAGGATTTTACTACTTTAGCAAACATTTAAAATTAACTGTGCTAGGCATTATGTTATTTCTCAGACCTCTATATGTTTTCTTATCTTGTCTCAGGTTAACCATTTGAAACTTGGAGTGACATCACTTTTCTTGTGCTGCTTCCAGACGGCTTTCACAAGAATTTAAACCTTTGAACCCTAAGCAAATTGGTGCAATTTATTTTTATAAATAAGGGAAAAGGCAATGAGGAACTTGGTGATAAATGATTCACAAATTGCAAGAAATAAGTAGATTAAAAAATTATATTTTTAAAATGCTAGGATTAAATGTCTAGAGAGAAATGAAAAAAGCTACGGAAAAACAATATTTATGATTATCAAAATGACACTTAAAAATGTGTTACAGAATTATTGTCATTTTAAACACCTTCTCCGGGTCATTTGTTTTTTTTTGTTTTATTTTCTTGATTTTTAAAATAATATTCAGGTAATTCTGTTGTACTGTTTACTTGCTAATTTACGAGTCATTTCTTCTACCGTTGCTAATTGCCAGAAATCAAGCCAATTTGCTCAAGTTTCGAAGGGTTAAAGGATTTCACTACTCCGACAAAAATGTAAAATTAGCTGTGCTTGGCATTAATTTTAGTTTCAGATCTGTTCGTGTGCTCTTTTGTCGTATTTTCATGTAGCTGGTCTCAGGTAAACAGACTTAATTCCCATAAAAACCCTTAATTTACTGACAAGATTTTAATGTGGTTATTGGTTTCATCCCTGAGGTTTATCAATTGAAAAATTAATTTGACAGGCCATTAAATAAATGCAGAGAGGAAAATATGCTCAGTGTAGGTAGCAGAAAATAGCGAGGCTTCTCAGCAAAGGTGAATAGGAAGTGAATCTTGATCCTGCTTCAGGCTGCATGTGGCATTCACAACGAGCAGCTGTAATTTTGATGTTATGCCTTCGAAGCTAATTGGTTTAGCATCCTCAAGTAAGCATTTAGCACTGGGTAAAATGCTGCTTATTTCAGTTACAAAGCATTAGTTAATCTGTTAAAATTGATGCAAATTGGCCTCTTTGTTCAGCTACAACCATCTGGAACACCAGAACATACACATTAGCATTTATCCAACCACATCGCTAACTCAGGTTAATGCGCAACGGGATAAAAATGGGTTAATGTTCAACTTCAACAGTAGACCGAAACACATGGACTTAAAAACCATCGCCCAATCCCCCTGTGGAATTTTAAGATGGAGAGATAGATTACAGCTAGCTAGCATGCTAAATGAACATCAAAACCGCCACTGACTGTTAGCTGAGCTTACTAACGGGAGCTAACAGTTCAATCTGAACAACGATATCGAGCTACGGGCTGAAATAGCTTTAAAATACAACATCTGCTCAGTCTTCCTGCTCACATTCAGAAATTAAACGATATCGAAATGCGTTGAAAGTCACATTACAGTGGAAAGTCCCTGGAAATAGGGGGAGTGTGATGGCTTCGTTTCACTACGCCATAATGGAGCTGAGCTTAAGACACCGTCAATTACCTGTGAGAAATTAGCCCTGATATGTCCGGATGAAGTCAGCAGCAGCACCGTACTAGCCTAACAGTAGCATTGTTGTAGGATTTTAAGACGTTTTTCAGATTTTTGCATGTTTCTCTGATTTTAGGACGTATCGAGGATTTTTTTTTCAGATTATTTTTTTGGCTTTTATTGCCTTTAATGGACAGAACAGTTAAAGCGTGAAAGGGGGAGAGAAAGAAGGGGCGGCATGCAGCAAAAGGTCGAGGCCGGAATCAAACCTGCGGCAAGGATACAACCTCTGTATACTGTATAGGACGTCACTCTATCCCCTGAACCACCAGGCGCCCCATATTTTAAAACATTTCTAGGGTTTTAAGGTGTTCCTAGGATTTCAGGGCATTTCTAGATTTTAAGATGTCTCTGGGGTTTTGGGACGTTTCTTTAATTTTTCCACACTTCTCTGATTTAAGGACGTTTCTAGATTTTTAAGACGATTCTAGGACTTTAGGACAGTTCTCAGGTTTTAGGACGTTTGTAGGATTTTGACATTTGATCGGCCATTAAATAAGCTCAGACAGTTAAATTTGCACAATCCAAATAGCAGAGAAATAGCGTGGCTTTTCAGCAAAGTTTAATAGGAAGTGAGTCTTCATTCTGCTTTAGGCTGCATGTGGCATTCACACAGACCTGCTGGCATTTCGACCACCGTGTTATACCTCCACAGCTAATCGGTTTAGCATCCTCGTATCAGCATTTAGCATCGGCTAAAATGCCGCTTATTACGGTTACAAAGCATTAGCTAATCAGTTAAAACTGATCAGAATTGCCCTCCTCCTTCAACTACAACCACCTGGCACGCCGCTTTCACACTCAACATTAGCATTTATCCAACCAGCTCGCTAACGCAGGTTAATGCGCACCGAGAAAAAAAATGGGGTAACGTTTCTCCATCTTTACCAGTAGACCGAAATACACTGTCTTAAAAACCATCGCCCCTGCAATCGTTTTGACGCGAAGTTAAAAAACACCCCCCCGGGCGGTGGATATTCAGACGGCAGCGTTTCGTCGGCCTGCTAACAGCTACGCCCTCCTTGTCGCATTCCCCTGCGGAATTTTAAGATGGAGAGATAGATTACCGCTAGCTAGCATGCTAACTGAACGTCACAACCGCGGTTAGCGATTAGCTTAGCATGATAACGGGAGCTGACCCAGTTCAATATGAACGGTGATACCGATCTACGGGCTGAAATAGCTTTAAAATACGGCATCTATTCAGTGTCACCGTTCATATTTATTCGTCAAATGATATCGAAACGTGATGAAATTAAAGCCGCGTTGAAGGGGAAACTCCCGGGAAATAGGGAGGGTGTGTTAGCTTCGTTTCACTACGCCATAATGGAGCTGACCTAAAGACATCGTCAATTATCTGCGAATAACGGGACCATATTATGTTCGGATGTAGTCGGCAGCAGCACGGTAACAGCCTCACATTATCAGCCGTGTTGTGTACTGGCTGTACTTTAGCATCGGCTGCTAAAATGATGCTTTCGCGACGGGGGCCGGGGCACGGCTGCTAAGCTGTCAAAATGGCCAAACTTCTCCCTCCCTCCCTACACGGTCACCGCGCACCACGCATGGCATCGACCGAACCCCGGGCCTCCAAAAATCAACGATCCACGGTACATTACACAGCAAAAAGAGCACGGGCGCCTCACATCAGCTGTTTTGTGGGTTATTTCTCGCTATTTTGGCCACAAGTCTCGGCCTAAATCCTCGCACCCAGCCCCAAAACCACAATAGGCACCTTCCGCCGCATAGGCAGGGAATGGGGCCACCGCTGGGGCTGCTGCTCCCCGACAAAGAGCGTCCTCACACTGCACATAAGACAATAATCGAGTGATATGGAAGTGAACTCACATTTAGAGCGTACTAGGAATCCCGATTTTATTCTCTGAACGATGGGAGTTTATCAAGCCGTCCTCCGCTCGCTGCTCAGGGTATTCAGGGCAGTACCACTTCCGCCTGCTCTGACACTTCCGCTTCCTCTAAACCCCACCCCTCCCCCCGCCAGTATCCATAGCAACCGCGCCAGGGGGTTTCCTGAGCATCTTGCGAGGGGCTTTGACGTCAGGAGGGCCATGGCAACCGCTACAGGATGACGTGCGCCGGTCTCCGTGGCAACTGTCTCCACGAGGCCGCTGCTGTCGTATCTGAGTTCACCATCGTGTCAGCTGACACAGCTCTGTGTGGGTTACACTCGCTCTTATTTATTTATTTTTTTACACATTATAACAAGCAGGTCTGTTTCTCCCAGCACCACACCACCCACACAACCACTGCACACCCTGAAACACACAGTCCACCATTAATTTATCTTTACGTCTTCTGCACATTTGTTTGTCATTTTACAACACTGGTTTGCACAATCAAAGTAAGCTGTAGTCTAGGGATACTCAACTTGCTTTGCATGAGGGCCACTTTTGCAAAATGACCAGTCGCAGCAGCCCCATACATGCATCTGTCTAAAAAAATGTCCTAAAATCTGAGAAATGTAGGCTACTAAAATCCCAGAAACATCTTAAAATCCTTAAAATGTCCTAAAAGCCTAGAATCGTCCTCAAATCCTAGACATGTTCTAAAATCCAAGAAATGTCCAAACGTCTTGATATCCTACAAACGTCCTGAAATCCGAGAAATGTCCTTAAATCCTTAAAACATCCTTAGTTCCTAGAAATGTGCTTATATCCTGGCTATGTCCAAAAATCCTAGAAATGTCCTAAAATCCTCCTTTTCTACCAAACACTTATCACAAACAACTACCAATATTTTAAACATCACAATTCATGATTACATTTTTAAAAAAGGAGGTTTTCAGGGTAAATAGGGTGCCAGAGTGCATTAAAAACATATCAAAATAGAGCTTGTTGATTTTAAAGGAGGACCCTCCTACAGAGGTATAGGCTAAGCCCAAAATGTCCTCAAACACTAGAAACGCCCCTGGCGAGGATGAAGACCAGACAGCTAATTCATCAGCTAAAGTGATCAATTAGTCAACCAATTAATAAATCTAACAGTCAGTGACATCAGAAGTTATTGATTTAAAGCAGAATGTCTGAGTGTAACTGATGTACCGCTGACAGTAAAACAGTTTGTTGTTGCTGCTGCTAAATGACGACTACAAAAAGATGAAAAATGACAGTTAAATGGTGCAAAAATAACCACAAAGAAACACAAAACAGTTGAAATACAGAATACAAAACGGCAAAACGACTTCAATGATGTGCAAATAGTCTACAAAGAGATAAAAAAAAAACAACTACAAAGACACACAAAGACGACAGAGACCCGGAATTAAACAAAAGATGCAGAATGACTAATGAGAGACCCCAAAAGGACTACAAAACATGCAAAACAATTACAACAACATGCAAAAAAGACTACATAGACTCAAAGTGACACCAAGAAATGTAAAAGGCCATAAAATGATGTAAAAGGACCACAGAGACAAAGGGGAGTATAAAAGATGCAAAATATGAAATGCAAAAAGTCTACAAAAAGATGCAAAAGAGCTATAGAGAGACAAAAAAAGACCACAGAGATCCAAACAAACTACAAAAACATGAAACAAAAAACAACAAAGACCAACTAAATGACTACAAAAAGACGTTAAACAACTGGACACTAAATGACTGCAAAAAGATGCTAAACACAGAGATGCAAAATGACCACAGATAAGTGCAAAATGACTTTTAAGATGTGCAAAAAGATTGTAAAGGAAAACAACTAAAATACAAAAACTTCAAATGACACATAGAGACTACAGAAAGTTACAAGACAACTACAAAGAGACACAAGGTCCCAAAATGAAACAAGAAGATGCAAAACGACCAATGAGAGACCCCAAAATGACTACACGAATATGCAAAACAACTGCAAGAGACACAAAAAAGGACTACAGAGAGTGAAAAATGACAAAAAATGAAATGAAAAAAGCCTAAAAAAGACCACAGAGATCTAAACGAACTACAAAAACATGAAAAATGACCAGATAGACCCGCTAAATGACTCCAAAAATAAGTTAAACAACTGGATGCAAAATGACTACAAAGAGCTGTATATGGCTACAAATACATGGGAAATGTCTACAAACACAGACACTACATGTTTTCTGAGTATAGAATTAAGAAAAGGAGAAAATCAAAACAATAATGTGAGTTAAGCAATTCTCGAGTCCTATTATTTAACCCTTTGAAACCTGAGCAACCAAAGCAATTTGCTTTGGTTTCTTTCAAAAACACGGAGAGAAGGCATTGAGCAACTTACATACACATAGCCCAATAAAATAGCAAGAAATTATTAAAAATGTTCCAAGAAAATGACCTAAATAATAATAAATAAGCAAAACAATTCAAGTAAAAAACAAAAACAAACAAAAAATAAAAAATCAATTAAAAAAACGAAAATGAAGAAAAAAAATAATCCTGAAAAATATTTTTAAATATATAATTATAAATATAGTTTTCTGGACATTTCCTTTAAAACTAATTTTTACGTAATTTTTGCTGTCACCCTTTAATAATTTTAGACCACACTGTTGGACATTTCTTGCCAAGTTGGTTATTGCTTTATTTCCTATATTTAAAAAAAAAATGCAACCAAATATAAAGATTATAAAGGTTTAAATAGCTTGTGTGAATCATCTTAGCACAGCACGAGAAGAGTGATGTCGAGCCAGGTTTTTAAAGGGTTAAAATCACTCAGGCAGATTTTGAAGCTGAACAAAGTGAGAGCAGCTGCGGCCTCTCTGCGCCTCAGTGTCGCAGCCATTGGATGGCAGTAAAGTCTACAGGAAGTTTAAATGTGGCTCAGCTCGCTCTGTGGAGGCTCTGTGCTGTTCTGTTACAATGAATCAGTTATTAAACTAATATTCTGTCAGTCTGATATTTGTACTTGTCTTTGTCTTTAAGATCAGAGGTAAAGACCAGTCATATGTTAAAAAGTAGGTGCATGTGCGACTAATATTATCAATTCCAGTTTTGCCCTTTATGAAGGACAAAAATTAGGGAAAATATGATAAAGGAAATGGGAGAAATATTATATAAATATATGGAATAGTAAACAAAATCATACAATTGAAAAAAAAAAAAGATTAAAAAATGCTTGATATCTTCTTCACCTTTAAAAAACATAGTTACAATGTGCTTTACCTCGGTGAATCAACATTAAGACATATAAATACAACAAATGTCACAGTAAGACAAGTAAAATCAGCCTGTTTGAGGTACAACAATTTAATTACATATAATTTAAGAGATTGAATTAGTATGATAATTAAATAAGGCAAAATGTCACCAAAACAGGCCTAACTTACACTAGAAAACTTGAAGGCAAGTCATTCCAGTTTTATTTAACCCACATGCTTAGACCCTTAATTCAGGGAACAAAAAAAACTCCACTAGGAAAACCTTTAACCCAAGAAAAAATAGGCATTGTTATTATTTTGTAGAGCTATTATTTTTAAAAATGTTATATCTGCTGCAGTTACTGTGCATTGATCTCCCATGTTTCTATAAATGTATGTAAACTTAAACTTTTTGATAGCTGAAGGATCGTTGTCTTTGCATGTTTTTGCCCAACATGACGGTGTAATCAGCGGCAGAAGACTTTGAAGAAATAAACCTAGATATCTTTGGATTGTTCCTTCTGTCAAAAAGCCTGCAGGTGCTAAAAACATGTTCTGGTTGTCATTCATCCACCAGCTTAACCAGTTCACTGTGACCTAGAAGTGTTTTTAAATTTAGGTCGTCGTCGTCCTTCGTGTTTAATCTCAAGATGTTCCACATTTATTTTTAAAATGTTGGTCTGACTGAAAAGTAGAGTGCGTTTTTTTTAAACACACTTCCTGTCTTTAAAGGTGTTGTCTTGTGAGTGAAGGTTTCAGAATGACTCATAACCCTAAAAAAAACCCCAGCAACATTTTCATTTTTACCTCTTGGAAAACTTTTACCGGGGACTGTTAGAGCCAGCAGTCTAAAACAATGAGAGAGTTTTGTTCTGCATATTCTAGTCTGCAGATCATTACCAATATTTTATTTGTGCAGTCATTTTTTACCATTTTGTGGCGTCGAATAGTCATCTGTGGATGTCCAATCTCAGTTAAAAGAGCAGTGTGCAGGATTTAGTGGCATCTAGTGGTGAGGACTGCACATTGCAACCAGCTGAAACGTCTCCTGGTTAGAATTTCCTCAGTGTTTGTTGTCTAGGAGGTTTTTTATTGAGATATGAATTATCTAATGTTCTATGTAATGTTTATTTACAATAACTTTGTGGGAGAAAACTGACTTCACTGATTAGTTTTAAGCCACCTAAAAAATCAACATCAGTTTAAGTGTAACTTACGCTATATTTAGAATATTTTTAGAATATTTGTTTTACTCCAATGAATAACAGAGTTGTTGGTTTACGCTGCCTCCATCAGCTGTTGTGTAAGGTATAGAGGAGCAAATATTCAAATACAGTGTACACAACTGGTATTGATTTTTTTTTTTTTTTTTAGGTGGCTAAAATATGTTTTGCTGTGGCACTGTCCACAGCAGTATGTCGCTTAGCTTCTGTGCTGGTGTTGTGGGACTGTACTTTATTTATCAGAGGAGGGGGGTGGCTGGGGTGTAATTTTTTTATTTGAAATAAATAAAAAATACTACAATTTAAATTTGAATGTCCCTCACCGAAGCCAAATTAAAAACATAAGCCCCACTTCAGTGCTTAATTTAAAAAAAAACAACAAAAAAGCCACACCCATTTTGCCGCACCCCTTCCCCCTCATAAGTAACTTACAGTCCTTATCCCCAACCATGAGGGAGACCAGCGCAGCATCTAGTCCAATGAAAGTCCGACTTCGGTGAAAACATGAAACTATTGCTCAACTTCCAATCAAATTATCTGGGTGTGTTAGTTCGACTTTAAGAAATTCCTTTTTGTATTATTTAAGTCAGAGGAACACGTTTACATGTGTATTTCAAAAGTCCAACTTTAGTCGGACTCACACAATAATTCAGCTTTTTCTGACATCATGTAAACATACTGAGTGTTTGGTTTGTCTGTTCTGGGCTTCAGTAGAAACATGGTGACGCAACATGGTGGACTCTGTGAACGAGGACCTGCTCCCTGTGCAAATATAAACGTCTCTTTAATAGAAGCACAATGATTCAGGTGATTTTCCACTAAAGGAAACATACTTATCTTAATGAATTCTATTCTGCCAACCTTTCCTCCAAAATACAAACACTGGACCTTTAAAGTACAGCTCTGCGGTCAGTGGTTGCCCACACATTTGCAATCATGGACCTACAAGTGGATTTTCCAGAGTTTAAGAGGTTAAACTCAGACTGTAAACAGGACAAACACACATGATCATTTTAATGTTTCCTCTGTCCAGCTCAAAGCGTCACGCTGCCTCTGGATTGGTCGTGGACAGACTGACAGAGAGCTGCCTTGCCTTGATGTAAGAGTCCAGTCTCTGCAGTCCTCAATCAATCTGAGGGACTTTTAATCAATATGTTATGAAGTCTTATAACTCAGGTCTTGCTGTCCGGCTCCAAGCAGCAGAAAGATCTACTGAAAATCGATGGAGTCATAGTTTCTCAACACAGCCATTTGGTCCGAGCTTGACAGCTTTGGAAAAAAACAGAGACCAGAACAACAGAGACAGGTGGAAAGATACTGGAAGAAACGGACAGAAAATAAGAGATAAGGAGGACATGAAGACAAGGTTTCTACTAGATAGAAAGAGAGCTATTCAATAAAACTGCTCCAGCACGCTATAGGAGAGCTCTGTTATTTTTCAACTTGTCTATTTTCCCAAGTTTTTGTGTCTCTTTAAATGGTCTGCAGCTTGGCTGGCGTCTTGCCCATCTGTCACGCCATCCACCATTTCATCCACCTAAATCAAGTCAGCTCATATAACATCACTTCAGAAACGATGATGCATATTAAAGTATATGATCTAACGTATTTGTGGTTTGCAGAGAAGCACAATGCCAACATTTTCTTCTGGTGAATTGGGCAGTCAGATCTTATGTTAATTTGGGAGTTTAGATGAATTGGGAGGCGCATTTTTGGAGAGCTAACTTTCATTCCTAAGGACATCACCTGTTGCGCCAGAAGACAGAAAGGACAGCTGTAAGATAAAAAGCATTGGGGAAAAGACTAGAAGAAATTATTTTAAAGACAAATCAGACAACGGAGAAAAACAGATCAAAGACTGGCACTGACTAAACCACGCACGTGCTTTCGGGTCTACCATATTTGTATTTTAAATCAGAGTTTTTGCCTCTGTAGACGTGTATACGAGAATGTAGTGGACATCTTGTTTAATGGTCCTCGTCTCTGTGCTGCAGAGTGAATTTCAATCGCATGTTAGGAGAATCCCAGGAGAGTGCAGGTTCAATTCCTCATCCAGGTCCTTTTTCTGCACCATCAGTCACTCTTACACACACACACACACACAAAAGAGAGGGATGAGAGACCCGTGTTTCACCATGTAAGTTGTGGTATTTGTTGACTGACGTTAGGCTGCTGTTTAACTTGAGTTGAGGATGCTTCTGCTAACAGTCATCAGAAACTCCAGCCCTTTTTACACAGAGATCGTGCAACGGAGCTGCATTGAAGTCCCTTCTTCACATTTGTACACAGAATCAAACTACAGCGGCATTATACTGCTCCAGTGTGTGATTTTAGACAGCATGTCGGCATCCCAGAAGCAAAAAAAACCCCAGCCATGATGGGCATGGCATTTATCACAGCAGCGTCAACCTCAGGTGTGACATACAATGTACACGCCTGCAGCGCCTTATTAACAATAGCGGTTGCATAACATGGCAATTACAATAATTTACTGTTCCTGTTCTGCTGCAGCTGATCTCGTCCTCATCCTCTGAGGGTGAGGAGTTACCAAATCTCATTGTTTTCCCAATTTGCAAACATTTATATTGTCTGCTTCTCCCACATGGGTTGGACACGTTATATCGTCAAAAAACGTCCCATCCATCCCACCCATGGTCCCATCCCTCCAGCTATCCTGTTTATACAGACACTATTTCAGCAGTATTACTGCCTCCTGTGGCAGCTTGAAGGTGCCACAACTCTTCCCCCATTCTACAGTCATACTTCATATACCAGGGTTTGTACAGTCATGAAAAACAAGGAAAAGTCATTTGCAAATAACAATTTCCTGGCTGGAAAAGTTTTGGAAAAGTGTTATTTTTTGTTTTATTATTTTGATTTTTTTTTGGAAAACTCATGTAATTTTGTTTCACAAACCTGCATAATAACACATGATGTGTACTAGGACTGTCGGAAATCTGAAATCCAGTGATGATTTCTGTTTTTACAGTTTTGGTGTTATTTTTGTTAATTTCTAAAGAAAACATCATGGGCTTAGAGGGTGTGTTTACTTTAAAAATCACCAACATTAAAAAAACAAAAACAAAAAAAAAAATCTCAAAAATGGCCAAATGGCCAGACAGTCCCTAAGTTATTTTTGAATATTAAGTTTTAATCCTGTTCTAGATTTGCTATTTTTAAAACAATATATATTTAAAAAGCTGTATAGTAGCTATATAGTAATGAATAAGAACTTATAAGGTGCACTGAAGGTTGTCACAGAGAATCTTTAGCCTAAAAGTCATGGTAATTTAGTGGTAAAAATGTGCATGAACTATGAAATACAGAACAGTGAGGCGGCACAGGGACTCCTATTAACATGCCATAGTGTCCTGATTTCTATCAGACAATTCCAGTTAGGATATTCAAGTTCCCCAAACAAGGATATATCATCCACATGTACAAACACATACCTGCATGCACCAAAAACCCTGAGCATGACTAGTTTTGGATACTGGTGTGGATGTAATATAAAACATTTAAGGAATGCAGGAAATGAGCAGAGACTCCAGTGAGGGAGGGTCTGTCCTCTGAGCAGGCTGTTTCTGTTTTTACGGCTCCCGCTTGCTTCCTCAGATTAACAAGAACAGAACAGTTATTTATAGAGCATGGAGAACTGGGGATTAGTGCTTCTCCTGTTGTGTTTTGGATGCTTCTTTGATGACTCAAGGTGTGGAGTGTGTACTTGTGCACATACTGTAGATCTATGCGCATAATGAACCATCTCTTCTTCCTCTCACACTGCTCCCCACACGACCCAGCTGCCAGTGAGATGCATTGTTTGTGCTCACCTGTCATATTAGTATTGTGTTTAGATGTGCGTTTATGTGGCGAGGATGTGAACGTGTACAGGCTGTATGATCTTTAGATTTACAGGTACGGGTTGCACATACATAGACATATATAGAAAAAAAAGCATTTTTCAGTATCCATTATTTCGGGTTGGTTGAGTCAAACAAGCAGCAGGTTCCTGTTTATTTTGGTACTGGCTGTAAACAGAAACAGGACAGGATATTAAAGAGCCCACTGGAGGACTGTGAGTGTTGGTGTGTGTATGGGGATGTGTTACTTCCCAAAATAACATATAATGAGACAGACTGATATCAGTGGGCAAAATTTAAAAAAGATCCACGTGCAGCAAACATTTGTCTTTTCTGCCAACAACCTTAAAATAGGCTATAAAAATACGACAATGCAACTTCAAAGAAAATGCTCAGTTCTTTGTGGAAAATGTTGTTGTTTTTTTTTTACATTGTTGTTGTTTTTGTTTTGTTGAACAGGTTTCCTTTTGTACGAAGCATTAGACCAGCTCGGTTGTTACAGTGTGCCGTCACGGCAGTTGGACCTCACTTAGAAACCTGAGTATAACAGCGTGAGGTATGTAAAGGATTTCACTTTTTATGCACCTTTACTAAGACATCTGCCAGGCTGATCCTATAGAAGCAGCTACATGGAAATATTTTCTTCACTGGCTATAATTGATGGGAAAGTACAGAGTTAACACGGTCATGAAAAACCTGGAAAAGTTGTGTAATTTGCAATTAGAAAAATTGCAAGGCCTGGAAAAGTTTTGGAAAAGTAAACATACCCTGAAAGTTTTGGAAAAGTCATGGAATTTTATCTCACAAACAGGTGTAAAAACACATAATGTGTTCAAGGACCGTTTACTTTCTGTTTTTACAGTTTCATGGCGGTGATAAATAGTGTCATTCTGGGCTTTTCCACCATGGTAAAATGTCGGCTGAGGGTAAAGATCGGACAAACAAACTCATGAAAACATTTTTAATATTTTCATTTTTATTTTTAATGACATTAATTTTAATCTGATCTTAAAACTGAACTTTGAATATTACAATTTTATTACAATTTTAAACGTATATACTCTTTTTAAAGAATTAAAAAAAAATAGAATAGAATAGAATATTCCTTTATTGATCCCCCATTGGGGGAAATTCCAAATGTTACAGCAGCATGAAAAAAGAAAAGTGAAATGTAACAAAGAAAATAACAATAACAATAACAATAAATAAGTAATAAAATAAGTATGTACATAGAGGAAATAAGGTATGTACACATAATAATACTTAAGTAATAGAATAGTATGTACACAAAAGATGGATTAGAGAACAACATTATTGCACAGTGTTGCTTTAAGGTAACATACCCAAAAGTAAACTGTATTCAGAGTAAAAACAAAACAAATAAACAAAACAGCTGTCGAGGGTCATTGAGGATCAAAGGTGCAGGCGCACCGTGGAGACAAGGGCCATGAAAGCTCGCCATCGGCCAAATGTGGGTGGACAATTGACCGCCAGCTTGATGTGTCACAGCCTTTATAGACTCAAAAATTAAACAAAAGAATAATCAATAGATTAAGATGAACAAAAGTAATCATTTGTAGCCTTAAATTACTCCCCCTGGAACAGAGGGACACAAAAGACTGGATGGTAGAAAACATGAGACGAAAGTGGTGAAATTAAACCTCCTGATGTTTAATCAGAAGAGAGCAGAACTCATCTCTGTGGAGAGAAAGAAAGCAATAATCACTCTGGTTGTGTGGATGTCACCACATCTCCCTCAAGACAGCCGGGTCCACGGGTACAGCTTCTTAATCTCAGGACAGTGTCAGTGGCCTTCTGGGAAATCTGTGGGGACGAGCGACGGCAGAATACAGAGTTGACGTCCTGCTGAGTCAGCAGAAAACACGATGAACTCCTGGAGAGGAGGAGGAGATGGAGGAGAGGGACAATCATCTGAACACAGTGTGTGTGTGTGTGTGTGTGTGTGTGTGTGTGTGTGTGTGTGTGTGTGTGTGTGTGTGTGTGTGGCATTGACCACACAGTTTACTGCCGCTTTCCAAGAAATAGCATTTTAGGCTGCTGTATCATTTGTAACAACAACAGCCCAGCTGACAGAATGAATCTTATCACGATATTCTTTTTCATATCAGTCGATATCGATATATATCACGATATGCATCAAATAACTATTTCTGTCAAGCTTAAAGGTTCCCTTTTACTCCTAAGTGAGATATGAAGATATCATAAGGTTAATTTTGGTTTAAATATTAATTTTCTGTCAGACATTGAACATGACGAATATACTGTAGAACAGGCATCACCAACTGGAGGACCTGTTCTACTAAAATTCAAAGAGGTTCAGTTACTAAAATTTCCTTCCAGCAAAGGTCAGAACCTCAAACCTTAAAACCAATATCACAATTAATTAAACATTTTACTTCAACTGCGATTAATTAAGGATCATTTTGCTTTTTCCTCTTTTTTTTGGGGTTTGTTTTTTGCTCTCATAGTTCACTGACACAGTTTCATTTGACCATGTTGTGTTGGAGTGTAATAAACATATGATTTATTATTATTTATTAAACTTTCCAGCATTATATATAAATTAAAGTTATTATTAAGTTATTATTATATAAAAAATAAAGCTTCATCTTAAACAAACTATAATAGGCTCACTGCAGATAATAGGCTCACAGCAGAGTTCGCTTCCTGTCATCCCACCATGTGCATTTGTTGACATAACTGTATCGGCATCCCGATGACACCGAGGGTTACCTACAACGTCATAGGTAGAGGTGGCAGAGAAAACAGAGATCAAATGGTAACACTGAGCTGCGCCAATCAAATATTAACCAAAAGTGTTTTACTGTGTTGCATATTTCTCACCTCAAATGTTTCCAGATGTTTTATCTTACTTTTTAATTGTATGAGATCACGTCACCCAGCAGCATGAGCGTTTATTGGTCTGTTGAGGTGCATAGCATTCTGGTAGTTGTATGTTTTCTTCCTCTTTAGCAAAAGCCCCCTTTTTTCTCTGTTTTCTCAGGTCATGTAGCACCAATTTCAATAGCATTTGCATCTTTCTACTGCAGAGATGGCCTAATTTTATGTGAGGGACTTGAGACTTATTTGTTACTTGCAAAATAATGACTTGGTCTCACCTCTGGTTGGCATGGCTACGCATCAGTGTGGACTTTAAAATGACGTCAGATTCAGGATATGATGGTCTCTAGAGATTGGTTTGGGTAGATCAAATCCCCCTCCCCCAGGGAAATCAGTTAGAGTGGACACAGAGTCAGACTGAAGATGGAAATGTAGCACAAGCAGATGATAACTCAGTTTGATATCAGGCAAGATTTGCTTGTAATATGCGAATTATCAACAGCACTGAGAGGAATCTGATCGGGAACATTAGTGGAAGGAAATAATCAGTGCACTTGGTGTTAAAAGCTGCAGCTGACATATGTTAAATACATATAATGTAGGTCAGATGTGGTTTGTCTCTAAAGACAGATTTGTGGAGAGAGGGAGGAGATGGTGAAGAATTGATCGACCAGATGGGATGAAGAGACACAGAGAGAGAGGAGAAGTGATAATTGTGAGTCTGAGCTCTACTTTCTAGTTTCTATATAAACTGTGTGTCTGAGGCCACGCTCCACTTTCCCTCCAAACTAGGCTGAAATGTCCTTAAAGGAATCGACTGCTGCACTTCAGACGCAAGAGCCAAGTGCTCGAGGTTTGGCAGTCTGAGACACACACATGCACACAAAGATGCGCACACGCACGTGTACTTCTATACTTCAGAGGACCCTCGATAACGCGATGCATTCATTAGTCTGTGAGCGTAACTTTCACAGTTACAGATACATGCTTTATCCCAGCATGTTGCTATAGTAATAAATAAGAACTTATGCCTAAATTTAACAACCTGTGGACTTTAATATTTAGGATTGTGTTTTATGTTTAGGATTTGGGAACTTGTAGGCTTAGTGTGGACCTCTGTATCTGGAACTTTTAAACATCATTAGGGACTGTTTGGTATTCATGAGAGGAGTTTGAGTGGTGCAAAAAGGGTCAAATAATTCTTTAAATACTGGGGAGTGACTTATGTTTTTTTATTTTGACTTGGGGAAGAGCATCCAGTATTCACTGACTGTATCTTTTGTTTATTTTACTTTTGATTTTTAAGGATGGCATGTATTCTTTAAATATTTTAGGCAAAAATTTGGGTGATTTTTTTTATTTAAACATTTTTTTATTCTTTTAAAATTTTTGGTGTTTTTTTTAAAAAATAATAACTATTTTTTTTTGTTTCATTAAAAATTGTTACCATTTTTATTTTGCTTTTAAATTATTTTGTGATATTTTTTCTTTTAGAATTTTTGGTGAATTTTAGAGAAAACATGCCTTCTAAACCTGTGAGCCAGCCAAAAATAATGATAGTCAAAATTACATCATTTATCATAGCTAGAAACAAAAAAAATGAAAATTAAATTTTCATTGGATTTTCAAATTTCCAGGAGTTCTTGAACATATTATGTGGGATGAACGCTTCGTGCATTTTCCCCGAGGTCACTCAGAGAGGCTCAAGGAAAAATATTTTTTAACTTTGGGGAGGGTAAAAAAAACAAACAACCAAACATCCACCCCTTTCCTCTGATTAAGAAAAGAGCAGTCCCTTAGGCCTATTCCTATTTTTTAAACTTGATAGACAGACAGACAGACAGACAGACAAACAGATCAATTGGTTTTTTTTAATAAAACATTTGGGACTGAAGCTTTAGACACCCAGGTCTAATAATGCCACTGGCAGTGCTTTCTATAAACAACCACGTCAATTTTTAAGGTCCTAATCGAAGCAAAACCAGGTTAAAACTTAAATGTCAAATCTTTGACTCTTCGTCAGGACATTCAAACTCTTTTTTGAAAGACTGCTGCGTTTCACAGTTGGCAGTCAGTGTCAGAGAGGAGCCGCCTGCAGGCAGAGTAGATTTTAATGGGACGGAGCTTCTCGTCCAAAATTAGAAATACTTCATGATCAAAATATCAAAGCAGCACTTTTCCAGACTGCAGCCTTTTTTTCTTGATTTTAGAGCATGGTTGAAATAAGTAAGTTTTAGTCATTTAAACAGGGACACAGAGAAGGCACATCAAGTCCCCCCCTTCAGGTGAAGGTTAAATTAATGTAATCAACAACAACTTACACTGAGTGACCCAAGAGACAGAAATCCCTTAACTCAACATAATCGGACCTAGAAGAAGATACAATGTTATTATGGGGATAAATGCATTTTAAATAACTGAAACGCAGCCACAAATCTTTGATCCATGTCGTATGAAAATTGAATTTTAACATTAACTTTTTCTGTAGGCTACAGGACAAATAGACAAGTTAAAAAAGACCAAAGAAATCAGTTAACTACAAAGCCTGCTTACATACTTTGGGAGGAAGCACAAATATTACGGAAAATGACCAAATTAACAAAATCCAGTGGCCGGTTAAGAGGAGTGCGGAGTCAGCAGTCAATGATGATATAAAACAGTCAGACGTTTCACATTAATTGACAAAAGCCATTTTAAGCGTTCCAACTGAAGTAAAAAATGTATGTATTTGTTTCTAAAAAATACATTTTTGTGATCAGTTACTTACCTTAAATGACTGTACCATCAAATATGATGCAAAACTATTTCCATATATGGAAATCAATTTTTCAAAATATTTTTCTAGATTTTGTCAAAAGGGCCCGTAAACACTTCACTTTCAAAAACTTTGAATTTCCTGGCTATTACTTCATGGTTCAGGCTTTAACTGACCCAGCAGCTCAAAGGACAGAACCCTACATTTTAGGCTTTTAGTGTGAAACTAAGAATGCACGATAATATTGGCACATCATCGCTATCGGCTGATATTGGCTTTAAAATGAAATATTATATTGTATACCTGCAAAAAAAAAAAAAGTGCATCCCTGTGTGCACTGTAAGAAACTGCTGAAAATAAAACAGCAAAATTCCCACACTGTAAATATTACGCTGTAAACCGGACATTCTTATGTAGTATACTGTGATAAATTAAACGGTAATATACTATTGAGGTAATTTATGGTAGTGACACGGTAAAATAACGGTAGGATGCTGGCAACTAGTTTACTGTAATTTTTATGGGAAAATTTGTGACAGTGTTGCTTCAAAAACATAGCCAAATTCTAACACTAATATAACATTTTGCCAAAATACATTAAAAAAAACATAAATTTAGATGCTCTTTTTGAGCCAATATTACACCGTAAACCTCACATTGTGCTGTAGAATACCTGATTGAAATAAACGGTTATATCCTGTTGAAGTAATTTATGGTATTAAAAGTTTAACATGAAGTGACTGTCAACAGTTAAAAAGAAAAACTCAGTAACAGAGTGGATAGAAAAACTTGATTTCCTTATACAAAATGAACTGATGCTGTGGATTATACAATATACTCATTATCTGAATATGTGGGCTATGAGAGACACAATCAGCAAAAAAAATATTAGGCTGCAGACCCACATTTTCTTCTGACACTACATTTTTCATCCAGCCACGCCCCGACACATTACCTAACAAGCCAAAAATGGTCCGATCCAAACTGACTGTACTCTGCCATAATGTTCAAAACAGCAATGTAAAGAGACCAAGAGAAGTAAAGCAGACACTATTTTAAACACACAGTAACGACAGCCACACGAGCTCCATTTCCAGGCCAAGTGTGGACATACAGAGAGGAGATTTCACAAAGTCTGATCTTAAGAATCAGATCTCACAAATCACAGTGAAATAACAAGCGTGGCCGCGGGCGATGACACAGAACAGCGGAGCGCAACAGGCCTCAGCTATGAGAGGAATGCATCCTGCAACATCTAACCTTTACGATGAAAATGTCACACCAACAAATGACGACAGCCTGCCAGCTATTTATGGTGCAGAGCCACAGCCACCTGCATTGTTTCAGCCACCCGGGGATCATCCTCATCTGTGGAGAAGATATTTATATATTCACAAAGAAACACTGACATTAAGGAGCTGTGAGCAGAAACTCTAAGTCGGTTAATTGTGGTGTTGCATGATGTCATATAGTGTGAGGACTGAGCTCAGCTCTCACTAAAACATGCATTTATTGATTATGTGAGAAGATGAGCAAAGACAGGAAGTAGTCTGATATTAAAGTAGTGTTTCACTGATATAAAGAGTCTTCACACAAAACTAGGTCGTCTCTGACGCAAATACTTTTGAAACTGGTGCTACATGATCAGAGAAAACAGAAAAAAAGGGCGCTTTTGCTCAAGAGATTGAAAACCTACAACTACCAGAATGCATTGCACCACACCAGACCAATAAACGCTCCCACTTGTGGATGACATAATGCGTTCCTGTCCATTTGAAACAATGGCGGTCGGCCAGATCTCTTATCACACTTAAACGGTGAGCTAAAATGCATCTGAAAACATTTGAGGTGAGAAATATGTGACTCTCAGAACAGAATCTTCTTAGTTTTACTTTGTTTTTTTTTCAGCCTAAGTTTACACTGTGCAGGGAGCGGGACAGCACCCACTTCCTGTTCACAGACTCTTGGGATTACAGCTAAACACTAAAGCACTACGCACTAAAGAATATTTTAGGCTAGAAATAGGCAGTGCCAGCCTTTTTTCAGCTGTCAAAGTCGTCATATACTTCTGATTTTGCAGTGCTTTCAGTGTAAGATCCCGACACCAAAAGCCACCTTTTGCGTCCACATGATATGTTGCCAGGAAGCGGCAGCAGAGAATGCGGCCGGACAGACCTGTCCATGGTGCTGTTACGCACCGGCAGACGGCTTGATGGTGCCTGCTGTGGCATATAAGTAGCAAGAAACATTACACAGCGGCGGACGGGAGGGGTGGTTGATGGATCTCACAAACCGGAGCCGATGTTTGCATCCTGTCTGAATGTGATGGGTTTTTTTTACACCTTACCATGTGCCTCTTTACCTAATTCTGACTATCTGTGCCAGCATGTGCTTTTGTTGACGTCCTAGCATTGGTTGCCATGTGCATTTGTTATCTAAACATAAGTGTGGCGTTATCCCACCATGTGCTTTGGTTGACATTGCAATAGCAGCTTCCTGGAACATCAACAGCGGACGCAGAAGGATACTTAGAGCGTAGTATGTCAACGTGGAAGTCCACTGCAAAACAGCAATATGTGACGACTTGGGATAAGAACATGTTGGCAGAGCAGTGACATCATCTTGATTTATATTTGATCAGCGCCTAGTTTTAACATTTGATTGGACTTTGAGAGGCAGAGAGAGGCAGGTGTGTCTCTTGATCTGTTTCTTTGTGTCTGTGGCAGCATTGGGAGCAGACAGCCTGGAGTTCGAGCAACAGGCCAAGATAACCAGCGAAACTCTACCAGACGACGTGTTTTGCATCAGTTCGTGTCATCCAGCAGAGTTTTGCTACGGGGGAGGATATCTTGGCATTGGTTAGATGGAGAGAAGTTAACCACAGTTCATTTACACATACTGCCCATTTTATTTTGATACAGAGCTGGTTTAAAATCAGCAAAGTATCCCTTTAAAGCAGCATTGTGGGAAGTAAAAGGATTAGAGAAGATGCCATCCCATTTTTTAGCAAAATGAACTTAACCACCTGCTTATCACTGCCATTTTTTTTCTTTTCATGACCCAAACAAAAGTTCAGTTTCATCCTCTCATTTAAGTGGTAAAAAGTTGACAGCCAGAATAACGCAGTGATGCTATGATGACGGAGTCGCCCCCACAATGTATCATTGAGACGTTCCAGCGTCCTCAGCACTGCTGTCGCTCACATTCATTACCTGATTTTTAACATCACAACTCAGCGAGGGTCTGAGCCTCCGTAAGCTCACAGGGATCATCAGTCATCGGCTGCCCAGCCTGCACACTTCATGCTTCATACAGAATCAGCCTGCAGCCCCGTCTGTGTGTGTGTCTGTGTGTATGTGTGTGTGTGTGTGTGTGTGTGAAGGGAAATACATTTAGCTGAATCCAATACTGCAGATTTATGTAGTGTTAGGGACACTAGATCACAGTAATGCTGCTTACACACACACACACACACACACACACACACACACACACACACACACACAAACACACCATTCTGGGTCGTTCTCCACTTTCTCTCCTCTGTTTATTATTTCATATTTGTCCTCTCAACCTGTCCTCACTCCACCCCATGTCAGTTCAATTCACTGAACTCTGCTGGAGCAAATGGATTTCTGCTTATTCTATTCATTGGCAATAATCCATAATGAAAACAATACTGATTGATAATGACGCGTCTCACAATAAGTTGCATATGTCTGAGAGTTGTGGTTCCGCCAGAGAGTGATTTGATCTTCTCAGATTGTTCAATTTGAATAATATTAAAAGGCCTGAGGAGGGAAAAGTGATTCAGTGTTTCTAAAAGAAAAAAAGAAAGGTCAAAGAAAAGAGACATTAAACTTAATTTTGACACCGACACACCGCAACAACAAACTTTAAAGGGATTCTTTGCTGATTTTCAACCAGCTTTGAAGCAAAACACTGTATGTAGTATAAACTGTGGTTTTTAACCAGTGCCAAGATATTCCTCCTCTGTAAAATTCATCATTTGGCAGTATTTTTCTGGATGTTGGAGCTGTAGCTCGAACTTCCACATTTTCATATTCCTCCAGCGGACACAGTTGTTGTTGTTATTTCAATGCCAGCCAAAAGTTTGTTAGAAAACGCAGGTATTTTAGATAAACATAACCACACATTACCCACAGTGTTGTTTCAATGTATCTGCAACATTATAACAATGCTCTCGATGTCTTCCAAACACAAGTTATTACCAGGCAGGTTCTGAGCTTCTATGTGTCATTTTAGGAGGCAACAGCAGACTCGTTTTTTTTGTCGTTTAAGTTGGAGGATCTGCAGTGAGGAATGTGAGTGTTCATTGGTTGATTTTACCCACTTAACATGCAGCAAAACAAAAAAAAGCTTTGGACAACCTACAGAAAACTCTCCCCCTCCCGCTTCATCATTAATTTCTGCGTTGCTGTTTCTCTGTCTGGTTTTTTTTTTTTTTTTGGTGTCTCCCAGGTCTCCAATTTACCTCCACTCCATCAATCTCTCCTTCCTCCTTCAATAACCTCCCGTACTCGCTCTCATTATCTCTCAAATCTTTGATCTCGCATGTTTGGTCTTGTTATAGATTTCTTTCTTTCTTTCTTTCTTTCTTTCTTTCTTTCTTTCTTTCTTTCTTTCTTTCTTTTTCACACCTCATGCCATTTCCATACATAATGAGAGACACTGAGGCTGATATCGATCAGATTTTTCCCCTTCAGATTCTGTGTTTTCCATTTAAATTTTTCTGAATTCTGTTTTTTATTTATTTTTTTACAATTTAAACATAATTTTCGTTCATAAAGACTGTCTAATCATGTTGCGAATAAATACAATTTCAACAATTCGATATGACAAAAATTTAAAATGTAATTAATATCAATGAATTTTGTGTGATGCAACATTTCACTATTTTTTCTAATTTTTTTTTTTTTTTTTTTACTATTTTCAATACTGTGACCCTGTCAGAAATGTTAGGTAACTATTTTAATTGCTTCATTAAGTGGCTTTGCTGACCTGCGTTGTCCAAAAATATGCCAGAGACATTCCTGCACTGCAAAAAGATGTGAAGCAACAGAATGAATGTTTTATTCCAAATATCAACCTTTAACTGAAAATATTTTTTCATGTCTATTTGTAATCAACGACATTTTGATTAGTCACTACAATCTAATTCCATATTTTTTCTCAGTAAGTGATTACATTACATTTATTTTGTAATTTAATTACTGTAACTAGTTACACGTAACTGGTTTCTCCCAAACACTGTTCACTATTTTTGTACCTTCTCTCACGACTTTGTGGTATTTGTTAATTTCTAAGAGACGCAGGTTACATGTTTTATACTTCCTGTGAATATAATCCATCTTATTTCAACATACCTAGGTACTGTATGTGTACTGCATTAACACCTTGTTTTAAAATGCAGACATATATAGTCATATGTGTATCCTGAGCCATTTTTGATGCATTTACAGGTCAGAATACTTCATCTTTAGATGCAGCTGCAGTTTGATCACGGAGATTTGAGTGTCTGGCTCGATGCAGAAACATCAGTTGCTGCTGCTGGACGACCCGAGAATCATCGAAGGACGGGATACGATAGAGGCCATTTAGAGAGGTAATGCAGAAGGTAAATACACTGAATGTTGTCTACAAACTAATGGGTGATGACATGATAGCTATATTGATTATTTATTTCACTCTATGCTTAGACTTAAGCTCAGATGTGATGTGTGTGTGTGTGTGTGTGTGTGTGTGTATGTTTGAGACCCAGTGTTAGTGGAGCAGTTGGGCAGCATCTGTGTCCTTGACTAGATGGTGTATTCCCTCTGCCCCTGCAGGACCTGCTGTCCCTTTGTACCTACAGTACAGTGCACACGCTCATTAACTGAACAAGAGGACGGACATACTGACACGCACACACATGCATCCACACACACACACACACACACACACACACACACACACACACACACACACACACACATGCACACACACACACACACACACACTTGCCTGTGCGTGTACACTGTTTTAAAGTGTGCACAGGGGGTATGGTGCAGGTGAGTTTTGTACACATCTTGTCATTGTTTGAGATTAAAGGCATTTGTTTTGTCCTTTAACAAATAAATGTAAAGGTCCACCTTTTGAAAAATGATATTACTAATTTCATGATTTTGAAGTTTCAACAGATTTGTCTCTTCATATCTTTTATAGAAAAATCTATATTTTTAGAGACTCAGTCAGTGTGGTGGATCCAGTGTGTGTTTTCTGGGTTCAGGAGCGTAAATCTGTTCTGATCCTTTGCCAGCTGCAGGATCAGAACAGGAGACAATGCATATAAGTCTGCCAAAGTACTGAGTGGCTGCCTGACACACTTTTAGGCTTTGTGTCTTTACCCTCCGGGACTCTTCATGCGCTGTAGTTCTATTTAAAACTTGTAGATGATGATGCAAAAATACACAAGTGACATGTATTCAATCAAAACCTTCAATTTGTCGTAACCCAGAACTTTAGGACAATTCTAGGATTTTAGGATGTTTCCCCAATTCTAGGACATTTGAAGCGTTTCAGGACATTTCTAGGATTTGAGGATGTCTCTTGGGTTTTAGGTCATTCTGTTTAGGATTTCATGACCTTTCAAGGACTTTAGGACATCTATTGGATTTTAGGATTTTTCTAAGATTTCAGGATGTCTGTAGGATTGCAGGACATTTCTAGGATTTTGGAACATTTCTAGGATTTTAGGACATTTCAAGGAATTTAGGACTTTTCTAGGATTTTAAAATGTTTCTGGGATTTTAGAAAGTTTCCAGGATTTCAGGACATTTCTAGGATTTCAGGACGTTTCTGGGATTTTAGGACATTTCTAGAATTTTCAAATGTTTTCAGGATTTTATGACATTTGTAGGATTTTGGGATGTCAAGGATTTTAGGACATCAGAGGCTTAGCTAGGACCTCTGGGGGGATGCAGGGGTCGTCCACTGACATTTTTCTCAATAAACAAGCTCTGTTTTGATGCTGTTTTATGGCACCTTATGTATATTAGTGTAAATCACTGGGAAAAGAGTCCACTTCCTTACCACGACCACCTGGCCATCAGGTACCATCAGGTGAAG
The DNA here is from genome assembly GCF_026936395.1 of Plectropomus leopardus. Lineage (NCBI taxonomy): Eukaryota > Metazoa > Chordata > Actinopteri > Perciformes > Serranidae > Plectropomus > Plectropomus leopardus. The sequence goes on from NC_142177.1 coordinate 36,887,497, forward strand.
AGTCACCTCATCACTGTCATGCTCACTGTTGAACACTTGGCTCACCATGCTGAATCTCTGTTGGGTTGTAATGTCTGCCAAAAACGGCTTCTGGCAGCACATGCAAACAAAGCAAACAAACACTGCTCTGTTTTTCTGCTCCATCTGTGCCTGCGTCTCTTCATTCTCCCTCCTGACTGAAAAGAGACTCCACACGCTATTTTTGTCCCTTTAAATATCTCTTTCACACATAAACAGCCATGACTGCACATCATAGTCACTGATGGCGTCTCAGTGATGTCATATGTTCGACGCGTGGGCAGTGACAAATTGCTGCAGCAGGAGTGTTTGTGTGTGATTTGTTTATTCTCTGTGCCTTTTGACGATCAGATGACATCAGAGTAACAAAAAAGAGAATTTATCTCCAAAGGGACATTTCTCCAGGACTCCACTGGACCTAGAAATGGTTCATACTGACGGCTGAACATTGACGGACAGCTGACCGTCAGGTTGGTGTGTCAGGGTGTTCAGACAGCAGCTCATGTCACAGTCAGCTGCTCAGATGGACCTCTAGATTCATTTTGAGAGTTCAGTGCTGAGATTTCTGTGTTTAGTGAAATATGAATACTGTAAAATCAAATCTGTTTGTCTCAAATGTTTTTTGTCTGCATCTTTGATAAAGTTATAGAAAAAATAACTTTTTGAACTGGATTCTAAATAACATGTGGGGGACAAGTTTTTCCAGTGAAAAACTGGATTCATTAATTTTTTTCTTTGGCCTGCTGGCCAAATTTGTGCCAGGTGGCCTCCCAACCATTTTCTAATTCACAATGAAAATATGGGAAATGGGGTTTATGTACTTTTAGTATTCATGAGGTGCCAGAGTGCATAAAACAGTATCAAAATAGAGCTTGTTTATTCAAAAACATGCCAGTGAAGGATCACCTGCAACACCCGGCAGCTCCTAAGCTCAACCACTAATATCCAAAAATCCAAGAAACATCCTAAAATACAAGAAATGTCCAAAAATCCTAGAAACAACTGAAAATTCTAGAAATGGTCTGAAATCCTAGATATGGCCAAAAATCCTTGAAATGTCCTAAAAATATCCTAAAGTCTTACAAGTGTCCTAAAATCCTATAGATCTCTTAAAATCATAAAAGCCTAAACCTAAAAATCTAGAAATGACCTTAAATCCAAGAATTGTCCTAAAATCTTGGAAAGATGTATGGGGCTGCCGCAACTGGCCCCTGGCCTCTTGTCATTTTGGCCCCCCAAGGACAGAATCCCTGTCCTCAATGCTCACCTGAGTAAATGATAAATTAGTAAATTAAACTGAACATATTAATACAGTGAGTCACCTGCCGAACAGGTTGTAAACACATCGGGTGAGATGAGCAGATGGTCCCGTGCTGAGCATTTCCCACACCGAGGAGCATATTTTACAGGTCTGAATGTATATTTTTTTTAATTTTCTTCAGTCAGCTGCTTGTGGCTCTTCCACCCTGAAACTGAAGCTTAGGAGCAAGTCAGTCAATTTGTGTCTGTGATGTTCCTCTCATTATCTATGGGTTCACTTCTGCTCAACGTTAGATATCTACACGGACGGAGCCTTCTGTCCGTACTCTGCGCTCATGTTATCCGTATTTGTGCAAGTCTTCTCAAAACTTTTGGAAATGGATGAAAGAGATCATGGGGACAGTCTAGTATTGTTTAAGTGAGATATGACAGCAGAAGATAAGACGTATAACAACTCTGTCCGGCCTCGTTCTCAGCTGATACCGTCCAGCGGTGTATCATGCAGACTTGAAAGGTGGCTTTTAGTGTCGTAATCAGGACAAAAAAACACTGCACAGCGGTATTTGACGACTTCAGAATGAGAATGAGTTGCATGACTGCAGGAGATAAGAAAATAAGAAAATCCAGGCGGGCAGCGTATCTGCAGAATAATATACCGCCACACATTGGGAGTGGGTCACAAATGATATTTGAGAGGGATTACTTTTGTATGAATCAGTACATTGCTTTTTAGAAAAATTCTCCATTGTATATCTTTCAGTCCACTTCAGTTGTTTTCTGTGTTTTTCATTCATTTTTCTCTTTTCACTATTGTCTTCCCGTTTCTTCACTCTCTCTTTCCCTGCCCCACATACACACATACGCACAGTCACATGGCCACAAAATCATTATTTACATCGTCTCTATCTCACATACACACACACACACACACACACACACACACACACACACACACACACACACAGTGAGTGATGCAGCAGATGAAAGGCTGGAATGAGGAATTGAACCTGCGCTCTCCTGGGACCTTTCCAACATGTGATTGGGATTCAGTCTGCAGCAGAGAGAGACCAGGCCCATTAACTAACATGTTCCACTGCGCGCACGCACACACACGCACACACACACACACACACACACACACACACACACACACACACACACACACACATACGTGCTATGACATATACAGTGTGTGTGTTTGTGTGTGTGTGGGCGTGGAGCAGAGCATTTGTAAAACACATTAGAGATGCTGAAAGATTTTACTTCCTCAGTTTCTGGGTCAGAGAAGGGCGAAACAAAGACAGAGAAATGAAAGCAGTTGATATTTGAAGGAGCATTCCCACACTGTTCTAACCTAAATGTAATATCACACAAATGTAATTTATTCTTGATGATTTTAGTTAGTCTTTCAATCCATACATGCAGTGGAGTGAGTTACAGTCAGCTTTCTTCAGTAAGGGGCCGATTAGACTGAGACACATCGCTAGAGAATGTCGCAAAACCATTGTTTTACTTTGGTACAGCGCACCTGCTGGACGCTCCTCTCCTGCTGCTGCGCGACACATTTTTTTCTTTTGGGCGCGGGTAAAAGATAAATATTTTCATCTTTTCAGCTCAAGGCTCAGAGTCACACTGCTTGTCATTGTCACTTTTGGCCACATGCACGCAGTCCTGTTCCACAGGTGCTCCTAGCTGTTTTTCCAGATGTGCCTGCAAGGCGGTTTTGGAGCTGTCATGCCTGGTGCGATGCTTCTCGGCCCCCATGTCCATTTCATCTGTAGTTCAGCACAGTGGTCATGATTTCAGCCTTGAGACCTCATCAATAGTGAGGAGTTTTTAAGCAAAGTGTGATGTGACGGTGTCCAGCCTGATTACATTCTGAACTCATGATACGTGCCGCTTTGTCAGTGCTTTTGACTTAAAAGCACAAAGCCAAAAGGTACCTTTCTCGTGCACATGAGGTACCTCTATCAGGACTGTTCGTAGTTTTAGTATATGCTGCTGGATAGCAGCAGCTGCATCTGCCTGATCACTTGAGAACACAGCTGGACAGCACCTGTTGTGCATCAGGACGGCGTCAGGTTGAAACACTGCCCTTAACGAAGTGATATAAGGAGAGTGAGGTGTGGGAGTGGAGGTGAACTCGGATTTTGATCTGTGAGTTCAGTGTTCGCTTCCCCTCTAAATGTGCCTTCTTTCCCAAAACCTATCTGTCCGTGCCACCATGTGCATTTTTTGACCTTACATTAAATCCCGAAACGTGCAGAACAGATGCAGAAGGATATCTAAAACACAATATTTAGACACAGAGGTCCACTCACAAAGCTGCAATTTGTGACGACTTTGGATGAGAACATGTTGGGGTGTCGCAAATGCAACAGTTTCTTATTTCAATGAAAATCTAACCTACTTTCAGCCACTCCTAAACGCGACAGTCCTCACTGTCCACACTTCTTTGCTGTGGCAATTTCTGTTGGTTTCCTTGTTTACTGTCTGTTTAAAAAGACACATCACTTCCAACTCGTTCTTCTAGATCCAAGTTTACAACTGTATGATAGTCATACTATTGTAAAGTGAAGGGAAAAATGCAAAATGATGTGATATTGTGTGGTCGGCCACATATATAGTATATAAAGCCGAGGGCTGTTTAAAATTTGTCCACAGGCCACAATTGGTCCCCGGGCTGGACTTTGGACATGTCTGTGTGGAAAAGTCAGCAGGGTTCACCCTCTGTAGATCAGGAATGTTTGTGCAAGATTTTGTGACAATCCATCACACAGTTTTATGGATATTTTAGTCTGGACCAACGTGGTGGACTGCCAGGTTGTGACATCTTTAATAAAGCCGAGCTGTGAGCATCACAGCAAATTATCAGTTGTTAAAACAGAATCTCTATAATCACCACCTATAACAAACACATTTCTTTTCCCTCACTGAAACCAAGTCAATACAATCATTACACATTTCTAAACAATCCAGCTTTTGCTTCTCCCATTAAATAAAACCACCGAACTGATAAACGATTGATTTACACCTGACGTCCAGCCTCAGCCTCCGGTTTAACAGGAAATACATCACACTGAGGAAGAGCTGCTTTATTAGGACTTAAAGCAAATTACTCATCTCGTGTTTTAGTGAGATTAAACACATTCCTCTTCTCTGTGATTAGAGATGAGAGGGACAGAGAGGGTGACAGGAGAGGGATGGGAAGATAGAGGTGACAAATGGAGGGGCTAAGAAAGGCAGGAAAGGAGGAGGTTAGAGGTTTGACAAATAAAGATACAGAGCCGTGTGGGGAGGACCGCCGCATCCTCAAAGACAAATCAATGTCACCTCTTTATTTGCATGAACACCGACACACACGCACATGCACACACGGCTGCACATATCACGTGCTGGTACTAAGCTGTTCACCTCCCATGGTTATACACGCCATCAAACAGCACACACACACACACACACACACACACACCCACACACACACACACACACACACACACACACACACACACACACACACACAGAGAAAATACAATTTACAGTTTTTCTACAGCTTAGTCACATTCTCTCTTTTCTGTCTGGTTTATTTGCTCTCATTTCTGTGTGTGTATGTGTTAGTTAATGCTGCCTGTTCTTATTCTGAAGTCGTCAAATACTTTTGCAGTGCTTTTTGCCTAAGATCCCGACACCAAAAGCCTGGGGGACGGCACCTGCTGCAGCAGCATGACACACCGCTGGACGGTGCCAGGTTGAAACGCTGCCGGTAATGACGCAATATATGAACATGACGGTCCCGGGGCATTGTATGGACTTTCATGCTGGAGTCTGGTGTTTGCTTCCTGTCTGAATGTGATGTTTTATTTTTTTTCTCTGCACCTAACCACATGCTTTCTTTTTCTAATCCTTACCATCCTTGCCAGCATGTACATTTGTTGAGACACACACACACACACACACACACACACACACACACACACACACACACACACACACACAGTAGAGGGCTACCTGGTGATCCATCATGACGTGCTTATATAACATTTTTATCCGCCCCCTCCCTGTTTCGGCACATGAAGTCACATACAGACAGAAAAACATGTCATAGAAAGAGGAGCATAAATAAATGTTTCTTTACTTCACACACACAAGCATTCATGTTATCACACATACAAATACACACCCACACACACACACACAGATACACACACACGCATGCTCACAGTCACTGTGGTAGCTCAGTGGAAGTCTTTACCTCTGGCTGCTTAGCCTTCTGTCTCCTCCTGGATGGACCCCAGAGACACAGCGAGAGAGACTGACAGACTGACGTCATATAGTGTGCGTGTGTGTATGTGTGTGTGTGTGCGTGTGTGTGTAGATACTTAGAGAGACAGCATAACTGAGAAGCACAACATTCCCGGCGGATGCATGATTTGAAAAGGGCACATTGTCTGCTGGTCTTTAGAAAAATATGACTTTTCTTCTTCTTTTTTTTCACAGTCATATGCTTTAAATTATTTAAAGACTGTGGAGAATACTGAAAGATGTTTGTAATAAATGTTATATTTTGTCTATTATCTTCAATAGTCGTAGACTTTGGAACATTGTATGAAATAAATCAAACTCTGTGTAACTGCAGAGAAACTTTGAGTTCACTTTGGTCGGTTTCTTTTTCAGAATAACTTTCATCCACTTTCTGCAGTTAGTTTCTTGCAGTCAGTCCTTTGTGGGGTCACTGGGGCGGATTCAGGTTAAGTATTGAATCACAATGTGGGAGAAAGGCAGAGAAACAGTCTGGGGAGGTCACAAGAGCATCACAGTGCAAATCCACATTCCCTGACCGGAAATCAAACCTGGGCCAAGAGCCAAATTTTACCCAGTAGACCACCAACGAGCCAGATCAAGAACATTTTGTACATTTTGCATCTGCACACTGAATATCACAGCCACCAGCATAAATGACACATTCCTCTTTAATCCACACCGTAAAGACTCATTGAACAATACTGATGTGGACGTACTCTGTCAATTTTGGGATAAATCCATGCTCGCTGACCTCATCTGCAAAGGTCTGTTAGTCCTGAACAAGCAGGTGATTGTGAGGAGAGTTTGTTGTGGCTGAGAGCTCAAGGAAATGAACCTGAAATCCACTTGGGTTTTTCTGTGCAGGTCCAAATTCTGTGCAGGTCCAAATCGGAGATTACGTTGCTTGAAGTGATAGCATATAATGGTTTAAAGAAAACTGAAGAAAAGTACTGCAAAACTCAATTGTTATTAGATAAAAGAAAACACATTATGCCAATAAGCTGTCAGTTTCTGCAGCAAACATGTTGCTGCAAAAGAAGGCTTTTGGTGTGTAATATGTACGGTTTTATCTGAACGTCAAGATGAGAAAAAATCCCACAAGATAGATCGAAGTGAGTTTTATGACCCCCTCACACCAAACAGTTGATATCATGGGAGCTTGCACCAACTGAGGTAAAAACTTATGATTTTATTCTGGAATTGGATGTTTGTCTGTAAAAGTGAAACTGCTTTAAAAATAAATAAATAAATAAACAAACAAATAAATAAATAAATAAAAAAACAAAACTAATAATATATAGACATTAATCAACATTTCAGTAAATGTGCCATTGTTACCATCTGAAACCTGTAAAATGATAAAATTCACCCTTCATTTGGTGTAACGCCGCATAACAAAAATCAGAAATTTCACTGAAGATAGATTACATTTTTGTCAAAATATAATCAATAGAGCTAAATACTGAGATGCAAAAAGAAAATAGAAGATATGGATATGAGTGTGTGTGAGTGTGTGTGTGTGTGTGTGTGTGTGTGTGTGTGTGTGTGTGTGTGTGTGTGTGTGTGTGTAAAATTGGACATGAGAAATAGTGACAGAAAAGTGATGAAGACGATGAGAAAAAGAATAAGAGACACTTAGACCTGCTCTACTCATAAAAGTTTCAGTGTTAATACCCAGCGAGGCAGGATTATGATGGACTAACACAGATTCAATTGCATAATCTCAGTGGACTACATGGCTCTGTGTGTGTGTGTGTGTGTGTGTGTGTGTGTGTGTGTGTGTGTGTGTGGCTTAGAGTTGTAGTGAAAAATAACCAATCTGTCCACTGACTGAGACCCTTTCCTGTTATCTTTCATCTCTCCTCTCCTGTCTCTGTATTTCCATCTTCGTCCATCAGTTTCTGTGTCGTCTCTTTAAATTCACGCCGTTAGGAAACGTCTCCATGTCCTCAGTGTGTTCCTCAATTATTTCTTTCCCTCTCCCATTCACTCTCTCTTCCTCTCTGGGTGGTCTTGTCATCTCCCATCAGTGTCAGCTGATCCTGACGTTGCTACTGCGACTCGAGTTAGTTGCCTTGGCAACGCCCCGGTTTGGGTGGGTGAGCAGCCGAGCAGGCAGGCGGCAGAGACGTGACCTTTATGTCCTGATCAGACTGTCCAGGTCAAGGTTCTGCTCTATTACTTGATTTAGGTGTTACCTAAAATTATTTCACATGTGCTGTTTTAATTAAAAGGATGAGCAGAAATGGGAAAACCTGATGAAGAAAGGACTTTTAAATTCATTAGTGTGTAGGATTTAGGGGGATGTATTAGCAGAAATGGAATATGATATAATTGGTATTTTCTTTAGTTTATAATCACTTGAAAATAAAAACTGTTGTGTTTTATTTGCCTTAGAATGAGCTGTTAATGTCTACATAGGAAATTGACATGTTGCACCGCTTCAGTAGCTGCTTTCTACAGTAGCCCAGAAGGGTCAAACCAAACACTGGCTCCAGATACAGCCATTCACATTTTTCGCCAGTCATCATAGTGAGAACCCAGCTGCAGTGAGCAGTGCTGGAGTTACAATGTGTGTGATGTGAAAGCGCTTTATTCAGTTTTTATAGCGTTTTGAATCCGTTTGTTTTGGAGAGGAAGTGACCTTTGTGGATAACCTCTTGAAAACCTCTTGAATGTCTTGATTTTAAGTTATCTGAGAAAAAAGGTGACTTCACATTAGCATGTGCTTGACTAGCTGCATGCAGCAACATGCCAAAGTGCATCAGAAAAATATAGATTTTTAAACTGAAACAGCATTATTTGGTTTTCGATTGGTTTAAAATCACAGTGTCTGTTTGTTTTTGAAAAGAGGAGACCTGTATGGATAATTGAGTTCATGGTAAAAACCTCCTGAATGTCTGGATCTGAAAAAAGTGAGCATGCTTTAACTTATGAGAGAAAAGAGGTGAGCAGCCCGTCTCTGAGATGCCAAACCGGAGATGAACTGATTTGTAACTTGAAATTGTTTTTTTCAGTGTTTATAGCTGTTTTAATCACCTGATTTTTTTTTTTTTTTTTTTTTTGGAGAGGAGGAGACCTCTGTGAACAATTTGGCTCACTATAAAAACCTTCTAATTAATGAACATTAAAGAAATTCTCGCTGTGAGAGGCCCCAAAACTTGCAAGAAATTAGAAGAAAGCTACAAGAAAATAACCTGAAAATAAGCACAAAAAGGAAAGGGAGAAAAACAACAATCAAACAAACAAACAAGAAAATTACCCACAAAAAGCACAGAAAACAAACAAAAAAAATAAATATGATTTTGATCAGATTTTTTTTCTGCAACATAATTTTGAATGTACAATTATGCTCATGGTGATTGTAATGATTTTAAACACAGTTGCCTGGACATTTTTATTTATTTATTTTTTTTGCATTTTAAAGGCCATTCCTTGCAAAGATGGTTTTCGCCTTTTCTCCCCATGTTTTTGAAACAAATCAAACCAGTTTGCTCAGTTTCAAAGGGTTAAAGGCATCTGAATGCAGCGCAAGAAAACTGATGTGAATGATGTCAGGTGATATCTGGGAACTGTTCAGAAATATAAAAGCAATTTTCATTTTAGCTTCGCCTGCCTGAAAGGTAATACATGTTTTTAAATTTACATCTTACACCTAACATGTTATTTTTTTTTATTTCTGATGTTTGAGCTGTTTGAGTGTCACAACAACAACAACACAAAAAACGTTATTTTTTCCAAACTATATGTCTATTTTTTCTGATTTATTGTAAATACTAGAAGAAAAAGGGTCTTTGGGGAAATATCAGAGGTGCAGCTCCAGCGCTCAGCTGCTGGAGGGGCGTGTCTGTGTGTGATTGACAGCAGCTGGAAGAGCAAGAGTTAACAAACTTCAGCGTAACGTACAAGCCTCGTGCTGTCAGCCTGTTAGCAGTGATATTAAAAAGAAAGGACCAAACCAGCATCTAACCGAGCAAACTGACATTTGCAGGTATGTTCAGCTGCTGTTTGATGAGCTGAAGCTGAGAAGCTAATTAGCTATTTAGCTGGCAAGTGCAGCGCTCGTGCTAATAATGGTGCTAACTGTGCACCTTTTCCCAGGTGACTGTGTGTTTGGTCGCTCGCTCGTGAGAGCCAAAGGTGCAGGACAGGATGTGTGGTCATGTCTGTGAGTTAAGTAAGGAGAGTTTTTTTTGCAGGTAAGCTAATGTCGGATGTTGTTAGGAGTCTGTGGCTCCTGTTTGTAGCAGGCTGCTTTGTCAACAGACCTGCAATGCTCAGTTTTTGCAGGCTGACAGGAGCCAGGGGCCAGCTTCAGCAGCCTCCTGCATGTTTCCAGGATTTCACAACGTTTCGAGCATTTTAGGACACTTCTAGGATTTTCTGCAGTTTGTTTGATTTCCGTACAATTCCAGAACATAAAAATATGTCTAGGTTTTTTGGACATTTCTCTGGTTTTATGATGCTTCTAGGATTTAGGATATTTTTAGAATTTAATGTTTTTTTGTTTTTTTTTAGGATTTTAGCATGTTTCTGAGGTTTTACCCCATATCAAGAGATTTCAGCAGGTTTCTAGAATTGGAGGACGATTCTAAGATTTTAGGACCTTTCTAAGATTTTAGGATGTTTGCAAGATATTTGTACATTTCCAGGACTTTTAAGGACATTTCTAGGATTTTCTGATACTTCTAGGATTTAGGATATTTCTAAGGCTTTAGTGCGTTACTGATTTTAGGATGTTTGTTGGATTTTTGTGCATTTTTAGGACTTTAAAATATGTCTAGGTGTTAAGGACATTTCTCTGATTTTAGGAAGTTTCTAGGATTTAAGCACATTTCTAGGATTTTAGCATGTTTCTGGGATTTTAGGACCTTTCTAGGATTTTAGGATGTTTGCAAGATATTTGTACATTTCCAGGACTTAAAGATGTCTCTAGGTTTCTTTTAGGACATTTCTAGGATTTTCTGATACTTCTAGGATTTAGGATATTTCTAAGACTTTAGTGCGTTACTGATTTTAGGATGTTTGTTGGATTTTTGTACATTTATAGGACTTAAAAATATGTCTAGGGTTTAAGGACATTTCTCTGATTTTAGGAAGTTTCTAGGATTTTAGCATGTTTCTGGGATTTTAGGATGTTGAAAGGATATTTAGGTATTTCTTGGATTTTAGGAAATTAGGGGCTTGGCCAGGACCTCTGTTTGGGGGGATAATCCACTGGAACTTTTTTTTTGTTAAACAAGCTCTATTTTTATGCTGTTTCATGCACTCTGGCACCTTATGTATACTAAAAGTACAAAAAACTATTCCCGCTGTGAATCACTTTGGTCTGCAGGCTATAAGTTGAGTATCACTGGTATTTATGTTGTAGCCTAAAAAACATGCCATTTACTTTTCAGTAGGACTAAAACACTAAATAAATAGACAGGCAGGAACAATTACAGATACAGAGAAATAAAAAAAAACTCACAAAATAACCACCACGGCAGAAAAAAAAAAGATCAGCAAATGAAACTCACAGAGAGAAACAGACAAATAAAGACAACAATGGGTGTAGTGGTAGAAATAAAAACTGACAGACAAGAAATCAGATTCATATGGACAGTGAGAGGAGACAGTAGAAGGACTGGCAGGTGGACAAACTGGAATGAAAATGCCGCTGATGATAGCAGGGGGAAAACAGAGGACAGAGTGTGACAGAGGAGCAGATGGAGGGAAAAGGCAGGGAGGCAGAGAGACAAGCGGTGACATGAAAAAGGCGGAGACAGAGACTGAGGCAGGTACTTGTGGTAAAAGGTCAGTGCTCCTGTGATAAGGCGTGCTTGGACAGCATGCTCACAGCGAGCGGCCGAACGCTTGTCAACACGATACCAGTGCACTTCACTGGCCACAGTACACTCAGCAGAGCACACAAGGACAGACGCATCGCAGTGTAAAGAGCCTTTTACGAAGCACCGGCAGGCTGCTGACTGAACTTTACACAAACATGCACCCCAAATAAGACAAGGGCTGTATAAAAAAGGCCAGTGGGTAAAAAGATTTGCTGTCCCAGAGCAAAGATTATGATATGTCTGCACAGAGTTGATAAGCTGTTTATCACCAATTACAAAAATGATTTGCTGCTGATATTGACTTTTACAGAATCTTTTTTTCGGGCCTGTATTTGCTGAATGTCCAAAATGTGAACTGATGTCAACAGTGGAAGGAGGACAATGGTACATTCCTCTGTCTCATAGCCCATACTAATGCAACAAAGAAATAGATAAATAGAAATTAGACTGACAAAGCAGGATTTTCAAACAATGTCTCAGCATTAACAAGTGAGTAAAAAATAAACAATTTAAAAAACACAAAAATACATCCATAGATATTTGAATTGTGTATTTAAATGAAGTTAAAGGTCCAGTGTGAAGGGTTTAGGTCAGTGATACTCACCTTATGGCCTTCAGACCAAATCTGGCCCCAACAGCATGAAAGGTGGCCCCCCAAAGACACTGGGAATTGTTTTTGTACTTTCAGTATACCTATGGTGCCAAAATAGAGCTTTTTTATTTACAAAAAATGACAGAGGTCCTAGCTAAACCCCTACTGTCCCAGAAATATCCTAAAATCCTGTCCTAAAACCCTAGAAGTGTCTTAAACTGCTAGAAATCGCCTAAAATCCTTAAACTGTTCTAAAATCATAGAAATGCCATACAACCGTACAAATGTCCTTAAATCTGAGAAATGTCCCAAAAATTAGAAATGTGCTATAATCATTTAAATGTCCTGAAATCTAAGACTAAGGTGTAATTTTTGTACCTTTATTGAGCCGCTCTTGCAGCCCCTTCTCACTTCCAACTCGACACCAACTCAAAGAGGCATCTTTTGCGGCAGTATAATACGCACCAGTGCGTCAGTTTTCGAGGCAGCAGGCGGCAGCCGAACTCGTCAAATACCACCACGTGGGCATTAGATGTTGGTGTGAGACACGGACATACAGAGGCACCTTTTGCGGTGGTATACCAATGATGAATGTCCAAAACAGACACAGAACGTGAAGTTTACCATGTTGTTTCTACAGTAGCCCAGAGCAGACAAACCAAACACTGGCTGGAGTGTTGTGGTAGTTGATGAGGTGGATGCACTACTAGATAAATGTGTAATATGGACAAATAAGGACAAAATGAATGCAAAGTATGAACAGGAGTTTGCATCTGTTTCTGTATCTAACACTGAGCGTTAATGAGCCCTTAGTCATGTTACACATGTGGCGACAAACTAGCTTTTCACTCCACGTCTGTTCTTTCTGCATGTGCGTGTATTTGTACAGGTTGAACTGTGCAGTGTGCCTGTTTGTTTTGATTCTGCGTGTGTGTGTGTGTGTGTTTGTGCACGTGCGTGTGTCCCCTATGGCTTCCATCTATGGAAGCAGAGAGATGAATGGAGCCCTGTGAAGCACCGTTAATTACACAGCCCATCTCCTCCCTCCTCTCCTCTCTGCTTCACAGAAAACAAGACGAACAGAAAAGAGCAGAGGGAAACGGTGCACAACATGGAGACGAAGACAGACAGAGACACACAAGGAGGAAGGGAAGAAGAGGTGAGAACGAGGGAGGAGTACGCTAAGAATAAACGGACAGAGAGAATAAACAAAGCCAGACATGAAAGATAAAATTATTCTACACAGGAGGGGACACCAACTGGCTGACAGCGATCAATCTGTCAATCTATTCAAGTCCCATGTTAAATTATATCCCTCCAGTCTGAACTGAATGCTCTCATTTATTTATGTGAGGACTGTTTTTGCAGCCTGTTTTCATCACAAAGTCGTCAAAGACTATGGGAGGGAGTCACCAGACACCTGAAGATACGATACATTAGTCGCAATACAATATTATTGCGTAATATTATCGCATCATCTCACCATGTGCTTTTGTTGACATCATGGTAACGCCATCCCAGAATGTCAACAGCACACAGAGAAGAAAACCTAGAGCATTATATGTAGACGTGGTAGTCCACTGCAAAATGGCAAAAATTTGACGATTTGGGATGAAAACGTGTTGGTCCACCCGAGCTGATCGCAGCAGCAGGCACAGCGCAGCCTGTATCGAAAACGTCCCAGAGGCCAAAAATAAAAAGTGCGCCTGGTCTATTTTTAACTGAGCCATGTCGCACGGAGCAGGTTGAACTTCCCTGCTGACGAGCACTGTAAGTCAAATATTTAACAGGTAAAACTGCAAAATCGGGGGTCGGAGCAGTCTTGCCTTTAGGCCAATTTTGAAGGTAGTAACATCGCCAAAACAATATCTGTATGAATGGGACAGCTGGCAGCATGATACACTAAAGCCAACTGTCTGTGTATCATGCTGCCACAGCAGGGGCTGTACGGGCGTGTGATATGATATGATGACACGGCGAACCGTTCTGTCAAGCCGTGTTCTTACGCCTTCCAGCAGCATATCATGCAGACACGAAAGGTGGCTTTTGGAGTCGGGATCTTACGCAAACCCGGCGGTATTTGCTGACTTTGGAGTAAGAACGGGGTCGGGTGGATGTGTGGCAGAGATCTGCACCCCACTGAGTGTACCTTTCCAGTTTTTACGGTGCTTTAGGTTCACCTCGAGAAAATGTAACCACACATGTTTTTAACCACACGTATCTGAGGTCAAATATTCTGCTTCACAGAAATATAGGGTACGGCATTGTTAAGCATTTGAACACCTTTTTGAGCTTTGATTTGTGTATTTCTGATGATCTTGTTTCGCAAAAAGGTAGGTGACCACGGATATCGTGAGACACAGGGCGATGGAGAGAGCAAGAGAGACATTGTAAACTTGTCCTGTCCTGCATTGCCTCCACTGTCCCCAAGCCACACCCATATTCCCTCGTCCACATTTTGATTGGTCGGGCTGCCAGCAACAGTCTGCTCTCCATCCCCTCTGTTTCCCCCTCCGCTCCCTCTCTCTCCTCTCCCCTCCCTTTCCCCCTGCTCTCTCTCTCGTTCGCTCTCCGTGCAGCTCGCCACTGAATGAATCCAGTCAGACACAAGCTGTTAAACAGCACAGCCTCTCTCTCTTTCTCCCTCATCATCTCTTGCTCTCTCTCTGTCCTTTCCTGTCTCAGGAGCAGACAGTCAGTGGAGCATCGGCACGGCAGCGAAACCACACAGGACCGACGGCGGAGAGAAGAGGACAGCAAACCTGGCTGACAGCACCACAACATTAAGAACATTGACAACGGTGAATTAACTGTAATGCAGTTCAGATCAAAGCAGAAGCAACAGATTGCCCCCAGTTGCAATTGTTGCTGCAACTGATGCTCTCCCGGTGGACCTGGGCTCCGAAACGAAGCTGATTTGCAACAGCTCCAGCAGCCGACGTCTCCTGGGTTTTTGCAGTTTATCAGTGTGAAAGAAATGCTTTTGCGTGAGGAAATGACAACGCTGAGTAACGAAAAGCTTTGATTCAGTCGGGAAGCAACAAGCTGGGCGTCAACATCACCTCTACCACCAGCGTCTCCTCCCATCTTCCTGCCTTAAACGGGATCCGGAGAAGACCAGGCATCCGAGCTGTGAATGCACAAACAGGAGGAGGATGTTAGACTGACGTGCAGAGAGCAGAGTTTAGGGAGTTTTGCTCTGAAACTAAGAGAGCAAGATCAGGGTTTGTTGGCGTGAAGAAGGAGGGAAGACGGACAACCAGACAACAATAAGTCCATCAGACTGTCACCTGGACTTCTGAGGATAACGAGGGATGAAGAGGAGGACGTACGCCAGCGTCAGCTTTAGTGCAGAAGCAAAACAAGAATCTGAAAACTAGAGCAGAAATGACAGGAAGAGAACGATTCAACTCTGCTCTGCACAGATAGATAAAGAATAAACAAGGATTCATCCGAACATTTAACTTCACCTCAAGTGAGCAACCAACTCTCACTTCTAAAGGATGTACGTGCACCACCGGAGCTCGCATTTTGTCTAACGTAAAGACAAAACATCAAATCTTCGTGCTGCAACTAAGTTTTTGCACCGATTTTATTCGGTGTGAGGCACCTCTGGGGTTCTCGCTCGACTCTTCTTTTCGGGGTGAGGTGGATCTGCCGTCGGGGGCAGCTGACAGCCATCCAAGACGCCGCGAGCCGTACTCCGCGTGAAGAATGCCCAGCCGCGCTTGGCCAAGCCGGCCGACCCGGGGCCGACGGCGGGCCTCTACATGGAGCGGTCGCAGAGTCGCATCAGCCTGTCCGCGTCCTTCGAGGCCCTCGCCATCTACTTCCCCTGCATGAATTCCTTCGACGAGGATGATGGGGGTGAGTGGGACTGACACACACACACACACACACACACACACACACACACACACACACACACACACACAGTGAGAGTGTTGGAGGCATGCATAAAACATTGAATACAAGGCGTGTGTTATTTGTCACCTGTCTGCACGTCACGTGGTGTGTTATTTAAATCTGTCAGGGCTCAGAGAGACACATGTCAACATGTGCATGTCCTGCAGAAAACTTGCAAACTGTTTATGTTTACCATTTATCTTGGTAGATCCAAAATGTGCATTTTTTGATGCATTTTTTTATTTTCTAATCGATCCCGTGCTTCAACCCAAGAAAAATACTCTGTATACTAAACACAAAATGTGTTAAACAATGATACTAACATTTAGTGCTGAAACAGTTACGATGAATCGATAATACTCGATTATTCGTTTGTCACGCAGAAACACTCTTGGTTCAGCTCCTCTGATGAGATCATTTGCTGTTTTTTTCTCTGTTTTATGCCACATTTAAAATGAATATTTCTGGACGAAACAATCAATCTACCGGGTACACAAAGTTATGGAACACCTGGAAAAGTCATAGAATTTCACAATTACATTTGCCTTGAAAAGTCATGGACTTGGTAAAAATCATTGTACATTTTGGAAAAATCATAGATTTTTGTTGTGTGTGATAAAAATTGTTACAGTAAACGTCCATGGATAACTTTCAGCATAATGAAAAACAACAACTTTACTTTCTGCAGCTGCTGGCGTAACATAGCTCTAATATGCACCGATGCAGCATTTTGTTGGCCGTCACATTTGTGTCTTCATTTTCTCCAAACTGTAAGAAGAAACTATTTGTTTTCATATAAAAAGTTAGTATCCTGGCTGCCTTATCGTCTTGTCCCTCTGTTCATATACGCCAGCTAGCTGAAAATATGTTTACTAGAGTTTCCATCTGATATGGACGCGTTTTTATTATAAAGAATATTAATATTGCTAGTACAAAACAAACTTTTGGTAGCCTCCTAAAATAATAAATCAATTGCTTTTTATTCCACTAGGTACTTTTAGAAAATAAATTATTAAATTGAGATGGACAGACTCTTTATCCTTTACTTTATCTTTTTAGATGTTGTCCTTTTGGAACATAATTTGCAGTTTAAAAAAATGTTATAAATCGCAATATATGACAACATGTTATTGCAATATATATTGTAAAAATTTCAACAATGCAATAATGTTATAGCGTGACTTAAGTATCGTGATAATATTGTATCATATCATATGTGTATAGTATGTGTGTGTGTGTGTGTGTGTGTGTGTGTCTGTAAAGAGAGAGAGAGAGAAACTGTGCACACCTTTGTGGTTATGTCAGGTTCGCTATGATGAGATTGTCAGTGGGATCAAGTTTTTCTTCAAATCGGGGGCATCAGATGATGTAATTTTGCTCTCAACTGGTATTATTGCTACATGACATTACTCCTGATTTCCTGTCATACTAATCCTGAATGAAAACCTGCATTTCCAGATTGTCTGTCCCACACAAATTGAGGTAAAGGATAAAATTATATTGTATGCTTACAAAAGTTTTATAAGGATGCGTGTTTGCAGGTTTTAACTGATAATGTTTGTACAGGCGAGGGTTAAGTAGGTCACAGAGTTTCTAAAAACACAACACACAGTGGAATTCAGGCAACTTCTCCAGCAGCCAAGTCGCAAGAAAAAGTTGCTGGCATTATAGATTTAAACAAACCATTAAAACTTAAAACTGTACATTTTGTATGTATCATATGAACCTTTTTTGAAGTGATGTAGTTTATGAGCTGTTGCTGAAAGTTTCAACGTTTCTGCTGCATAATAATATATAAAAATGTAACAAATCAATGGTTTGCAGAAAGGCACAATCCCAACATTTTCTTTGCCAATTTGGGTAATTTTAGACAACTCAATTAATCCCGCCAGGGGCAATTCGTTTTTACAGCTTGCTGTGTACACATGCAGACAACATGATGACATATAAACAGATTAGTAATTATTACAAAATAAAAATAAATTCAAATTCAGTGGAATAAATGAATCCACAAATGGAATAGAGTTAAGTTTGATTGTCTATTAAAAATAAAAACAATAAAACCAATAAAAAAATAGAGAGAGAGTTTAAAAAACTGATTGCAGACGGAATAAAAGATAAGAAATGTCTTACAAGCGGGTAAAACGTAACGACGCCCTGATAGCAACAGAGAAAATTCACCTGCAGAAACGTTTCCAGAAGAAGCTAAAACACTTGTCACATTCTGGAGGATTTGTTGATTGCAAAAAGTCCCTTTGTGGACACTCCTTTGATCTGAGAGCAGATTTTAACAATGCTGCTCAGACTGTTTCTGTCTTCAGTGTGAGACTGTGAAACCAGCAGATAAATGAAAAACACAAGGAGGCTCTAAATAAAAGATTGATCAAAACAGCAGAGGATGATGGGACTGACTGAAAAGGAATTTATTTTGTGAGTAAGGTGGATTCTCTGTTGCCCTCGCTTCACAATAACTGCTCCTCCAACATGTTCTCATCACAAGTCATCACATGTTGCCGCTTTGCAGTGGAGTTACATGTCTACGTATTACGCTCCAGGTATCCTTCTGCGTCTGCTGTTGATGTTCAGGGAGCTACAGTGATGTCAACACAAGCACATGGTGGGACGATGCTGCACGTGGTTATGTTTAGGCAACGGTTTATCCGGTTTGAAAACATACAGGGGTGGTGGAAGTTTGCAACTGTTCTCATGACTGGTGTGGTTAACAGATTGCTAATGAAGTGCGATTTTTTATTTTTTCATTTTAAAGCTTTCTAACTTAAAACAGTTGATCTCAGGTTGTCAACTTAACAAAGAGTCGTCACATGGCATCATGGGTAGCAGCTGTAAGATGCGACAACATCGTCTTTAGCAACATTTTCCATCGCATGTTTTTGTGTTCACAGCACAGCTAACGTTAATCACAGCAACAGAAACTAGAAAAATATGTTTTCTTGAGTTTAGCAACACAGAGAGAGAGAGAGTGTGTGTGTGTGTGTGTGTGTGAGAGTGTGTGTCTGTGTGTGTGAGAGTGTGTGTGTTTGTGTGTGTGTGTGTGTGTGTGTGTGTGTGGCGGTTAGGTTTCTTACCATAACAATTCGGAACTGCTCGAGTGTTGGCACTCACTTAACAAACAAGTAGGGCTGGGCGTTATGGACAAAATTCTTAACGCGATAATTTTTTTCATATCAGTCGATATCGTTATATATCACGATATACATCAAATCACTATTTCTGTCAAGCTTAAAGACAGAGAAAATCATATTCAGCTTGAGTTATAGTGGAACTATAGAGAGGAATATTCCCCAAAATGTCAGGAAGCAGCAGCTACAGAACAGTCCCTAAGTAACGGCTCTGCTGTGATCTCTGCAGATTTACATGTCGTTCTGCTTGTTGTTGGAAGGAATCAAACATCAGAGATCAGTTTATTCTTAAAGCATAACCGAGCTGGAAACTCACTACACCTGAACTCAAACCGCCGTGCGTGTCCTCTCATCATGTCTCCGTCACACACAAACACACACACACACACACACACCTCGGAAACACCGGCGGAGAATGAGAGTGGAGCGAACATTCGGAGACACCGGTGGAGACATCAGCGGAGAATGAAAGCAGAGCAGACAATTGGTGACACCAAAGCAGAACAAGAGCAGAGCTGACACCGGCGGAGACACTGGCGGCAAATGAGAGCGGAGCAGACATTCGGAAACACCAGCGGCGAATGAGAGCGAGTGGACATTCAGAGACAGCAGCGGAGACACTAGTGAGAATGAGAGCAGAGCGGGTACCGGCAGAGACACTGGCGGTGAATGAGAGCGGAGCGGACCGGGCTGGAATACGTTCTATCGACATTCCATCGACTACATCTCATATTTCAATTGAGGAAAAGTTATATCGCGATTGATATCGTTATCGTTTTATCGCCCAGCCCTACAAACAAGCTATGAAAACACACGTGGGCTGCATTTGGAAGCTAAATTAAGAAGCTAATTTAGAAGCTTTGGCGGATTGTAGTAAACTACCTTTAACTTGAAGGTGCCTACCGCCACCTACAGTACTGCATTTCTGTCTCCCCTGGAGAGGCATGTCCAGTATGCCCAGAATGCACTGCACCATGACATTGTTGCCTGTTCTCTTAACCAGTGGTTCCCAGCTGGTGGGTCATGGTTGAAAAGTGGGTCGCAGGTCCAATCAGAATGGACCACTGGTGACTTGTGATTCAAGATTGCAAATAACATTTTATTTTGAGGTAACAGACCCACAGATGTTTTAAGGGACCCATTTATCATATCAACCTTTTTTTCCCACTACAGCAAATATTCTTTTTACTTTTTCCTGGTATTATTTGACCTATTAACTTGCTGCACCTTTGCATTGTCACTGATCTTACAGCAATAATGTGCACTTTTGTGGTTGCAGAGCTATTTATTTACATTAAATTTGCATACAATTTTATTTCATTCTGTTCTATGTTCTAATTCTCCACATGTTTACATTTTGTGGGATAAAACTGAATCTTTGATGTGGACCCTGAATTAATGAGAGAAATCTGGGCCTCTTGGATGGACCAGTTAGGAACAGGTGAAGTCAGACATGGTTACCTGAGGTATATATAGAAAATGTTTAAGTATCTTTGTCAGTGTGATTTCAAAGCTTCAGTGCCGCTGTTGCATCACTATCATTTCCATAATAACAGTGTAAAACACACAGGGGAGAACAAACGTCCGCAGCATGGTTAGCAGTATCTCCTGTGATTTTTTTTTTCACACAGTTGGACCTTGTTGGAACAGCTGGGACATGAGCAAATAGTCTGCTTGGCCGAAAATACTTGTTGTAATTATTTACACAGCAAATCACAGTCATTTTCAATCCAAGACTCGCAGTAACCGAACCACTCACCCAGAGCTCTGAGAGGGCAGCTCATTTTTAGAACAAGTCAGTCAACACGCTCATTTCCCTTTTGCCACCGATTCTCTATGAGACACAAAGCTGGAAAAGTAAAGAGTTTTAGAGAAGAAAACGCTGATTGCGATCTGTTTTTCAGACGGTAGAATTGACACATTGACGTATGTTAACACATTATTTGTCCTGTACTCTCACAGGGGCGTGTGGCCTGTAATGATCACAGATAACACCGCTGCGCACACGACTAAAATCACCTTTAATCAACCTGCTGAGTCGATATCTTACCTGTGCCAGCCGAGCTAATCACCCCCAAACATTGACTCAGTGTCCTCAGGGGTGAGGTGCTCTGAAACCACAGGTCAGCAGCTCCATAGTCTTTAGCTTTACCAGGTTTCATGTCTGTGCTCTGGTGGCCGAATAGTTAAAGCGCAATCCTTTGTTTCACGTCACCTGGTGTTTGTCTTTTCCCTCATTTCCTGTCCTCTGCACTGCACTAGGCTGCATGGTTATGGCCAAAATGATAATCACAGTTATTTTGATCATTATTGAGGTCACGATTATGTCTCATTATTATTCATTGTTCTTAGGGACCAACATTTTTTATTGCACTTTCACATTTAAATAAAAAGATCACTGCTTTTACTCTAATGTTGTGGTACACTGACACTAATGTACTAATCTTTGCATCAAAATAAGACTTATACCACTTTTCCAGCAAAATAAATGCGTGCACGCAGGTTTTTTTCAACACGGGTAGACCTGCAAAAAATAGGAGATAGACTCTTTTCCCATCGCTAGAAGTTTTATATGTTAAAGGAGTTTAGTTGTTTTTGTGCTTGTCTGAGTAGAGTGTTAATGCAGCTATCATGTTGCACGCGGATGCTCAACTAGCTTAGCTCGGGAGCCACTTTTGCAAAGTGACAGGAGGCCGGGGCCAGTTTCAGCAGCCCCATACATGTTTTGTGGGAGTTAAGGTCATTTCTAGGATTTCAGGATGGAGGACCTCTGTCTGGGGTTGTGGGGGATCCTTCACTGGCGCCTTTTTGAAAAACAAGCTCTATTTTGATGCTGTTTTATGCACTCTGGCACCTTAAGTATACTCAGAATACAGAACAATTCCCAGTGTGAATCACTTTATGTTTATTGTAAATTAAGAAATGGTTTAGGGGGCACACGGCACCTCATCAGGGGCCAGATTTGGCCTGCAGATCATAAAGTAAGTATCACAGATGAAGCATGTTTATAAATTTATCATATGTCCTAGAAAATTGGATCCCAACCCCGTAATGTGAGGGCACACAGGACACACACACACACACACACACACAGACACACAGATCCCCCCTCCAAAGTTAATTCACACTGTCACCTGCTTCTTAGGTGCGTGTGTTTACTGATGCTAACCGAAAAACAACCTGACGAAAGGCGGCATGCTGGGAACATCACCTGTACGGAGGTGTGAACAATGTTTTTACAGAACAGATTTCCACCTGCCAACTCTCTCTTTCGCCATGGAAAAAAAAAATCTCTTCACACACCAACACAAATAAACACGCACCTGTATTAGCACTCATGCATTCACAAGTATAGGTCTGCTCATGCCTAGAAACACACACACACACT
Source organism: Plectropomus leopardus (assembly GCF_026936395.1). Lineage (NCBI taxonomy): Eukaryota > Metazoa > Chordata > Actinopteri > Perciformes > Serranidae > Plectropomus > Plectropomus leopardus. The sequence goes on from NC_142177.1 coordinate 36,909,934, forward strand.
CACACACACACGCACAGATATGAAGGCAGTGTGTGGGGTAATCAGAGCGGAGCGGCAGGCCGTGGTTTGTGGCTCTCAGTCTAATTAAATGCTAATATGGCTGCTGATTGTGGCTGACTGCAGCTAAATAGAGGCCTGATTGCAGGTTAATTCTCTCTCTCTCATCCTGTTTGCCTCGGTGTCTCTCTGTCGAGCTTTCGCTCTCTCTCGGCCCCCCGTTTCACTCTGTGGTTTAAAATCCCTGTTTGCAGGTTAACTCTGGCTTTCCACCTTAAATTGGCTTTTAATCGCTTTCCCTCTTTTTTTTCATTTTCCTTTTCTTTCCGCTCCCTCTCTCGCCCTCTTTGTTTCATTTTTCACACTCTCACTTCAGTTTAATTCAAACGTGTTACATTGACAGGACAGGAAGGAAGTCTGCTCTCACAGCAGCAGAGCACCAAGTGAAGCCTTAACAATCGAGAACACTAAACTACAGCCTTAATGATATTTGTCTGTGGACATGAATTTACTTTTAGATATGACATTTCCACCATCTAGTTCTGACTTATCTTAGCGTTAGAACATCAAAACAGGCTGTAATGATGTGGGCACGTTGGTACGAGGTGAGATGGTGAAATTTGGGAAGTCCAGTTTGAGTTTTAGATTTGTGTGTTTATTAGAAACCTAAGCAATGCTCAGTGGAATAGAAATAAAAATTGGTGGATTTTACAACTCTGACAGTTCTAAGTCAGTAGCTTATTTTTTATTTGTTGTTAATGGGGAACGTACATCCGAGAAATGTCCTCACATCCGTGAAATGTCCAAAAATCCGAGTAATGTCCAAAAATCCAAGAAATGTCCTAAAACCCTACAAATGTCCTAAAATCCTAGAAATATCCTAAAATTCTCAAAACATGTTTGAGCAAGTTGAGTGTCCTTGCTTTAGTGACAAAAAACGCTCAATGTGAGAATTTTTGGGGACTTAAGGTGCCTATGTTTAGCGTTATTGGGGCAAGCATTTGGGGAATTGACTAATAAACTAACAACTAGCTCAAATTAAATAATCTTTTCGGTTTTGTCTGCTGAGTGAATAACAAGGAATTTACATTGTAGAGATTTATGCTGACCGATGTAACCTTTAAATGAAAATGCAGGTGAGGTGATTTTACTCTGAACCGTCTCCTCGGTAGAAAAAAATGAAACATAAATCCGGACTTCTGCTCACATCTCTCTGTCTCTGACCTGATTTACAGTTTGCTGTTTTTCCTCCGTTCTCACGTCTCCTCAGACGATCAGCAGACAACACACACACACACACACACACACACAGACACCCTCATGTATATGTAATCTAGCAGCTCAGGTGTCAGATTTCAGTGCTGTCGTGGCAGACTGACGTCTGATTCTGCTGCATTACACATAAAACATCATCATCAAATGTTCATCTTCTCGTCCGTCTCATCATCAACCAACGTCCATTTTCCTTACAGGAGAAATCCCCTAAAAGTCACAATGTTAACAGTAATGTCACATATTCTGCAAGTTACTCTTTGTTCTTCAGATTTTCCACATTTTCAGCCGAACACCTTTTTACTTCACTTTTTCAGCTGTCGAAATAATTTGGTCCATGTCATTGATAATGAAACATAAATTCAAAACCACTGTGCACTGAAGCAAACGGCCAAAGACAGCAAAGGTACATTGCCAACAGCTGTTTTTTTTTAAAAGAAGTAATGGTGTAAGTGTTTTAGGAGGATTTCTTTTTCCTCTCAGGCTTGTTCTTGTTCATTCTGATCTTCCCATTAATCAGATGGAAAAAAAAAAATCTCTCTAATATAGAAACAGAGCAGGCGCTGCTGCTGCTGCTGCTCAGGGAGACTAATTGAGTCTATATTTCTTTGTGTGAGAGTGTGTGCTGCTGTAATTCTGCCAAATGTTCTCACAACAAGAGAAAAATCTCAGGAAATGTGAGGTTGTTTCACTTTCTTAAGCTGCTGACTTCGGACAAAATGTTGGGTTTGCGATAAGAACAAAGATTACATTTAGGTTAGATTTTGGGTTATATTTTATTTGTTGCATATGTGTGCATTTTAAAACTCTGCAGAGGTCACGTTTCAACCCAGTTGCCAAAAAAAATGTACTGTGTGCAAAATACAAATACTTTACACCTCGAACAGCCTGCATACGTGAGCAGTGCATGAAGGCAGCCTCGCTGAACTGCAGTCTTGCACAGGCAGTGTTGTTGCTGCTGCAGAGCTGTCTGCTGCTATGAGTATTTCCACAATTATAAGCATGTATTCCACATATTTTAAAGCTGTGCAAGCTCCTGCATGGTCAACAACACGGTCCTGCAAATATTTCACAATAAAATGCCTTGTGTCAACAACTGAGGGGATTCTGTCGACAAAGACGTTGTCAAAGGACTTATTTTGAAACGGAAGCAGTGACGTTTGAGTAAAACAGACATCTTTGTATTTCATCGTGTCTGTGACAGACAGAGACATTGAAACTTAAATAATAGATGTTATAGAGTCAATATAGTCAACAAAACACCATTTTTACTGTCTATTTCTGCTGACAGCCGTGCGCGGCACATGGGAAAAATTTGTCAACCACCATTACTGTTTGTTACTCGATGTTCCGCGGCTGACAATCAGCTGAGACGCGCCTGACCAGCGCTGCTTACACGACTTTTAAGCCACTAAAACTGGGTGTTATTAGCAACCAGTGGCTTTGTTTCCAACAGGGATAGTGCTTTAAAAAGCAGTTATTTTTTTACTGAGGCGTCGCTGCGTTCCCTGTCAGTAAAGTGCCATGAAAAGCAACATATATTACTGACACATTGTTGTATTTCTTGCGGTATTGTGCTACAAAAACATTGTTTTTTGCTATGAAAAAGCTGCATTTCCTGCTGAGATTAGGGCATGACAAGCAGTTTTTTCTTACCCAGACATCTCTGCATTTTCTGCCGAGTCAGTGCCACGATAAACCGTATTTTTTACAGATATATGTGTGTGTTTCCTTTGGGGATCGTACCACAAAATGTTTATGATTTTTACTGCGACATTGCTGCGTTTTCCTGCTGAGATAGTGACACAAAAAGTGGTTGTTTTTTTTACAGACATCACAGCGTTTCCTGCCAGGATGTTGCCACAAAAAATGGTTGTATTTTTTTGATACATCAGAGTGTTTCCTGCAGGCTTGTTTGTTTTTTTCATGAACATTGCTGCGTTTCCTGCTGGGTGGTGCCTCGAAAAGCAGCGTGTTTTACTGATACATCGCAATGTGTCTTCGGGGTTGTACCACAAAAAGTTGTTGTTTTTTACTGAGACATTGCTGCGTTTCCTGCCGGTATAGTGCCATGAAAGACAGTCTTTTTAAGTGATACTTGTTCATTTCCAGCTGAGACAGTGTATAGAGTAGGGCTGGCCAATATATCAATATTATATCAATACCGTGCCATGAGACTACATATCGTCTTAGATTTCCGTTATCGTTATATTGCAATTGATGTCTTTTCTTGGCTTCAAAGGCTCCATTACAGTGAGCGATGCCATTTTCTGAACTTACCAGACTGTTACAGCTATTCTGTTACCTGGCTTTATTATGATCAGCAATGTAGTAATAATGACTGATCATTATAAATTACAGTGATATTTGATTTTCTCTATGTTGCCCAGCCCTACTGCTGAGACAGTGGCACAAAAAGTGTTTGTTTTTATACTGAGACATCACTGTGTTTCCTGGCCAGATACTGCCTTTGAAAAGGCATTATAACGTTACATTATAATGTGCAAGTGTAACATATTTATGGTTTGCAGAAACACAAACAAACCAGCGTTTTTTTTCCTGGCCAGCGGTTTCCCTCCCAGGACTCTTCAGTTAAATAAGTTATAAATGAGAGTGTCACTCAGATGCATGTGAAGTGTGAGCATTCATCAGATATTATGGCGTCATAACAGCAGCTAAACTAATGAGATGTCACTCACTGAGGGAGGAACATTTTAGCAAATCAGAGGACAGATGCATAAGAAAAGAAGGATGATGGGAGGAGATGGGAGGATGGAGGGATATGTGTAGGGTTGGTACTGATGGATGTTGCAGCAGAGGTGGAGGGAGTAAAGAAAGAGGAGGATGAAGAAAGGATGGAAGGAGATGTAGATATGAAGAGAGGAAAGCAGCATCAGTCATATATCAAGCAGGGGGTCACATGAATGAGCGGGAGACAGGAAGGAGGGAGGAGTGATGGAGGTGAAAGAACAGCAGCAGGAGGGAGGGAGAAATTAAAATGGCTCAGTAGGTCTCTTTTTCCCTCCTTGCTCGTTACCCTTGTCTTTTATCTCTCCTTCATCTGCACCTCCCCTCCATCCTTTACTCCCTCATCTCCACCCCGTCACTGTATCATCCATCTCTCCGTCTTCACTCCTGCTTTCCAGTCACATGGAGGCCAGACACAGGGAGGACAAAGAGACAGAAACACACACACACACACACACACACACACACACACACACACACACACACTGCACTCTTAAGGCATTTGCACACGGAGTCTGTTTTTTTATTGTCCGAAATTGTTGCGTGTTTAAAAATAAATAAAACCTCACATTGTTTCAGTCACGTTTGCACATTGACTCTGAAACTTTCATTCATCATCTAAGTTTTCGGAGCAGGTTTGGTTTTCTGTTGGGGTTTTTTCGCATACGGCAAAGGGTGTCTTTTCGCTTTGTGTCGTATTGTGAAAATTTGTAACTAATAGAATAAGACGGATCACACTCAGTGTGCAGGGTTTCTGTGGGTTTGAAAAAAATGGACTGAGTGTGCAAAGGCCTTTAGAAATAAAGGTGCTACAAAGAACCATATAGATTTATTCATGTAGGAGAACCCTTTATGGTCTCTTGTAAAGCTGTTTATTAAGGTTCAGGTTGGAACCCTTTAAGAGGGATCTGTCTCGAACCCAACATTATGAGTTATACCTAGAACCACCTATGAAAGGTTCCACTGAGAACCCCCTGTGAGAGGTTTTACGGAGAACCCCTCTGTGGTGTAATTGTTTCACCCAGAGCTATTTCTGGAGGTTCTGTCCAGAACCTTTACACCTCCTAAGGATACTAACAAGAACCCATTCAGGGGATTCTACTGGGAGCCCATTTATGGTTATCTAGAGCCCTTGATGAACCCTTTTGGAACCTTTATTTATAAAAGTAGGTTTAGAAATTGAAGTTAATCTCAGAATTTATGTTTTTTTAGTGAAAGATTAAAAATGTAGTGAAAAGATTTCCACTGGCAGGAGTGCTGCTAGAGTAATACACAGAACCAGAGAACGAGGCAGAACGATGCACGAGCCGATGTCAGCGGTGTGAGTTATAGAGGAGAGAGAACGGAGGAGAAAGAGGGGAGCAGAGGAGGAGAGAGGGGTCTCTGGTGTGCCTCTGAGTTGGAGAGATGACCCAGAAAAGTCAGGAGCACAGAATGGACTGCCAGGAAAGGAGGTCTATTCTATAGGGAGGAGGAGGAGGAGGAGGAGGAGGAGGAGGAGGAGGAGGAGGCTGCAGGTGCATTTGTTATACAGAGCGTTATGTTAGCAGTGGAGGTGTTGGTCGTCGTCTTGTAGTCTGCTGCCCTGACAGTCACTGTGGTTGTTTCAGTGTTTCTCTGCGAGCTGTGGAGAAGCAGCAGCAGGCAGCAGCGACGCGCATCATCGGCACCACATGTTCAGGGGACGTTTGATGAATTAGCTTTTCATTACCCTGCGTTAATAATCTGATATGACGTCAGACCGTATGCTTGTCTTCACCAAATGAAGACTTAAGAGCTCTGAGAAGATGAAGATTTAAAGGGACACTTCGCCAATTTTCAACCAGCTTTGTGTCAAAACAATGTGGCCGTATGTGTAGATGAACTTTGGTAAACGTCCATCCATCTACGTGTCAAAATATCCGTCTTTGCTTGTTGGAGCCGCTGCTCCAACTTCAGACTGTACTTCCGCAATTTCGAATTGCACGCCAACCACACCGCGGCCTTTGTGGACCCAAACGCCGGGTTTCCACCGCTTACATGTGCGTTGCGTTACAGCTCTGCTGCGGTTTTGCTCCGTGCTTTGTCATCCGTCAATCCGCACCGGTTGTGTTTCGAGTCACTGCCGGGTCAGCTGGAGTGGGAAAGCGAGGAGTTCTTGCAGTAATTACAGAATCACGCGCAGTATGTCAGTACAGAAGAAAAAGTAATAACTCCATTCACTCCATGGATTAATTATAGTGATATTGATTCACTCCCATAACTCCCAATAAGTTGCTCCTCGCCATTTCCTTTCTGTGGTCGTCCTTATAAAAGGATGTGTGGGGTCATAACTCATGGTTTGGTTTTCCACCACCATAATTAGCTTGTCTTCGACTGCGTTGCCGGTAATGACCTCCGAAAACCTCTGACCTGTTGACTCCAGGCCTGGATCCGCTTTGACGTTTTGTTGATGACGTTAAGTGAAATACGATCAGACGTAAACACTGAGTGTTTTATTCTGAAAATTAACCAGATTTTTTAATGTTGCATCGCTGTCTGATTTCTTGTCTGTGTTAAATTCGGCTAAATTTATGCAGAGCGATCTGGCGTTTGGTAAAATAGGAGGATTTCAGGATTGCAGAATTTATTTGCCTCTTTCTACTGCAGAGACACCCTAATTTTTATATGCGGACCCTCTATATCAATGAAATACCTCCTTGATGATGTGTGACTTTAAGCCTTAATAAAAATGTAAACAGGTGAGTTATATAAAACTTGAAAAAATGTTTTTCATTTTTACCAAGACATCACTCTGCATTCAGCCGGGGATTGTGCCAACAAAACCAAGTATTTTAAGCCAAAATATGATATTTTCCTAACACTTACCAACTGTTTTTTGTGCCCTAACATAACCACATATTAACCACAACATTGCTTAAAGAAATAGCAACTTTTCCTGCCAGGATCGTACCACGATAATACCTCGTATTTTATCTCTGCATCGCTGCGGTTCTATAGGGATAATGCCATGAAAATTATCATATTTTATGGGTATCTTTCTGTATCCTGCCAGGTTAGTGCCACAAAAAGTGGTTGTTTTTTACTCCAACATTGCTGCATTTCCAGTTGAAATTATGCTCCTTAAACAGGGTATTTTAAGCCTAACATGATCTTGTCTTAACCATAACTGAGTGTTTTTTGTGCCCAAATTTAAACGCATGTTAACCACAGCATGAATGAAAAGTTTGAGCATGTTCGCTACATAATAACCTGCAAATGGATATTCGTGTTTTGCAGAAATGCACACTGCCAGCATTTATTCAGCGATTACGTTGGCAAAAATATCTTCGTGCAGGATCTATGGACGTTTGCGCCAAGGTGTCTCGCACGAGTATAAACAAATCTTCGAGGGGCATTCAGACTGAATTTAAAGCACCCCTTGGCTCTGCTTTATTAGTATAAAGATGATTTTGCTGTTTGAGTTAATGTGGTCTTCATATGTTGAACATTTTGGACCTGATCTGAAACTGACCCATGGAAAACCTCCTCGAACCAGACCTGCATAAATTAATCTCAAACAAAAAAGATCAAATCTGTAAGGGACAGTCTGACCTGAGCAGAGCGAATTTTTAGACCTGAAACACTAAAATATGGTAGACGAGAAAAGCCCCTAATAATATGAGAATACCTGCAGCAGCATGATATGCCACCAGTTAAAGAGCAGCAAAACATGTCGCCATTTTTTCTGCACTTTACTGCTGCACACACGATGATGTGAATGAGAACACATGGAGATCCAGGAGGAGGTGCAGAGCAGATATTATGAGGAGATGGAGACAAGTAGAGCAGAAGGACGATGCAAAGATAGAGAGATGGAAAAAGAAGCCTGGTCCGAAGACATTGTGGATGTCTGAGTGATGCTCTTGTAACAGGCCCGTCTGTCCTGACAGGCTGCATTGTGCCAGACTGAGAGCAGGAAGTCAAGTTGTCATGTGGGCTTCAAGAGGAGACAAAGCCACACGAGAGAAGAGCTCCGCGACGCCTCTTCAAACATACCATTACATAATGAATGAGAGTGTGATTTCACTGTTAATGCCGCAGCCGGTTAACAGCCGTGCTTTGTGTGGTAATGACAGGAAATCACTGAGAGGCAATTTGAATGTGTTGATCCGCCGAGCTCTGACAGCCACCTCCCATTGTCTCCGATGACAGGTTGGATCCTCCCTTCCTGTTCAGGCAGCTTGTAAATTGTTCTGATACGAGCGTCTGTTTGTAGTGAAATAAAAATATTAGTTGAGTAAAAAAAAAAATAAACTTGAAAAAACATTGTTATCTTCCTCTTATTTGACCTTTTACTTTCCTCTTCTCCCCCTCCTTTTTTATCTTCCCTGCCTCTTGAGCCCGTTCTCCACACGCATGTGTTTATTTTCCTCTCGTCCCTACTCTTTATTTCCACTTCTCTTTCTTCCTTTCCCTCTCCAGTCCTCTTCTATTTTGCCTCCCCACTTTCATTCATCTCTTTCATCAGCCGCTTTGACTGTACCTCTCCTCTCGCCACCGATTTTCTGTCTTCTGCTCTCTTTTGTCCTCATCCCTCCCACTTGTCTCTGCTTACACCTCAAGCTCTGTTTTCTCTCCTCTGCTGTTTCTCCTTCTCTCTCCGTGTGTTTATGATTACATTAAAAAAAAAATCCAAACTAAAAGGAGTTTATTGCATATTGGGTTTTATTTTCATTGTTCCGAACTTTTTTTTGATCAGTTATGGTAACAATGCACCCCCCCCAAAACAGGTGTTTTGAGTGACCTGGTTATGATAGAGAAATGAAACAGTGGATGTAGTCAACACATTCTCATCCCAAGTGATCACATATTGCAGCTTTGCAGTGGACTTACGCATCTATATGTGATGCTCTAGACATCCTTCTGCGTCTGCTGTCGATGTTTCAGGATGCTGCTACCGTGATGTCAACACAAGCACATGCTGGATTTACGCTGCACGTTGTTATGTTTAGGCAACAAAAGCACATGGAAACCAGTGCCGAACTGTCAACAAATGCACATGCTGGCATGGATGTTTCGGATTAGGCAACAGGGCACATGGTAAAGTGCAGAAAAAAACAATCACATGCAGACGGAAAGCGAACAGTGGACTCGCACATGAAAGTTCGGGGTCTTTTGGACTCATCCGCCACCACTCACACCGTATAATGACACCCGACCTTATATGACGTAGTTACTTGCAGCGTTGCAACCTGACATGGAAACGGACGCTATCGAAAGTGATGCTAAAGGGGTCCTTAAAGCATCATAGTTTGAAGCGTAGGGCTACTGACCGAACTGCCGTGTTGGAGGAATAGGGAGCACAGACTGTGAAATAAAAGACGATACCACTGTAACATCGCCCATCGGTTTATGGACTCTTGATTGAAGCCCCAAGTTCAACATTTCAGCCGTTGCCCTCTTGTTTTTTTAGAGCCAGAAGTGACCATATTTGGGCGAGAGGGTGTGTAGGAGCGAGGGGTGGATCTGACTGAGAACCCGAGGACACTATCAGCAGTCTGTCTCTGAAGTGGACAGATATGAGAGTTGTATCGATCGTCTCATCTAACTCTCTGCCAGAAATCGAGGATTTTACAAAATGTTAAACTTCGGTTTTAACTTTTTGTTTTAGTGTCTTAAATCTTACAACACAAAGGACGCAGGACGTGAAGTCCAGTCTCCAGAGTCTTTTTCTCTGTGCGTCCAGTCATCGTCCGCAGCCTCCTCCCTGTGACATTATTGCAATATAAGGATGTGTCATACTTCCCTGTAGTGTATAAATGTAATTTTTAAGGGACAGGTTTGAATTTCCAGACACTCTGAGCACACTTGCAGGTATGAAATCTGAGTTTCTCACATATGTATGCACTTCTTGATGCACCAATTTGAGCTCAAAGCCGTGACAGCATCAAAGACAATGCATGACTCACAGCTCCACCTTTCCTCCACGTCTCACTCCAACGGTGCAGTGCTGCGAAATCAAAGAGAGCTGATACACGTCTCCAAACTTTAATGTTTGTTTATGATCCCATTTCATGACAGAGCATGACGAAAAACATATAAGAAACCTCTCCTAGCAGTGCAGACGTTCCCCTCTCTGGTGTCATGTTGCTAATTCGATAAAGTCAGAAATACAGAGAATCTTGAATGAAATTAGTTTGTGTAATTATCTAATGTGATTTTCAGGCCTTATTAATGAATCTAATGCTGTTATAGTTTACTTACATCACATTTCTGATTTATTTTGAAGATCTCAAGTTACAGAAGCATCAGATGTTTCATCTGCAATGTTGCTAAGTAATTCAATGTGAGATGCACTTTAGCTCGAATTCAATTTTTTGTGCAATTTCTTGATATGATTATCATGCAGAAAAGTGCATTAGCACTTGCAACAGAGGGACAGGATCTCTAATGACACCTGTATGATGCAGGTAACATTTCTGCTATATTAATTAGAGTGAGCAAGGTTTTGTATTTTTTCTTTTTTTTTTTGTTAGTCACAGAGTGTTCTTGTTTTAGTTAATTTTTATAGTTTTTTTTATAGTAGGTTTTGTTTTTATTTAATTTTAGTAATAATGGTTATGTTTTTAAATAATTATTTTTATCAGGGTATTTATCATCAGCAAGATTTAAGCTCAGAATAGGCCTCACAAAAAAAATGCTCTGTCAAGGCAGTTGACTCACAGTCATGCAGACATTTCGGTCTCTATAAACTTATGCACCAGTGCCTCCTCAAGGTTGGTATGCAACCCAGTCACCAAAATAAATGTTGGCATTCATGTTTCTGCAAACCATAGATAGGAAATATTTTCACATTAGTGGATTCGTTGACATTTTTTATTTTAACATTGCTGAAAAGGACCATGTTTTGGCTCAAACACTGCTTTAGTTTGCACAATCCCCGCTGGAGATGCAGTGATTTCTCAGTAAAAAGCTTTCTGTGGCGCTGTTCCCTGTGGATAAAAAATGTTGGTTTGCTATAAAAACACCCACGTTTATATATATCAGTTTAGATTCAACACACATTTTAATGCAAGATGTAAAGCGACCAAGAGCGCGTCCTATATTTCACACAGTGTAGAATAATTTTAGAAGGATCAGAGTGAATTATCAAGAATAACAACAGAAGCAACACGACGTGCCGTCATCTGACACAATACAAATTTTAAATCATAACAGCTGTGAGGCTTTCGGGGTATAAAGCACTTAGAGGGAGAGTTGATGAGGTGGTAAATAAACTATAAAAGACTTTGTCAGGTCCTCGTAGCTCTGGTTTCCTCAAAATATTTTTGTGCAACATATTCTGGAGAAGGTGTCTTTAAAAACGGCCTTTCGTGTCGATATAAAACTACTTCATTTGTTTCTTGTCTTGGCTTCAGGAGCGCTTTTGGAGCCCTTATTTAATTTCATCAAGTCTTTGTTATAGTCGAGTCTTCAGAGTTTCATTTCCAAAAGTCCTTGCTCAGACATTTTCCTAATTCCAAAGAGTCCTTGTTGGAGCCTCTTCCTCCATCTTGGAGCAGTTACTCCTCTCGCTGCCCTGCAGTCTCAATACAGACCTTGGCGGGAACAAATCACCACAGTGCCAGCTATAATGGAGGAGCACGGGAGTGTGTGTGTGTGTGTGTGTGTGTGTGGTCAAAGATCCAGCCAAGATCATGTTAAATTTATTTCATTGGAAGCACCGACAGAATTGGTCCCCCTTAAAGTGATTTGCTCTCACATCAGCAACACAGTAAAACTGTCCAGTCATTGCACCCAGTTAGAGGAGAGAGAGCGAGGACAGGAAACCCAAAAGACTCGATTAAATAAATCGATTTCATTAAGATCTTGTCGATATGTCGCTTTTAAGTCATACTTAAGTCTCTAAAAGGTTAGGAAATACAATATAAAGATTTGCTGAGTTAATTTACAGAATGTATAAAGCATTAGTCTGACAGGACAACGCTTCGGTAAACTGTATCTGGACTTAAAGGGATACTTCGCTGATTTTCAACCAGATCTGTATCAAAACAATGTGGGGTGTGTGTGTGTGTGTGTGTGTGTGTGTGTGTGTGTGTGTGTGTAGACGACCTGAGGAAATCTTCCCTCCATCTAACCAGTGCCCCCCAGCGAAATGTCATATTTAACGTCATTTTTATTTGATTTAATTTGACGTATTTCGAACATGTGAAAAAGAAAATAGAGAAATGATCATACAAAAAACTAGGCTGATTGAATATAAATCAGGATTCTGTTAGCTCACTGTTTAAGTGTTACACAAGATCCAGACGGCCACCATTATTTCACATGGACCGGTTCACATTACGTCACCTACCAGCTGGTTTATTGGTCTAATCAGGCGCATTGCATTCTGGTAGTTGTAGGTTTTCGAGCGCGTCCTTTTTCTGTTTCCTCTTTTCTCATGTTCTTCTACTAATAAGTCGACCTAGTTTTAATATCTGTGTCTTAATATCAGTGAAATACTTATTAATGCTCTAAACGCTGCAAACAGAAGCTTTACATTCCTGCCTCACTCCCATTTTACCACGGCAGCATCTCTGGTTTAGAATTCAGTGAAACAGCCACTGAAATTTAACTTCTCTACTTTGTTACAAACTACGCATTTAAAGCATCTTTGACTTAATCAAGTGGTGGAAGACGAGTTTATTTTTTGCGGTCTCACAGTAAGATAAATATCAGCGTTGTAATTCTCTGGAAAACAGTTTGTTGTACTGCTTCAGTGACACAGTATTTATTGTTTGGAGGAGCAGAATATGTGATCTTTCTTTTCTCCTCTCTTTTATTATCACACTCAATACTGTCAACCTCTTTATTTTATCTCCTTGTATCTGTATCTCTGTCGCTGACACACTGTCTCGTTATTTTTAATTCTGTGTCCTCTTTTGTGTCTCTTTTGTGTCCCTCCCTCTTCTCTGTATCTCATTGTCTCTCCTTCAGGATATAGCCGCCCCTTTTGCCAAATATATTAGTCTGTCCTACAAATATGATAAAATACATTATAGATCAGGACACAATCTCCTGGTGTATGTAAATCAAAGTAATACAACACAGCACTTTATATGGAAATGATTTGCACTGCAGATGTGTAAGCCTGTTTAAGTAAATAATGTTTAAACATCCTGACGTCAGCGTCCTCTTATAAACACTGAACACATCCCGGAGGAGGTTTCAGGGAGGGAGACGGCTGATCCTCACTCAGCCAGTGTCCTCATGGATACAAATTCATGTTTGTGGTTATATGTAATTTTTTGTGATGAGCTGACCTAATTACAGTGTTGCTTAGAAGTATATAAAAGGTGCTTAAAGTAATTTTTTACATATATATTAGTGTGATGTGCAGTATATCGAACTGCACTTCTGGTTACTTTCCGTCAGCTCTTCACCTCCAATCTAAGTGATCACAGTGCTTTATCATCCCGTAGTTAAAATTAGTGCGTGCACACAGGTTTATGAAACACGTGTAAACCCGATTAAATATAGGCGATCGACTGCATTCCCACAGCCAGTGAACACACTGCTGCAGCACACGAGTCTGCCTTTCTGCCAGTTTTTTTATGTGTGTGGTTTTTTTTTGGTGTGTCCGTGCAACGTCACAGACAGGCAGGAGAACAGGTAAACAGTAGACCGCAGCAAGGACAGGTCTTTGAAAACTTTTCATTGTTTTCTTTCTCTTTACATGTCTCTTACTTATTTAGTCTCTCTTTCAAACTCGGTGCAGATGTGTTTGGATTGGTTTGGTTGGTTTTAGGGCCGCTTAGGAGAAAATTGGAGATGGTGCGTCATTGTATCTCATTGGTTAAGGAGCTGATATTACTACATTTAACTGGGTTTAACTGTGACTACTGCAGAATCAAATGAACCGGGTGCAAATGCTGATCGTTTGCATCGTCATTGTATTAAAAAGCAAGATGTAAGCGTGTTTTTGTGCATTGGGAATGAGGCTTTATTCACTTAACTTTTTACACTAAGCTTTGTACATAATGTTAATAGTATATTATATGTATAGTTAAAAGTAGAAGTTTGTTTTGTAGCTAGTTATCATTTTGATTATCACCTCAGTGTCTTTAAAGGTCCGGTGTGTAAGATTTAGGTGGATATATTGGCAGAATTGGAATATGTTATGTTTTCTTTAGTGTATAATCATGTGACGGCAAGAATCTTTGTATTTTCTTTACGTTTGAATGAGCTGTTTATATCTAAATGAGGAGTGGTGATCACAATGTTTCACTGCCAAAGAAAAAACAAACACAAACTCTCAATACGAACATTCGTGTTTTTGAGTTTGACAACGTAGTTAGAAGCTCATCGACGATGAGAGCGTCGCAGTACATTGTCTTTTTTTGTTTGGCTGGTTTAGTTGGTTGTTTAAGTGAAACTGCTCCTTTTTGTGTTTTTTCTGGCTTAAATAACCTGGGACATTTGTTTTTGAGAGGAGGAGACCTTTATTGATAATGCAGCTCATGGTAAAACGTTTTTGAACATCTGGAAGTTATCAGAAGAAAAAGTGAGTACATATGGACGAGGTGCTTGTCTCCGACATGCCAAGCAGCTTTAGAGAAACAATGATTTGTAATGTGAAACTGCTTTATTTGTTGTTTTTAATGAATTAAATCACCTGCTCTGTTTGTTTTGTTCTCTGAAAACTGAAATTCTATCCATGAGAAGTTTCAGTAGGTTGCAATCTGCAATACTCACCACTAGATGCCACTAAATCCCTCTAAATCTTACACACATCTTAAATAGTAAGGTTAGCGAGTCAGCCCGCCTAGCAGGTCACTAAAATACAGAAAAACAAAATCAAGCTCTCGAGGAGGGCTGTCAGCTCTCTGGAGCTTTGCTGCTTGCTTTTGCAAGATGATATTTCAACATCTACTTAATGCATTGCTACAAACGTGGGTACAGATATTAGTTTGTCGCATAATTTGATTCATGATCAGAATAATAACATTCCCATCGGATGCACTTTGTGTTTTGTGCTACTCGACTAATGTGAGCATGCTTTTACATGGATAGTGCACACGTTAGTGCAATATTGAAGCATTTGAAGATTAATGTTCTAATCAGATTAAACTGATCCTGTTAGAGGTAACGCAGCTCGACATTTTCATTTCTCTGCATTTATTTCATGGTTTATCAGAGCAAATGTATGTTACATGAAATATAAGAGCCATAACCTTCTCATAACAGATGTGTCTACAGAATCACCTGTGTGTGTGTGTGTGTGTGTGTGTGTGTGTGTGTGTGTGTGTGTGTGTGTGTGTGTGTGTGTGTGTGTGTGTGTGTGTGTTCAAAGCACGCAGCAGGTCAAACTCAGTGCAGCAGGTTAAAAGGTCATTAATGAGCCAATGATGAATGGAGATTTTTATGACAGAAATGTGCAATCAATACATATGTTTAACCAGAGTATTGGCAGCTGCAGGCCCGATCAATAACTTTCCCACGTCATCGGGGGACTTAATTTACCCTGAGTGGAGATGATGGAAAACATCCAATTCAGGGACATTTTCTGTGGCAGGAAGGAGGAAAAAGTGATGATGTGATGGCAGTTCATTCATGCACAAATACACATAAAAACTGTGTTGGAAAATTATTGTTTATTTCGAGATGATGACGGAATAACATCACTCAAATATTAATATAGGCATTTTTGTAATTTATTTTTATGTAGATTCATTGATATATTAAGAAATATAAAAATATTCTTTAGAATAATCGATAAATTAGTGGTTAGACGTCTGTTCTGACGTAGGTGTGCATACTCTGGAGCAAAGGTTTGATTTCACAAAGAGGCGAATAAAAACTTTATGGTCTCACGGTTGACAGTTTGATGTCTTTATCCATTTTGGCATCAAGCAGCTTGAAGACTCTAAATTACGGACACTCAACTTGCTTTGCCTGGGGGCCACTTTTGCAAAATGACAGGAGGACAGGAGCCAGTCGCAGCAGCCCCATACATGTTTCTAGGATGTCAGGGTGTTTATAGGATTTTAGGACATTTCTTGGATTTTAGGATGTTTCTGGGATTTTAGGACATTTCTGTGATTTGAGGACAGTTTTATGACAGTTTTAGGATTTCACCACCTTTCTAAGATTTAAGGGCATTTTTAGGATTTTAGCACTTTTCTAGGATTTTAGGATATTTCTTGGATTTGAGGACATTTCAGGGATTCTAGGGCGTTTCTTGGATTTTAGGACGTTTCTAGGACATTAGGGGCTTAGCTAGGACCTCTGTCGGGGGGGTGGATGTTTTACTAAAAGTACAAAAAAACTAAATCCCAGTGTGATCATTTTATTTTCGTTGTGAATTAGAAAATGGTTTCGGGCTATCAGGCACCCTATCGGGGGCCAGAGTTTGCCTACAGGCCATAAGTTGAGTATTATTGCTTGAACTTCTTTCAGTGTCCATCAGTCTTGATGTGTCCTTGCAGAAGACATTTAAACCCTGGTGTCTTTTTGCCAACTGTAAAAGTCTGCAACTATAAATGGTGAAGTAGCTCCCAGGTGTTCCAAAATAGCTCTGTGCACCCTTCATTTGGAGAAAGGTTAAAAAATGCTTATCTACCAATAAAGTAATTAGCTCTGACTCTGTCTTCCGGCCCGCTACGTTCTGCTGCTGCCCGTCGTTTGTGGTGCCAAGAGGTTTCAAAAAGCAGCTTCTTATTCATCTCCAGCCTTAGTCATTCCTCGTCATCGGCTGTAGCACCTCCACGAGAAAGTCATTTTTCAAATAAATGCAACTCTTTCAGCGCCTCCCAGGATCCTCTTTCTCCTCTATCTTGCTCTGACAAGCACCTTATGCCAGATTTTCTCTCTTTCTGTAATGAATGGGCTGACGGTGACAGAGCAATTTCACTCACTGGATATTGCAGTACATCCATTTTATTTTATTTAACCATTTATTCATCCGTGGCGGTTGGGATGTGCAGCGTTGCCTGGCCCTTTCCCAGCACAGCGTTGCTTCAGTGTGACTCAGGAACAGGATGGATTAAAAAGGTTTGAGCCAATGATGATTCAAGGAACGAAGTGATGACTTGGTGTTTGGAGAAATGACAGATAAAAAATGTTGATAGAAGCTGGGAAATGCAAGCCAGAGGTCTTTTACAGTAGATATAATGTCCACAGCAGTGACACCAAACTTATGGCCCATCTGGCCTCCCAACCATTTTCTAATTCACAATAAATGTGAAGTGATTTGCACTGGGAATTTGTTTTGTACTTTAAGTATAGATACGGTGCCAGAGTGCATAAAACAGCAGCAAAATAAAAAAATGTTCCAGTGGAGGATCTGCCACAACCCCCCGAAAAAGCCCCTAATGTCCAAAAATCCTAGTAATGTCTGAAAATCTTAGAAATGTCCTGAAATCCCAGAAATGTCCTAAAATTCTAGAAATGTCCTAGAATCTAGTAGTCATTACTTCTATTAAATTGTCTGCTTCTCTTCAACTTTTTTCTTTTCGACTACTTTTCTTCTCTCTTTCTCATTTTCTTATATGGCAGATATATTGGTTATTTGTGTTTTTTAATATATATGTCAACTTCTTTGTAATGAATTGCAAACCGAAAAACAGATCCGTTGTATGCAAATGGTAGGGCGGAAAAATAAAGTATAAAAAATTCTAGAAATGTCCTAAAATCTGAGAAAAGTCCTAAAATCTCATAAACATGCGTGGGGCTGCTGCGACGGGCCCCTGGCCTCCTGTCATTTTGCAAAAATGGCCCCCAGGCAAAGCAAGGTGAGTGTCCCTGGTCTCCAGTAATATTTATAATAATAAAAATAATAACAGCTTGGATTTATATAGTGCCTTTCAAGAGACTCAAGAATGCTTTACATAGTACAGTTCACTAAACTAAACAACATACAAAACCAACAAATACAAAATACAAAGCTGAAATATCAGAACACGTTTGTTTCTAATGTTAAGATGCCGTTTAAGAGTTTTTCTCCCAAAGACTGTTTGTGTTAAATTAGGTCAAGCTAAAATGCATCATGATGATTTATCTTTCCTACGTCACCCAGAGGAGGAGACGTACCCATGGTGAGCTTTTGTGACACACGGGAGGTACAGCGGGGTGGGTGGGCGAGGGGATAAACGTCACAAGCTCTCAGCACGACATTAGAGGCACATAGAGCCTCAGATGTATGAAGTTGAGAGTTTTTAAACTTTATAAAGGGTTTCACTTGAAAAGGCGTCCTGAGGAAAGAGTGGGAGCCCGTACGATGCAGCAGTTGATCGTATAGAAGGTGGCACCGACTCCGACAGGTTAGATTCTCACTGTGACCCCCCACTGTGCTGGAAGTGGATATATTTGCATCGCTGTCAAGAGATTTGGATATAATCCTGCACCAAATGTTGGCTGTGAAAGGTTGTTGTTTAATTGTTGTAGAAAGGTGGAATAAATCAAGAAATTACCGTGTTTCAACTCTGCTTATCCTTAATGTTTCCAGTGTGTAGGATTCAGGGGATACAGTGACAGAAATGGAATATAATTCGGCTATTTTCTTTAACCCTTTAACACTAAGAAATACCTTTGAAAAAACTAACATTCGAGACCGTAGAATATGTTAACACATCATCACATCATGCATCAATTTATTAAGAAAAAAAAAACACTTGCCTTATATAATGCATTTTAAATAAAGGTAATATAATATCCAATATATACAGATCTGAAAATAAAAGTAACATCATGAATAAAACTTTAAAAATAAATAAACACAAATAAACGGATGCAAAAAAAAAGAAGCTAGCACAAAAAAATCTGGTATATGGTTAAAAAATGTCAGTGCTATATAATAAGAATCTGAAAAACGTCATGAAATAATAAACAAATAAACAAACAAAATAAATATGAAAAATAAACAGAAAAAAAATAATACAAAAAAATTAATCTAAAATCTGTGAAATGTTTGGTAGATAAATAGAAATATCATGAAAATAGAATTTAGTAGAGTTACAGTATAATCAAAATACCCAAATGCATCTGTATAAAATGACACTGGGTTTTGCAAAGTTTTAAGTAAAGCAATTTGATCACAAAAAATAAATGTCAACCATGCAGTTACAATGGCTGTTAAAGTTAATCACCTGCATAATCATTGTGTTTTCATCAACTTATGATGAGCCATTTATGTCTACATAAGAAGCCGGTCCTCGTCTACCAAGTTGCACCACCACGTTTCCACAAAATGAATCTTCACAACACAAGCTTTAATGTGTGTTAAACTGATGCAGTTTTACTTAGACGAAAAACAAATTCTCCAGAGGACATTTACGGCAAAGCCAATAGAAAATCTCTGTAGACGTCCTGAGGCCCTATCTGTGTGTTACATAGGCCACGAGGTATGACCTACCTCCGTCTGTCTGTCCGTCTGTCTGTCCGTCTGTCTGTCCGTCTGTCTGTCCGTCTGTCCGTCTGTCTGTCTGTCTGTCTGTCTGTCTGTCTGTCTGTCAGTGTGTTGGACAGATAAGTTGGCTGAATGGGGAGCAGCTATTTTTGAGTGTGTTCTGCTTTCATTAATATCTCTCTGCTGGGAGACAAACTAATGAGTCCTGGCTCTCTGATTGCTACATCACAACTTTTATGCGTCACATCAGACACTTTTTGTGCTACATCACAGTGGGTGCTCCACATCACACGCTGTGAACTACATTCGCCACAAACACAGTGGGCTATTTTAGAGCCGGGTGGGAATTTGACTTTTTAAGTGCACTGAGAACAGATGGGAGAGACGCTCGTCCTCATATTTAAACACTTGTACGATTTAAAATATAAAAAAATGATGTTCATGTTTTAACAACAATCTTAAGATTAATCCTTGCACACGTTTGACCTTTATAGCACTAAGTGACATGTCTTGGACCAGTTGAGCCACCAGATTTTTAAATAAGTGGACCAAATTTAGATCCCAAACATCTGGAAACAAATAAACAACAACAGCTGGTCACAGCGCGAAACCAACCCGGCTTGGCTTTCCAAGCAGATGCTCACTGCTCAAACATCTGTCTCCTTATACCCGCAAACATTTGTGTTTTATGGTCATTACCTGTAGCTGGTGTGGACTGCTCACTATTTAAAAAACAACACAGACTGCTTTCAAATAGTTTTATTTTTGCACAAACAAAAACACGTCATCCGAATAATTTGAAAGATGCTGTAATTACAAAAAAAGTAGATTTAAATCAACTTCATAAAACAGAATAGGTGGCTCTAGAAACAATTTAAAGGTCTAATTATGTTATTTTCTTTTGACATTACAGTAATAATTATGGTAAATAGAATTTCTTTTCTGATCCAATCATAATTCACAGTAACCCCCCCCAAAAAATAAAAATAAAAAATGCCAATAAAAATAATCTAGAAAAAACATAAAAAACAATGTAGTGACCTGAGAAGAGTGCTTAAAAATGATAATTTATTCTGCAACATAATTATTTGATAATGATCATTATAAATGTAGTTTTTTCTTTTTTCCTTGGCATTTGTCCCTAGCTTCTTTTGTTTTTTTTTTTAGACATAATTTTCTGAATCTACTAATTTTTTTTTTACTTTGTCAAACGTTTCTACCAATTTTCTAATTGCCTTTTATTCCATATTTTTAAAAGAAATCACACACATTTTTTCAAAGGTTGAAATATTTGTGAAAAGTGTCTGAAAGCAGCACCAGAAAAGTGACGTCGCTGCTGGTGTTAAAGTGTTAACCTGAATTAGTCACTTAAGTTTGAAAACATTTCCATGAGTGCAGGCCTCTGATTCTGTCTGAGTTTTGGTTTGCACCACCTCTGCTTCAGGGATAACGTCTGCGTGAACCACATTTAACCACAGTCAGGATATTGGAATCGACTGACACCTGATGCTGAATGCGGCTTAAAGCACAGAAACGGACAAAGATGCAGACAGGCAGAGACAGAGAAGCATCGTTATGAGGAAAGCAAATCAGGGAAGAAATGTTGTAAATAAGAAAAACTGTCAACCCTCTATATTTCAATCTTTTATTCTGATTGCCTGCTGAGATTACCTTTCACTCCGCAGCAGATAAAGCATGTTGAATTGGATTGAACTGAACTGAGATAATACCCCGTCGGCGCCATGAAAGGGTCGCCGTGAAGCAGAGTTGCTGATGTGTCTCCAGCCATTATCCACTTGCTGTATGAGTTATGTAACTCTACTCCGCCTCAATACACCACCGGTGACAAGAGGTGACAGCAGGGTTCACACACACACACACACACACACACACACACACACAGACACACACACACACAAACACACACGCGCTAATGTAGAAAATAACAGGCCTGTGTGTTAAAAGGCTCTCAGAGCGATCTCACCGCAGGCTGGGGTTCCAGGGTGGTCTCTGTAGTAACAGCATCCATGTCCATGGCAACCGTGTCTGAAATCACTTCCTCGTTCACACTCAACGCTTTTCCACCAGAAGTAGCCTGTGCACATGGGTTTTTAATCCCTGCTAACAACAACAGCAAAAAAAAAAAAAATAGGCTATATAGTGCTTTCCCATTGCCAGTAGAGCAGAGCTGCGTACACGGCTCTGCAGCAGACCAGTACGTGTTTGTGTGTGTGGCCTATTTTAGGCTGTGTCCATTTGACATTACACACAGGCCGGAGAACAGCAGAAAAACATCAAAGTATTTTAATGTAAAGCTGCAATTTCTGTGTAAAAGGCACTGTACAAGTCTATCATCATTGTAAAAATGTTTTTTTGTACGGTTGTAAAAGTAAACAGTATAATAAAGACACAATAAGGTTTATTATTTTTAGTGTATTATTGCGACAGCAGTTCATAGTGATAACGTCTGCGTCAGGAGCCGATCTTCACTTTCTAGCTGTCAGAGAAACTTGACGTGTCTGAGGCTCGGCGTGGTAATCGTTCAGACGCTTAAAGTCGCCCGCTGTCTGCAGACTGTGAAGCATGTCATTCTGTTGATGTGTCTTGCAGTGAGAGGGGCCTCATGGTGAGGACACAGTCTGAAGTGGCTGCCAGTTTCATTTGAGTCAAACCAAAAACATGTTTGTGCGTTTCTGTGGCCTTTGAAGGTTTTCTGATCGTGATTTGGTTTTACAGAAAAAAAATAATGTTTTAGGAGAAGTCTGTGACATCATGCAGACCTTTTAACGTTTGATGCTTATGAAGAGGAGCACGACTCGTGACTGCTTTTACCACAACGTTTGTACTTTGGGCTGCCAGACTGAGAGAAAAGCAGATTTGGTTGCTTGTAAATCCGGACGCAGGGCAAGATTAGGATTAGGAAGTTTGTTTTACAACTACAAAGGTTTTTATGTGGCTGTTCTGGTTGCTCACCGAGTCTCATTAAATGTGCATCCTGACCCAGTTTTTGTTGCTTGTAATCCGAGGAGTTTTAAGCTTATGCCTCTCTAAAGCTCAGAGTAAATCAGCCTGAATGACAGCGTCAGGTAAATGTTTGGAAGGAAAACTGTTAATACAGGTGACTACTCGCCTGCAAATGCACATTTTTTGAAACCTCTCATTAATTTTTGGTTTATAAGGGGCATCAGGCAAAATTAAACAGATGACGGCATGCACTGATGAGCTGTGATGTGCAGCAGCAGTAAATTGTGTGAAGTGTGAACCAGTGTTTCTTCCATCAGAAATAATGGTTGAAAAGAAAGTTCCACATCAGCTGCAGCCATCTTGGCGTCAGCTTGGCGCTCGTCTCTATGAAGTTAGGTTTATACTTGTCCCTGGTGGGAAGGTGTGAAAGCCAAAAAATGAGGTCATTGCATATTTTGCATTAAGTGAAAAGGCTCCACAAGTTGTCAGTCATCGTGTCAAACCTCCTCCATGTTATATGAACAGTTGTGGTTGGCCCAACACATCTGAGTCTCAGCCCAGTCGCCGGGAGAAAATAATGGCATTGCACATTTTTTACAAATTATTTTGGCAAATCAGTGTTTCAAAGTTGATTTTGAGCAACATATGAAATATAAAAATGTGTCATATGTTGATGACACATTTTTAGTGAGTGAAAGTGATGTTTTCCTCCTGAATATCTCAGGTAGTGTGAGCTTGACCTTTGTGATGCTGCTGTGTCTGCTCACAGACTGACACAGGAGATAACACAGGAGATAACTGATCATATGGAACCAGTCAGGAAGCAGAAGCAGTAACCCAAATCTGCCAACGTCCCGTCCCACGTGAACGATAGAAATAGCACCGTTCTAGGTCGCTCTTTAATAACTGCAGAACTAACTTCATGGCACTCTCGTGTGTGTGTGTGTGTGTGTGTGTGTGTGTGTGTGTGTGTGTGTGTGTGTGTGTGTGTGTGTGTGTGTATACCAGGCTTCCTAAAGCATTTTTCTTTCCATTAAGGTGATTGAAACTGTCTGTGGAGAAAGAAAGACATCATGGCTGTAACACAGGAACGCAAAAACCTCTGGAGGTGGAGGAAAGGCCGAAAAATATTTGTATTTAATTTGATTGATTTTCACCTTTAATCCACTCACTTGATGAATTTTAGCATTTATTCAGTCAGAGAACTCGCAGTAAAACACACTAAGCTCCATTATGAGAAGGAGTGCATTACCGTTTTACATAAATTGTGTTTGTGTGTGTGTGTGTGTGTGTGTCACAGTGTGTGTGTCCTCACTATTAAAGGAAAACAACTTTCCCGTCCTGTCCCAAAAACAAGGTCAAAGACCTCGTACTGGAGAACTTCATTATAAACTCAACCTCCATCAACACACGTGCGCGCACCCACACACAAACACACAGGACACCTTGCAGCCAGAGATGGGTCCCATAAAGTGTGCCATGCATCGATTTTGTGGTCTGTTTTGCAACAAGATGTATGTCTCTGCTCTGAGGCGGATCGAGTGCTTTTGTCCTTGGCCTTGTTAAAGTGATTTCTCATCACTGTGGTCGACCTTCTCCTGACACTGATGAGGTCACAACAGGACAAACACATAAGCAGCTTCGACTGAATCGATTACACCAGTAATACTCAATTTACGACCGGTAGGCCAAACCCGGCCCCCCACAGGGTGTCGGGTGGCCCCCCCAGTCATTTTCTAATTCACAATAAAAATTACGTGATTCGCAGTGGGAATTGTTTGTGTAATATTAGTATACATAAGGCGTTAGAGTGCCTAAAATAATCAAAATAGTTTGTTTATCAAAAAGTGCCAGTGGAGGGTCCCCTGCATCCTGATGGAGGTCCTAGCTGTGCCCCTAATGTCCTAAAATCCTAGCAACGTCATAAAAACCAAGAAATGTCAATAAAAATCCTAAACATCCTACACTTTTAGAAAATCCTAAAATCTGAGAAACATCCTAAAATCGTAGAAATATCCAAAATCCTTAAAAGTCATAAAACCACAGAAACATCTTGAAGTCCTAGAAACGTCTAAAAATTCTTGAAACATGTTTGAGCAAGTTGAGTGTCCTTGCTTTAGTGACAAAAAACGCTCAATGTGAGAATTTTTGGGGGCTTAAGATGCCTATGTTTAGCGTTAGTGGGGCAGGTGAAGCATTTGGGGAGGAATTGACTAATAAACTAACAACTAGCTCAAATTAAATAATCTTTTCAGATTTGTCTGCTGAGTGAATAACAACAAATTTAAATTATAGAGATTTATGCTGACTGATGTAACCTTTAAATGAAAATGCAGGTGAGGTGATTTTACTCTGAACCGTCTCCTCGGTAGAAAAAAATGAAACATAAATCTGGACTTCTGCTCACATCTCTCTGTCTCTGACCTGATTTACAGTTTGCTGTTTTTCTTTCTTTTCATCTTAAAACCCTAGAAACTTCCCAAAATTCTAGAAACGTCCTCAAATCCGAGAAATGTCAGAAAATTCGAGAAATGTTTTTTGGGGTTCTGTGACTGGCCCCTGGCTTCCTGTCATTTTGCAAAAGCAAAGCAAGTTGAGTGTCCCTGGTTTTCACACAAATGTGGTTCCTCTTAATACTTTAGAGGAAAAAATGTCAGAATTTTGCATTTGTTTGAAAAGATAAACTCTGTCAGCCGGCTCTGACCTTTTCTTTTTTCTACTCTGGTGGATAAAAATGGTATCCCACGTGTGTGTAGCAGCTGAATGTATTTGTTTGTCTCCTGCAGTGGACACAGAGGGCAGGAAGCTGAAGGGAGGCATCCAGAGGAGCACGGAGACGGGTCTGGCTGTGGAGATGCCCAGCCGGACGGTCCGGCAGGCGAGCCACGAGTCTATAGAGGACAGCATGAACAGCTACGGCTCCGAGGGGAAGTAAGTGACACAACACACTAAATGTAGTTAGTTTAGCCGGATCCAGCACAGTCTGATACTGTGTCGTCTGGACACATTGGCATGTTATTATTTGTTTTGGAGGAATTCAGCCTTTTATAGGACGGCTGATACTTTACAGGCAGAAAGGAAACAAGGGGAGCAAAGGTGAAACCTGAATCCAAACATGTACCTTGCTGTTAGTGTGTGCTCTAACCACTCAGCCAGTTGGGCACAAAAAATTATGGCACCAGTACAATACCAGTACCCTTAAAATGATAGAGAACTAGAGCGAGAGTACTTCATTTGATACTAGGGCCGTCAGCGTTAATGCGTGTATCGCGGTGCAATTAAAGTAGGTTCATGACGCTGGCCTCTGGCGTGTTTTGTGAAAAATCACCAAAAATTTTAAGAGAAAAAATTTAAAAAATCACTAATTTATTTTCTTCACAAATGGCAAAAAAATTTAAAGAGAAAAAAAAAATGCTAAAATTTTTAAAAGATTCATCTTCTTTTTTTCTTTCTTTTTTTTTTTTAATCTGTGGTAAAACTAATACAGTATGCAGCCATTTAAAGTTGCATGCCTCTTCCCTGAAGCCAGAATTAAAAAACATGCCTACCCCTTTTTGCACCCCCCCATATAAATTCTGAACAGACCCTAATTTATATTTAAATATTCAGTTCTAATCATTTTTTAAAAAATAATATATATTAAAAAAGCTATTAAATAGTGATGAAAGAGAAGCAGAGAGGAGTATTGATGGCTGTTTCAGAGAATGTTTGGTCTTTAAAATTTGACTTAAGTCATGAAAATTTATTGGTGAAAATGTGTACAAACACTGCATACAAAACCATTTCCTGATGCGGTCTCATATTAATGCTAAAGGGTTCCTGTGCACTGGTTTCAGATGTCGAGCATCAATATTCGACAAGTTGAGAGTAAGAACACTCACTCAGTTCAGGTCTGTTTGTTAGAAAATAAACACTTTATTTCAGTGAAATTCAGTAACGGTTCAGTTCAGCTCAGGAACAGAATAGATTTAGGTGTGATTCAGAAACCAGGATTGGTTTAAGGGTTTCCTGTCTTTGTAACACAGAGCTTTTTTGCTTTTTTTCACATCAGTGAAAAAGAAATCTGCACATTATTTGGCTGAGGTGTGCACACTGCTGTTTGTTTCCGGATCACAGATCACATCAACAATGTAAGAAAAAATTCATGTGAAACTGTGACAATTCTTTAGCATATGTGGAGATTTTGCACTCGAAAATTCTTTTATTTTGCTTCCTAAAATGTCTCCTGCTCGCGTCTCTCATCCGTCTAACAGTCAGCAGAGATGATGGCAAACAGAGAGTAAAGCCCAGTGGAAAAGCAGCACCTATGACATCAGCAATACTAGTGTAGTACTACTGAACACACACACACACACACACACACACACACACACACACACGGACACATGCAGATCAGTGCCAACCTGGCTACCAGCTTGAATTCCTACAGTTACATAACAAGAGGAGACGGACAGACAGACGGACTGTTTGGGGATGGGAGGGTTTAAAGAGACACAGAGGAAAATGAGGAGAGGAAGAGTTCGACAGAGGATGATTGCATCATTTTAACATGATATTTATATTTGGAATATGTAGATTTTCTGTTTATGAGCTGCTGCATGGAAACGTTATTCGCTTGTGTCCCCAAAGAACGAATAAGACGATGCCGGCTGGTTTATTCTGTGATGTAAAGTCTATACACGCTTTAATGTTGTGATACGCAGCCAGGAGTGGAATGTAACTAAGTACATTTACTCAAGTACTGCACTAAAGTACAGTTCAGGTACTTGAGTCTTTTTTTCATCCCTTTTACTCCATTTCAGAGGGAAATATTCTACTTCACTACATTTATCTGAAAGCAAATGTTACTTTACAAATTAAGATTCCTGCATTAAAAAATCCACAAGAACAATGTTTAAAATATGATGTTTTGTTATAAATTAAACTACCCAACAGCTTATACAAGCACAATTATTTAACCTATTAGCTGACTGACAGAAAATTATTTAGCACCTATTTTGATTAAACGTTGAACATTTAAGTCTCTTTCTTGCTTTTTTGTTCTCTCTTTTTTCTTGAATAGTTTTAAGTTTTAAGGGGTATTTTTTTCTGAATCGGGTACTTTTTTATACGTAAATTACATCTTTACATACTTTTACTTAATCAACATTTTTAATGCAGGGCTTTACTTTGAACTTTTTAATTTTGTTTTGCAATATTATTTTATAATATTTGCAATATTTCTGCATAAAAAAACAGTATAAAATATGATGTTTTGTTATAAATTAAACTACCAGATAGCTCATACAGGCACAACTGAAATGATTAGTCAGTTAATCACTTAGCTGATTGACAGAAAATGACAACTATTTTGAAAAACATTTAAGTCTTTTTCTTTCTTTTTTTGTTCAGTTTTCTTGAATAATTTTGAGTTTTGAGGGATGTTTTTTCTATTTTATTATTATTATTATTATTATTATTATTATTATTATTATTATTATTATTATTATTATTATTATAGTATCTATATTTCAATTTATTTATTTAATTTTTTTAGATTTTTCTGATTAGGGTACTTTTGCTTTTCATATATTAAGTACATTTTCCCAATTTTCCTCTCTTACTTACTTTTACTTATGTAACATTTTTAATGCAGGACTTTTACGATTATTTTCACAGTGCAGTATCGGTGCTTTTAAAATGTTATGGAGGAGGAGATAAACATTGAAATTTCTAAACTTTGCCCTCGATGTTAAACTTTAACCATATATCCACTTTCATTTCTCTACAAGCTTAACTTGAGTTAATTCCCTGTGACCCTGCGCAGGATAAGCTGGTATAGATTATAGATGGATGGATGAAACTACAGGAAAATAGTTTTTCTTAAGCCATTTTATTTTTCTGGGAAGCTTCACAGCTTTAATGAAAAGATGTTCTTCCTAAATTTAAAAGTTAGGAAATGTCTGAATAATACTATTGTTACATAATCATTTTTATTATCTCTTGATTCTGCCTTACAGAGGAGCTGAGTGGTTAAAATGTAAATCTGTTTATATGCTCGCAGCCACAAGCATGACGGCTCTGAGGGAAACTACAGCTGAATCATTAAACTGAGCCGCTGCTGCCGCACCACAACATTATTTAAATCAGCAGCAGCAAACCGCTGCTCGTCCTCCCGTCTGTCGGTGTTTCCGTCAGCTGTTTGGCTCGCTCGGCTGATTGAAAAGCTCAGAGGCTGCGTATGCACGACCATGAATAAGCACTTTGTTAGCTAACACCATCCAATCACACTTATGAGCTTATTGATTTATGGCCCGGGCAATTCAGGACCGTGTGTGTGTGTGTGTGTGTGTGTGTGAGAGAGCTGATGGTGGTGATGGATCTAAAGAGAAATGGTTGGCTGTGTTTGTGTGAGGATTATGAATATTTTGCGTTACAACACCTCCGTTCAGTTCTTGTATCTATATGATGCAACGTGGTTATTAAATTTTCTGCCTTTTTAAAAATCCATTACTTTTTTCAGGTAATTAACTCTTGGCTGAGACATTCACCAGTGTTTTATTATTTGGGATTTGAGCGCTCGTATGCACATTTTGTGCTGACATGTTTGTGCAGAATAAGTTATTGCGTTCTTGTCAATAATAAGTTATTTATATTTTTTGTGTAATATTATCTGATTTATATTACACTCATATTTTTTATAATTTATAATATTTTTTATCATTATTTTTTATTATTGGACAATAATAACTTTAAATTTAATTTAAAATGTATGTACTTATAAAAATAAACACAACACTAACACTTCAGTTCACATCAGTTGCGATCCATGCCATCTGATAATTACTGATTGATCAGGACAGGAAATATCACTGGTGGTTCGGCTGGGCAGGACAAAAAGTGACGAAGCAGTGTTTAGAGTAAGTTATTAATATCTAACAGAAACATTGTGTGAATGTTTTTATTATTATTTTCCCTCTTCACCTTCTCTTCCCCCTCTCCGTCTCTCTCTGAATACGCACACACACTCCTCGCACCGTCCTTGGCGCTCGTCTCTTTCCTGACATTTCTTCTTCTGTTTGCAGTTTAGGGGTCAGGTGGCAGATAAACGTGTATTTTTAGCACCTCGTGCGTCTTTTTTGTGATTTCACATCCACTCTTGACTTTACTAAATATAGCAACTCGTCTGGCGTTCACTTTTTTCAGAAGTACCTCAACGTCAGATCAGAAGGTGTTTCTTTCTGTTGTGCATTCATTAGTTTGAAAAGCTGAAATAAAAAGTAGCACATTGCCTTCGGTGGGGTTGGTTTTAGCACCGCTCACTTATACCGTCATATACCGTAAACTCCTGTGACATTTCAGGAAGGTATGAAACACACAGGTATGAAATGTTACATCCTGCCCACCCCTAGTTGGCAGTTAGGTTTAGGCAACAATACTACCTGGTTAGGGTTTGGAAAAGATTGTGGTTGATGTTAATCGGGTCAGTACACACACGTGACAGAATATGTCCGATGGCCATGTACTGTATGATGTAAATGCATAATGAAAAAAAAGATGAAATATTGTGTTGCAGGTTCTATAGAGGCTTTGGTGGTATCTTATATTTCACAGCTTCCTGAAATGTCACCGGGGGTTATATGTTATATGACTCTTAGCAACCTAAGACTGAGCTCTGGTGCGTGCTGTGCACTACTTTCAAATGAGTTCAATACAGGAGGACCTGTATTTATGACAGTATTGAAAAACATACCTTCAGGATTTCTAAATCCCCTGGTATACGGTAATACTGTGATACTGTGATACCGCCTTAGCCTGGTAGGTAGCTGCTAGTTATTCCTGGTATTATAAACCAATTATAAAAAAGATAAAGAGTAGACTTTTGTGTTTTCTTGCTTTGGATGCTTTCAATTAACAGCTCACGCATGATGTTTTCATTGGTCCAGTTTATGTTTCCAACATCACATGTTGAGGAAGACCAGTGGTGGATAAAGTACCTCAAAGCCATACTTGAGTAAAAGTACAGATTTCTTGCTAGAAAATGACTTTGGTAGAAGTTAAGGTCACTTTTTAGAATATTACTTGAGTTAAAAATGATATTTAGTGTACTTAAATATTAAAAGTAATTTTATCATATTTAATGTATTCAAGTAATAAAAGTAGAAGTACAAGTAAATGCTGTTAATAAAAAAGCAAGAGTTTTAAGAAGTATTACATTTGATTTTTTATGTACTCTGAATTAAAAATGGAGCGTACATTATAAATGAAGAAAAACTTTTTTTTTTTTACAACCTATAGTACAACCTATTATTACTTAGTTACATTACACACTGAAGAAGACCACCTGAATGAAGCAGTAATTCTTCACCTTCATTCACTTCAGCAAATTCAAACCAGGTTTCACTTCACATTTATTTGAAAATAAGGATGAAAAGTCAGGAAATAATCATAAATACAAAATAATATACAATTTTGAATATTTGTAAGATTTCAACTGTGTCATCTGACTGCAGCACGCAGTTTACATCGAGCGTCATATTTCTGTGAAACTGCTGTGTAATCCCCAGATGTGCCTCACACACACCGATATTATAATCTACAGCTCAGGATTTTATCACCCAGTAATACCCACTCGGCTAATGTTGCCTGACTTATTGCATGTCAAAACGCACGCACGCACCAACACACACACACACACACACACACACACACACACACACACACACACACACATACAAAGAGGATTTTACCTCATTATAATGTCTCTTAATCTAATATGTTGATTTATTAATTCCATGTACGGTTCTGGTTAATTTACGTGTTGCAGCACACAGCAGCATTCAATGCATTCAGGACTTGAAACCTAAAACTCACAAACATTTTAATATGTGACCAATCGGAAAAAACACACACACACACAAAAAAAGTAGAAGGCATCCTGAGTATTTATTTATGTCAAATATTCAAAATGACCTGCAATAATTTCATGTTCGCCAACGTCTGCATAAACATCTAATCTAGGCTAAGTGATTGTGTGTGTTAATCACACTGGAGAGAGACTGCCTTGTAAATTATTTTGTAAGAGCTGCTGTGTTTAAAGTAAAAAGTTAATATTAAATGTGAGCCGGTGTGCCTTTGTGTGACTTTGCAGGAACAATCTAGTAAATATTTTAATACTTTTTTCCTTCATTTAACAATGAAGACAAAGCTGTTGGGTAATTTAGGTCGCAGTCCTTGTGGAAGGACTGCGGTAGAAAAAATAACACACCTGTTCCCTTAAATGTGCAGCTGAAGTACTCTCATCAGAGCAGCGATGAATAAAGATTGTGCAGCCGTAAACTACAATGAAATATGAAAGCAGAGACCGGGGAAGAGAGATGAAGGTTAAAGAGATGAAGAAGATGAAGAAAAGGGAGGAAAGAAGAAAAGGCTGCCATAATAATTTATAAACATACTCGCCGGAGTAAAATTATCGGGCTTTAATAGTTCAGGGTGTTACAGTGTGTCGGGTCGTCCCAGGATGTTTAGTGATGTAGTGACAACCTGTGGGGCTTGTTGGTTTGCTCTTTAGCTGTGGAGCTCAGATTTGGAGTTTTTTTGAAGGAGGGAAGAGAGAGGGGATGACATGCAGCAAAGGGCCGGGGCTGGAATCGAACCCACGGCTGCTGCGACAAGAACGAATCCTCTGCATATGAAGCGCCTGCTCTATCAACTGAGCCACTGGGCGTCTCACGGATGTAAACTGTGGCGAAACCTGCCATTGGTCGGCTACTGCGAGTCACCAAAATCCGCTTTGCGACAGGAAGTGACAACAGTAAATTCCAAGATAAAACCTACATGCTGAAAATGGACAACCAGTTTTTGCACAAATGTCCATTTAGACTCAATGATGAGCTGAGTACAGTTTGGTTGTCAAAGGTCAAGGGCACCGTGACCTTGTGTCCATCTCATTCTCTTGAAGACGATATCCCAAGAGCACTTGCAGGGAATTCCTTTGATATTTGGCACAAACGTCCATAAGGACTCAGTGATGAACTGATTATAGTTGGTGGTCATAGGTCAAAGGTCACTGTGACCTTATGTCCGTCTCATTCAAAAGAGCACAATAGCTTAAGGAGGCCATAACAGCATTTCTTCAAATTTGGCACAAACATTCACTTGATGACTTAATGATGAACTGATTACAATTTGGTGGTCAAAGGGCAATGTGACCTTGTGTCTGTCTCATTCTTGTAAATACGATATTTCAAAAGGACCTTGAGGGAATTTCCTCAAATTTGGCACAAACATCCACGTAGACTCAACAATGAACTGATTAGAATTTGGTGGTCAAAGGTCAAGGTCACCTTGAGCTTGTGTCTATCTCATTCTCGTGAAGGCAATATCCTGAGAGTGGCCTCAGGGGATTTCTTTAAATGTCGCACAAATGTCAGCTTGAACTCAGCATCTGGCTGATCAGAATTTTGTGGTCAGTTGTCAAGGTCACTGTGACCTTCTGTCTATCTCATTCTCGTTAACAAGATATCTCAAGAAGGCCTTGAAGGAATTTTCTCAAATTTGGCACAAACGTCCACTTGAATTCAACAATGAACTGGTGGTTAAATGTCAAGGTCCATGTGACCTTAGGAAACATTTTGCCATAACTCAAGAAATCATACGCTAATTACGACAAAACTACACGTTCAGATGCAAAGATGCAGATGCAGTCACATTTTGGTGATTCTAGTTTTTCCCGTACAGCAGATTGATGATGTGTGCTTCCAGACCTTTCTCCTTCCTCTCTGACACAGCACTGTGGTAATATTTGGCCTGGCTACACACGACCAACAATAAGTCAGTACAATTTATTCAAGAGAAGTATTTGTAACGTCGGCTCCTGTCTCATAACTGACGTGCCTCTTTTTTGGAGCAGGTGTCACAACAACAGGCCCCTCGAGCAATGGAGCACACTTCATCTGATTAGCCTTGTGGACTACAGGGCCGAGAGCCAAACTTTAACGTAATGTATTGGCTTTGGTTGCTGGGTTTGTAAAGAAAACAGCTGATGTCAGGCCCAACTCACATTAACCTGCTTATTGTCTTTGTGACAGTCGAGCAGTCCAGTTTTGGACCCGCGGCCAGCCATTCCTTTTTTAGACGCTGAAAATGCAGACAAATTAAATGTGAAATGACGAGAAGCGTTGGCAGTTTCTGTAGCGGCTTCTTTTATGTGGCATTCACTTTTTCCTGTTGACTGCTGCGACTGAGAGCACAGGAAGCCGCCTCAGAGCTCGCTGTCCCCGCGCTCCCTCTGCCTCACTGTGAGTCTCCTCAGCGGGGAGGAGAGCAGACAGCAGCCATGGAGATGCTCCTTCAGTTAGCGGGAGTACCAGCTTAAATACAGCCAGCATGAACCTCAACTCCCCAGGTTAGACCCAGCGGCCATCAGCCCGCCGTGACAGCCCTCGCTGGGTTAGCGAGTTAGCTCAGGCTGAATTCAGCTGCTACAGCGAGTCCGTCTCCTCACGGCAAAAGTTGTCTCATATAAGCCAGGAGTGAGGCAGGGAGGAACTGCTCGTAAGAGTGCCTTGCAGGTCACAGCAAAAGTTTTCCATACACATATTTTAATTTCCATTTATAAGCACATCGAAGAAAATCAGAGGGCGAGTTGTTTTTTCATTTTCTGATTTTATTATCAAGTCAGAATATGGAAAATGTATCGTTTTCTGTTTTTTTGTCTTCCTGTTTCTAAACAGTAGCAAGGAACAGCCCGTTTCCTGATTTTGGTTTTCTTATTTTAAAGGAAAATCCATCGGGTGGTTGACTGTGTGTGGCACGGCGTGACAGAGGAGGCTGCCTGTTCTATAGTTTGCTGACAATATGTTTATTTC
Source organism: Plectropomus leopardus (assembly GCF_026936395.1). Lineage (NCBI taxonomy): Eukaryota > Metazoa > Chordata > Actinopteri > Perciformes > Serranidae > Plectropomus > Plectropomus leopardus. Next base: position 36,944,113 of record NC_142177.1, read on the forward strand.
CGTAATATAATATTCCCTTTCTCATGTTATTTTGAGTTGTAAAATTACTGTGTTTTATTTGTAGCATTATGACTTTATTCTCATAAAATTACAACTTTTTTCTCATAAAATGACGACCTTTTTCTCGTAAAACTACGATTTTATTCTCGTAATATTATGACTTTTTTCTCATAGTATTACAATTTTATTCTCGAAGTCTCAAAAAATGTTTTTATTTTTCCTTAGTGTGGCCCTAAAACTCTGTCGTAATAAATAGCACATGTATACAGGTAAGAAGGAAAACATTTTTTTTTTTTTTGGGGGTGAACTGTCCCTTTAAATGGATAGCTGCTCGCAGGAAGCACTGCTCTGAGTGTAAATAGTAATCTACCAGGAGTGGATTTAGACACATGCGGCGCATCACAGATTGATGATTTACATCATCATGCATCAGAACATGTTAGGGTGGATTTGTCCTTCCATTGAACACACACACACACACACACACACACACACACACACACACACACACACACACACACACACACAGAGTTGTAGTGTACCTGGCACTCTGCCACCAAAGCACTCTGAACTGATTTCTTTGCATACACATAGAAAAAAGGACACAAGGGGTCAAACTCTCAAACCAGCGGCCTGAGTTTAATTTCAGGAGCCAATTTGAGAGTTAATAGATTAACTCAGTGGAAACGGGAGTGATGACGTCCTGTTTTTCCTCCCGTGTCTTTATTTCTCCAGACTGTTTTTGTCTCTTTGCTCTGTTTCTCCTCTCTTGCAGTCTTTCATCATCTTCCAGTCTCTGACTCACTTTCTAATTGAAGTGAAATGAGAACTGCCTGCTCATGTTTAACCATCTGCCTCTCTGTCTACCTCTTTAAACTCTCCCTGCAGCCTCAACTACAGCGGCATGTGTCTGGCATCGGATGCGCAGTTCAGCGACTTCCTGGATGGGATGGGACCCGCCCAGTTTGTTGGCCGACAGACGCTGGCGACGACGTCCATGGGTGAGAGAGGACATATCTGGGTCACAACCATTTTGAAAATCTTTGAGTCCGAGTCCCGAGTCATCATTGTGTACCTTAAAAGAGCTCAAATACAAATTAAAGAAGGTCTGCGTTAAACAAATATGACACCGCTGTCACTATTCCTAAAGAGTATTTATTAAAATTGTCCTTTATACCACCTTTAATTATATAAATAACATAAGAATGAAAAAGTTCAACCCTAACGCCCATTAAGGCCCTTAGAGGCCGTTTAGGTGGCATTTTTGGATAACTCATTGTGGTAAAGGGGTGGATTTTTTGTGTAGGTGTTGTTTTGTTTAAAGCAATCTTACTTATATCTAGAAATTTGTAGAACTGCCCTTATTAGTTGTCCTTATTTCAATACATTGCCGATTAGTCATAGCATCTTGATATTAATTTGTTTAAATACATTTTTACTGCATTTCTTAGCTAATGTGAGGTACTGCTGCCCACTGTTAGCGTTAGAGCAGAGCTGACCTCCTCACCTCCTCAAAATCCTCCTTCAAAGCCTCTCAAAAGACCCCACATAAGAAATGTTTCTGACAATTGAAAATAAAAAATGTATTTTCTCATAAAACTTAACGACATGACTGCTGAAAACATTTCACGTCTGCAAAAAAAAGAAAGGTGCCTCATGAATCAGAGCTGCTGCAGGTTTTTTTCTCATCGTCTCTGCACCTCCTCACATGGAGGTCGTATACAGCGGATATTTTGCACGCAGCCCGTCCTCCACAGCAGTGATGTACTGTAAGTGGGTCAGTTTCCTCGCTGGCAGCCAGACAGTGTCCTTGGCCCGACAACAGTGACACTGACTGGACCAACTCCACTCCAAACCTGCTGTCCAGTCCAACATTATATAATGTCAGAGAACCCAGAATAAATAACTTGGCCGTCATCCTCGTTCTGTCACTTTCAGAGGAATGCATTTGTCATTTCCGGGATAGTTAGCTGAAAACTGTCATCCAGTATGACTTCCAGAGAGTGAAATGTTCCACTTTCTTTGCCTGATAACTTTTGTTTGGCGCTGGGATCGTGCGCGCGGAAGCTCATTTTTGCTGACTAGCTCTGCGCTGTATAAATTTACATGCGTGACTATGTATGTGCATAAAAAGATCAGTAGCAAATTACATTAGGTTTTTGTGAGGCATCGGCAGCATTTCCAGCAGGGTTTGTGCCTCAAAACTGTGTTTTATTGTTCAAAGCATTGGTGTTATTTTCAGCAGTGGTTGTGCCACAAAAAGCCAAAACATTTCTTGCCAAGTTGGTCATGTCCTTTCTGTTCCCATGTTTTCAAAAGAAATCAAACCACTTTTTTCAGGTTTCAAAGGGTCAAAAAGCTTGTGAAGGGCATCTGAATGCAGCACAAGAAAACTGATGTCGAGTCAGATTTCAAAGGGTTAAAGTGTGTTTCCATTTATCATCCAGGTGACGTCGAGATCGGTCTGATGGAGAGGAACGGCGGTCTGGAGGTGGAGGTCGTCCAGGCCCGAGGACTCACCATGAAACCAGGCTCAAAGGGACCTCCAGGTACTGCTCCACGCTGTCGTCTGTCAGGACAATCAAAGCTGTGTTTTTTCAACAAATATCAGATGTTCAGAGTCAAAACATTTTAATCTGGTTCCTTTAAGGTTCCCACAGAACACAAATGCACCAAAAGACAGCAAATAGCATCAGTTCAACCCAGAACAGCCTGCAGCGACATGTATCCTCCAAAAACAGTTGTGGTCCTTGAGGATATGAAAGATGCATGAGTGAAGAGGAGGAAACAGTGTTTTCAGTGTTCAGGGAGTTAACACAGAGCAGAGGAAGGTGATCTGCTAAATAAGTAAGATCTACATCTGCTAATGCACAAGGGAAAGATGCAGCATATTTGCTGCTCTTTTAGTATCTGAATGTAAAAACGTAATATCTGGATGGTGCTTCTGAGGTGAGCTGAAATCAATGTCCTGAAATCACTCAGATATCAATCAGGAAATGATCTGGAAACTACAAGAGACACTACAGAGACAGGAAAGTGTCAGAGCTGTCGATGAAGCTAACGCTAAAGTAACAATAGGCAGCTTTGAATTAACCCTCAAATTTTGCAAATTGAAATTGCAAATAAAAATACGCCTAAGGGAAACTCTCATTTATTGCAAAAAATGTTTTATGCTCGCATGAGGTGATTCAAAAAAAGTCATATTTTGCAAAACTTTTTTGGCTTTTATAGGTAACACGGTGCTATGGCTGTGTGCTTGTTAGTAGGAACTGGCTCCCTCGTGATGCAGCAGGAGCTACGAGAGCTGTTACTGCATCACATGTCCAGTTTTTGCATACTGCAACATTTCACTGGATAAAATATGCAATTTACACACTTTTGGTTTCATACTAACGTTTTAGACAAACTAAAAAAATCCCACATACTGTTTTAGTTCACGAACTAGAACTAAACTCCCGTCACAGGTGCAATAGTAATTTGGTGATTCATTTTCTGCGCGTGAAAACTTCACTCCAACACACTCCAAGGAGTTTCAGCTTCATGCACCGTCGCACCTGAAACACATCAAAATCAAAATGTACTGGGAGATGTGTTCATACGAGTCGGCCGCTCAGCTTTAACCAGCAGAGCACTAAACTGATCAAGAGAACAATCAGCGAGTTAATGGATCAGTCAGTTTACCTTTAATACCTGGATTAGTTTTCTTGTGCTGCATTCAGATGCCTTTCAAAATCATATGAATCTCTGACACCTGAGAAAAAAAAAACATAAAGAACGAGAAATGTACTGCAAACCAAGAAAAAAAAAGTTAAAGGTGACAAGAAAATGATCTGAAAATCATCTTTTTTATCATTTATCATCAAAAACCTGCCTAGAAAATGTCTAGAAAACTCAAAATATAATTCTCTTAATTATATATTTAAAATCATGCTACAGAAAAAAAATATTTTAGCACCATCTTGAGGTCTTTTTTTTGGTAATTTTCTTATAACTTTTTAACTTTTTTTTTTTTAACACAATATACTTAAGTTTGATAGGGTTAATGTTCACATCGCTCATAGGAAACAGAAACAGGACTGACAGAACGTCAACATGACTGCTATTGTTTTATTTCGCAGCAAGTTGGATTGTGTAACAACAAACTATTAACTCTGATTGTAGTCCCCCTCTGTGGTTGCATAATATTAAACCAGCCATTGATCCTAATTGCGTAAGAACAAAACAGCGTCAGCAAATAAGGAAAAACAAAAACCATTTCTGAGAGGGAGAGATAAAAGAGGAAAGGATGAGAGAGTAAAGCACAAAAACGAGTCGGACGAGAGACAAACAACTGGAGAGCGATTTAGTGTGAATGAAAAACACAACAGAGACACCGAGGTGGAAGGAAGTCCATATAAAGCAGAAAGACGAAGGACCTTGCTCCATATTTTAGTGTGCCAGGGTCAAATCTTTAATCTTGTCATCTAACAAGACAAAAAGCTTTAGAGCTGTGTGTGTGTGTGTGTGTGTGTGTGTGCGCGCGTGCGTGCGTGCATGCGTGCGTGCGTGCATGCGTGCGTGCGTGTGTGTGTGCGCTCATGTTTCCCAGCAACAAAATTTCATTCCAGGACACAAAATTGTACCAGCTAACCTATAAGTGTGATGTTCAGAGTAAAAATGGAAAAAAATAAATAAAAAAATCTCATCAAAAAGTGAGGAAAATGAGAAAATGTGGATTAAAAATCACCTTGTACAGTTTATTCTTTATTTAAGAATAAAGCAAACATATAATATTAACTAATTTTTAAGAATTTTAGCCAATGTATCCAGCCCGTTCACATTCCAAAATCATCAAAATCCACCGATTTTTCAGTGTTTTCTGCGTAAGATCCCAGCGCCAAAAGCCACTTTCCGTGTCCACATGATACGCCTCTGGACGACCGTAACTCAGAGCGCGGTTGGACAGAATGGTCAGCTTTGTTATTATAAGACAGCAGACAGATGGACAGCTGTTGCCGCGGCAGCATGATATGCGGATACTCAGCGTCAGTTGATAACGCGGCCGGACGCGTCTGCATGATATGACAGACATAGAAGAATATGTAGAGCGTGAGATGTAGACGAGGAAGTCCACTGCAAAGCGGCAACATGCGTTGAGGTTTAACTTTTCTGTCTGCTGTCGTTTCAGCGGCCTACATCAAAGTTTACCTCCTGGAGAACGGGGTCTGTGTGGCCAAGAAGAAGACCAAGTCAGTGAGGAAGTCTCTGGATCCTCTCTACAACCAGGTCCTGGTCTTCTCTGAAAGCCCGCAGGGGAAAGTGGTGCAGGTGAGAGACACCATCGTGTCCCAGTGATTCACAACCGGGACAAACAACCGAAACGCAGTTATTACATGAACCCTCAGGACCGGCCTTAATTATACACACTTGTATCGCCTTGCGCACAAATGCGCTTTTCAAAATCAAGCTTCAAAAATATCATACATTAATATTATTTTCTACTTTCAGTGAGTTTATTTTTTTAACCAACATCAGTCCTAATCATAAATATGAAATATTCATTCATTTTCCAAATTTTAAGCCTTTAAATACTGTTTTTCTTGCCTTGATGCCACTATGTTTTTAGATTAGAAAAAAATAATTATTTTCAGTATACTACATGCTATATAGATTTTTACCCCCTTTAAAATATATATATAGCACAGCCGGGGATATGTTAGTGATTTGCAGCAACAATGAGCGTGAGAGTGCACTTAGTGGAAATACCATGTATTTTGTCCATATGTCAGATGCGGTAAAAATGACATCACCAGCTGGAAAATTTAAAAAATAACAAATTCGAAGGCAAAAGCCAAGACTGACATCCAGAAATGGATGCAACTTTTTTGTTTCCACAGTGTATTTAGACTTATTGTAGGAACTGAGCTGGAAATTTCAAGACTGAAAAAAAATACACAATCTTGCCAAAATGTATGCCATATGCATGTACACAGCCAAAATTAACAAAAGTGCGTAAAATGAACCAAACAGTCCCTGAGGATTAAACAGACTTGTTTTCAGCACGTGGTCTGTTAAGTAATATTTACTTTGAATCTGACCGCAAGAAGGAAAAGATGGAAACAATTCATAACCGCAGTCACATATAAATCCCTCCAGATCGTCACCATAAAATAGCAAAAGGAAGAATTTCACCGGGATGGTGAGGATTGATGAATCTAAGTTATAAACGGCTCCTAGCTGCTTTTTTGTGACTCAGAGAAAGCTGAGGAGGTTTGGAGGAGACACAGCAGAAATCTGACATTTACAGTGCGAGTCTGACCTGAGGGACCGGGAGGCTCTTTGAGCTGATTTTGTTCTGTCGGTTGTTTGAGCTTCAGCTGCTTTCAGGATCAAAAATGTCACAAAAGACAGACTGAGAGCGACTGATGATTACAGCCGATTCAGAGCTGTCTCACCTCCATCCCTCCTTACAATTTGTATTCTTTCCCTGTCTCTCTTTCCTTCATATAACACTTATTTTCCTCCCTCTTTTGTATTCTGATTTTCTCATCGCTTCTTTTTTTCTGCTGTATTTACTGTCTGTAAACCACAGATGTGTTAGATTTGTCATTATGTTACTGATATGTTAAAACTTTATGTTTATTTATGTTTAAGCAGTGTTGTGGTTAACAAGTGGTAGGTTTTTCAGGAAAAGATCCCGTTTTGGCTCAAAAATACCTACTTTTTGTAGCAATATCCCGGCAGAAAATGCAGTGATGACTCGCTAAACACAGTTTTTTAAATTGTTGGTATTGAACAGTGATCTGCAACTTGGCGGTCGTCTCGTGAAAGTGTCACTTTTCCCTCCACCCCGTGAAGTCACCTCATATATTACATCACTTTATGAAACATACAAATTTAATGTTTTCATGGTCTGCAGAAAAGCAAAATGCCAACATTTTCTTGTGGCATCTGGGCTTACTACTTAATTTTTTTACTTTTACTTTTCTCAGCTTTTCTTCTCTCTTCAGCATTTTACTTTCCATCCCTCCTTTTTCACACTATCTCCTCTGATGTCCTAAAATCCTAGAAACGTCCTAGAATTTGGTGACATTTCTAGGATTTTAGAAGTGTCCCTAAACCCTACAAATGTCCTAAAAATCCTACAAATGTTCTAAAATCCTAGACAAATATATGGCGATATGACGTATGAAATGTACAAATGTAACATATTCATTGTTTGCAGAAACATAATCTTTGTCTCCTTCCAACATTTTTTGCTTTCTCTTTTTCTTTTAGTCTGTATTCATTTCCTACATTAATTTTCTATATTTTGTTTATGCTCAATCTGTTTTCTTTCTTTCTTTCTTTCTTTCTTTCTTTCTTTCTTTCCCTATTTAGTTGTATTTTTTCTTTATTCATTTTAAAATTTATTTTTACACTTATTTACCTACCTAGTTGTTTATTTATTGATACTTAAATCATTTTATTGTCCCCCACACCACCAAGGTCGATCAGAATAGGGCAAAAAAAAAGCTCTTGCTGTGTAATTTTTGTCCTGTTTTTTTGTCCTGTTACCATTAAGTCTGTCTTAAACACCCAAAAGTCCAATATATTCCTCATCAGGGCTAACATAATGGCTACCCCTGCTTACTTGTTTTAAACTTGATTATCTATCTTTTCTGTCCTCCTTCATGTAGTGGTTAAAACACCAGCATGCCCTCCTGTATGCTCCAGCCTCCGTGTTACATGGTTTGTGTGGTCGGTTTGATCATCAGGTGGAAGTCGTGGTGTGTTTTCAGCGGAGAGGCCTGCAGCTCTGCCTCAGGCTGCTCCGCTGCTCCTGTCGACGTGTAATTAGCCACTAAACGCCTCCCTCTTAATTATCTGCTGTCTGTGTCGCTGTCCTCCGAGTTTCATCAAACTCATTCACACTGGATAATGAAAATCGCTGAAATCAGCAGCGCTTTTCAATTTGTCACTTCCTGATTTAGCAAAGCAGAGCACTGCTAAGCGCACGCTGAAGATTCATTCAGAATCTTTTGGGCTGACTCCACGACTCCATTCCTCCTTTACAAAACACGTCACGTCGGAAAAACATCTTGTTCATTCAAAGCACACGATTTTATACGAGTTTATTTTGATGTCAGACACGTTTTTTAAGAGTCTTTACTTTAGATGTGAGAGATAAAGGTGGCAGGTTTAACATGTCCTTGCTGTATTGTTGGTTCAAGACCTCAGAAACTACAGTTTTAATCTGTATACAATTATTCTTTATCAGGGGGAATCAATATTCAGTCATTATTCTTTCTGTGCAAATTGGCCTTCAGATAACAGCTCTAAACAAAAATAAAACATTTAATCACACTACAAAAACTGCTGATCATATATTAGGTGGAATACCAATACAGCAGCATTTGTTGTCTTATAAAAGCTTGCAGGATTTTATTTTAACTTTGCGTGTGAATGGTGAAAGTGCTGAAATGTTTTTGGGAGTAAGGTCAGCATCAGTTCCAATGAAGGATATTTATTATTATCACAAAGTTGAACGCTACACAAAAGCACAGATTTACCTCGCTTTGAGGGGAGAAATCCACTGATGCCGTTTATTAAATGTGTTGATTTAGTCAAAAATGTTGCTTTTAATAAATGCTGGTGTGACTGAGACAGAATAATGAAGAATGATGGGAGAGAGATTTCGGAAAAAAACACAATAAACCCTGGATTTGTTACTTTTCCCAGCTCTGAATAAAAGAAAAAACTTATTTATGATGACAAAAGTAAAATGCTGAATTTGCTAAAAAAAAACAAACAACAACTGCTGGCACACATTAATATTCTACATATAATGAGCTGTTATTATTTTTCCAATTGTTTGTCGACATCGACTGTTTACTCTCTTATCTGTCTTGTGTACTTCATTGTGCAACAATGGTTATTACTTATATAAATAAAGCCTATGTGAACTTTGGGAGAGAGACAACAATAGATGTTTAAATAACAGCCTGATAAAGATCTTCAGCATCTAAAGTCACTCAGAGACTCGCACAGAAATCAGGATAAGCCGCCGTTTAGCTCGCACTAACTCCGGAAAACGCAAACCAAACACACATCAGCATATGGAAAATAAAAGATTACATTGTCGTCTTCAGAGAGGAAGAGATAAGAAAATGAGATGATCGGAGGGACGGGGGGACAGGGGGACGGGGGCAGAGAGCGCAGAGCAGAGGAAGACGGACAGATGATAATTAGAGAAAGGAGGCGTTTAGCGACTCATTACGCAGTGACAGCAGCACGGCCGCCTCAGGCCTCGTCACTGAACACACACAGGTTCAAACCCGCTGACCTGACCTCTGTTTACACACACACACACACACACACACACACACACACACACACACACACTTATCCCCTGGTATGTGTGAGTTGCTCATTAAAGACAAAATAACAGAAAAAAGGGCTTCAACTCTGATTTATATATAATCTCAAACAATGACACATAGTGACAATGAGTTGAATTTATATTACATAAGTGATATTTGCTTCACCTCTCGATCCCACAGCCTCCTCCCACTATATAACCGCAGCTAAGCAACAGAGGCTGGTCGTGAGTTAAGGTGACAAAGTCCAAAATGTGGTTTGTACACAAATAGAGTTCAACTTCATGGATTATATGTTGATGCCGAATTTGCAAGAATACTGTCGACATGTGATGCCTTTTATCTTGTGTTACTAGAGTTATCTGTTTTTGGATAGTTTGGTGTAATATTTTCCACCAGGAGCAGGATTGGAAATAATCCCAAAAGGAATCTAGATGTAGTCTTGCAAATATTGATCCTGTGAGATCCCCAGTTTTTGTAAGTTCTGATATTGTTTGACTAAAACCTCACATTGTCTTTAGATGTGAGAGCTTGTTAGAATGTAGCCTTTAAAACTGTGTTTAAAGTCTTCTAGTGTATGATGAAAATGAAGCCCCAAACAAAAAAACAGCCCCCATATTAAAAGAAGACAAAAAATTTTCACCATATTTCATATTTTGCACAAATGTTGAAATGAATGTTGCTGTCCCACTTTCTGTAGCTCCTCTTCTTCCCTGCAATTGAAGTTCATCCATCCGTTTTCTGTATCCACTTATCCTCACTTCAGCGCAACATGCAGGGTTTTGTTGTTAAATCCCTTTTTGTCTTTCCATCAGCACCTTCATTATGTGTGTGTGTGTGTGTGTGTGTGTGTGTGTGTGTGTGTGTGTGTGTGTGTGTGTGTGTGTGTGTGTGTGTGTGTGTGTGTGTGTGTGTGTATGTGAGTTCCACTTCTTAGGAAGTAGACCAGGAGAGGATCTAGGACGCATTATTTTCATCTTCCAAACCCTCAGAAACTTCTTCTTGTTTAATGCCTCTGTGCAGGCGATAGCTGAGGCTGGAGGCATTTTGGTTGTTTTGGTTGTCCATCTGTCAATATGTCTGTACATACATCCCATTATTATGAACGGGAATATTATCTCGAGAGCGCCTTGAGGTTATTTCTTCAAATTTTGCACAAACTTCCACTTTGAATCACGGATGAAGTGATGAGATTTTGGTTGTCATGAGTCAAAGGACAAGGCCACTGTGACTTTGCGTGCATCTTATTCTCATGAGCATGATATCTCAATAAAAACTTGAGAGGATTTTATCAAATTTGGCTCAAACATCCACTTGGCCTAAAAAATGAAGTTATTAAATTTTGGTGGTCAAAGGTCAAGGTCCCTGTGACTTCTTCTGTCTCACGCATCAACGCAATATCTCAAGAACACCTTGAGTTTTTTTATTTCAAATTTGGCACAAACTTCCACTTGGAATCATAAATGAGATGATTAGACTTTGGTTCTCATAGGTCAAATGTCAAGGTCACAATGACCTTGTGATCTCATTCCCTTGAGTGTGATATCTCAAGCCTGCAGGGAATTTCTTTAAGTTTGGCACAAACGTCCACTTGGACTCTTATGATGAACTAATTAGATTTTGGTGTTTAAAAGTCAAAGTCGCTGTGACCTTGCATCCATCTCAACATATCTCAAGAATCGGGGAGTTGCCTCAAATTTGGCACAAACGGCCATTTGGACTCAAGATTGAACAGATTAGAATTTGGTGGCCAAAGGTCAAAGATCACTGTGTCACTGTGACTTTATGAAAGACTTTTTAGCCATAACTCAAGAATTCATGTGCTAATTAGGACAAATTTCACTCTAATGTTCAGTAGGATAATGAGGAAGTGCTTACAATTTATTTTCAAGCTTTTAAAGGTCAACTTCACTGTGACATGATGTTCTGCGAAAACACTTTTCTGGCCATTACTGAATGTCTTAACTCAGGAACAGAAGGGGAGACATTTGGTCAGATACTGAATTGGTGACACTTTGCTCGAAACTGTGCTAATAGATGTAAAGATCTTCTGTGCTGCTGGGGTGGGGGGTGAAGCATCCAGGTTTTCACAGACATGGATGTAAATTGTAACGACAACTTGACCGGTACATGGAGGCATACAACCGCCAGATGGTAATTCTAGTTCTGCCATAAATTTGTCCTTCTCCCACAGTCTCTCTCCGCTAAGTTGTAGTGTTTGAGGTCAGGACCTTGTTTGGAGAGCTGATTGAGTGCAGACAGAAAGACATATAGATTCTCCTTCTTTAAAGATGGAGGGAATAGATTGGAGCGGATTTGGCCTCTGAGTCTCTGTGGAAATCGCACACACACACACACACACACACACACACACACACAATCCAAATAAATTGGTATGCTGCCACGCTCAGCCACACAAGACTTCACCATGAGCGAACACACGCACAGACGGATATTGATTATTTTGTCCACCATTTGACAAGATGTGAGGCTGTTTAAAATGAGCCCTGATGTTATCAGGATGTCAGGGGACAGAGGACACCTAATGCACGAACACACACAGGTCTCTGAGCACAGACCACTATCATGTCCCCCTCCACGCACACGATCCCTCTTCATTTGCTTTAATTGAAACCTCAGCCCGCTGCTGCTGTAACAGAGAAACTGTCAACACAAAGTGTTGCCTCCGAACAGATTTCCAAACCACCTGGATTAATGCTAATTAACCCCATCCTCTTAACCTTATCACTTTGTCAGTTCATCTCTTTGGTCCTCCATTACCCTCAGGATGCTTTATGTGCAGGATTCAAGGGCCCCGGAAGGCAAATTTGGGGACTAAATCACCGGGCAGACTGAGAACATTACCTGCAGACAGATTTTATCTAATTGATACCTTTTATTCAAGATCAAGTGATATTTCTGACAATATAGTCTGAATATTAGGTTGGAATAAAACTGTAAGGTAGAACATTGATTGATTTTCAAAATATTCCTCTATCTTCAGTTTATGACCAAAACCAGTCAATCCCATGACAGTCTCATCAGCCTCAGCTCTACTTTGTGTTGATATGGTTACTGTAAAAATGTTACAATGTAAGGATGTTATGATGTTTCTAGGATTTTAGGATATTTCTGGAATTTTAGGACATTTCTTTGATTTAGGGCGTTTCTGGGATTTCATGACATTCCCTATATTTTAGTACATTTCTAGGATTTTAGAATGTTTTTCTAGTATTTTAGGACATTTAAAGCATTTTGGGACATTCGGAGCTTATCTCCGACTCCTGTGGGGATTCGGGGGCCATCCGGCATCTTATTGGGAAATTGGAAAAAAAAGACGCTTGTCAGTGAATGCAATACAGACAGAAATTATGTTTCCCTGAAGTAATTAATGAAGAAAATACTCTTAGTTTCTACATATATCTTGGTATGGTGTTACAGTTCAGGTATCATTTGGACTTCTTCTATCTTGTCATCCTCTTCTGTAGGTGATCGTTTGGGGCAACTACGGACGGATGGACCGCAAATGCTTCATGGGAGTAGCTCGAATCCTATTGGAAGAGCTGGACCTCAGCACAATGGTGATTGGCTGGTACAAGCTCTTCCCTACCTCCTCCATGGTGGACCCAACGATGGCGCCACTCATCCGCCACTCCTCCCAGATGTCCCTGGAGAGCACCATCGGGCCCTGCTGTGAGCGATCCTAAGACTCAAGAAAAATGTAAAGTTTTATTGTTGCGACTCCACTGCTGTCTCAATCAAATCCTTGGACGCGTTTTTATACATGCTGTAGCCCGGCGCCCGGGTCAGCCGGGTGGTCCTGCCCCTGGAGCAGGTAGGTGTTAAGTATCTTACTCAAGGGCACTTTGACAGGTCCAACCACACCTGGGACTGAACCACTCTCCTGATTGGGAAATGACTTCTTGAACTCGTAGGTCATTTTGGCACTCATTGGAAATAATTCTTTTGATATTGTATCAGACTGTTTCCTGAGACTCACGGGAAGCACATTTCTTTTGTTGTTGCAACCGAGCGCCCCTTTAGACTCACAGGAAAAGATCTCTTTGATGAGAAAACAAAAACCTACTTAATGAGGATACTTCAAAGGAGTCCTCCTCGGTTGCCGACATTGATCACATCCTATTGGGACCACGACTCACTGCGGGCTCAGCTTCGCTTCAGCTACGCGCCTTCACCGCCTACATTCGATTCTCATTCCCAGGACTGCTTGTTGTCTTTCTGCGTCCTCATTAAGGGGCTGTACGGCTCCTGAGTGTTATCTGTCCGTCCACGAGTCCGGAGAGAGTGAGACTGCCCTCAGACTGTTTGAGACACCAGCCTGGGGACAGCAGACTGTAGGTGATTTGATCTGTGCGCAGCAGGACTACAGAGGGCTTTTAAAAATGATTATTTATATAGCTAAATAGCTATATATAACTTATTTGTTTTATCCAACCAAGATATGTTGGTTTCAAACACTGACTTGAGCTGTTTTTGGTTTTTGTGTCGCACAGTTGGCCCTTCAGTGTTCAGTTAATTCGGTACTTCGTGTACATTAGTGGAGGCATTAATGGAAGTCCCTTTCATCGTCTGGAAAGATCTACATCAGTACTTGGTCTTGGGGAACCAGAGTCCTGCTGTCCCACCAGTTACTTCATTACATTTACCTGCAGGTATTCTGGGTGGATTGAAGGGGAATTCATTATTTTCTACCTGGACCCTATTTACACATGTTTTTGTGTATCAGTGATTTATGGGAACAACAGTTTTGTAAGTCCCTCCAGTACTGAGAGACTGCTGCAGTAATTTCACCACTCGGGGCATGTTTGCACTGTCGATTGGACTGCTTATAGCTAATCCACTTTGCCAAATACAAAGTGGGGAAGCTTCGACAGTGAATATGCCATAGCTATGGTGGCCCTGAGGGTCAAAACACAACATTTCAGAAAACAAAACAACAGTTCAGAAAACACATCAACATTTTAGAAAACACTACAATATCACCCAAAACACGAGAACATTTCAGAAAACAAAATAATTTTGTTTTTTTGAATGTAGTTTTGGTTTTGGAAATGTAGTGTTTTGGGAAATGTTAAGAAATGTTGTTTTGTCCCTCAGGTTCTCCGCACCTAGGTACAACATAACCTCTCCGGACGTGGTCTGGGTATCGGTACTCTGTACCTAGTCAAATGTTACCTGCATTCGGTCCTTTGTTCGCAGGTGGTCTGTCCCAACTTCTCAGCAGATCAGCAGATTTTCTGTTACAGCCATCCCCAAAAGCTGCTCTCCAAACGGTCAGTTCAACATCTGCCTGGTTAGCACGAGCTACACAGCTGCAGCAGCAGCAAACATTCACCACCACACTGTTAAACGTTCCTGAAAAACTCACGCTGACACCGAAGCGTCTCATCTCTGTCGTTAATACATATTTGCAATATTTATAATTCAAGCACTTTTAATGGATGTAAGTACAACGGTGCAAACATACCCCAAGTGGTTACATTACAGCCTGTGTTGGTGCTGCTGACTGCAGCTGTCTCACTCAGCATCGGACCAGTTTCAAAAGTTGTTGTTGCCATTTGTCACTTGGACAAAAAAACATGTGGAAATAGGTGCCAGGTTAAAAAATACTGGACTTAACCTTTAAGGTTATTTAAAGACAAAACCAGCAGGTTCTGGGCTCCCAGAGATCATATATGACCCAAGAATCTGTACATTTTCATTACAGTCAATCGCCACATTAGCTGATTTCAGTGATTATTTTGTCATTTCTTGTGGAAGGTGCCAATCAGATGAATCAGCTAGTGTTGTGTTTGGAAGGAATGGAAACATGCAGCCTCGTGGGTTTTTAGAAAAAGCGATCCAAGTCCCCATTTTACCTGGCTGTTGCATGAATCTGTAGCAAATCGATCAAATAGAGATTAAATTCACCCAAGGCACACCGTGAACAATTTGAAATCTGATTGCCTGAAACACCTCAGGAGGTACATCTGCTTTGCCAGATGGGGGGAAAATGTAAAAGTCTTTGATGTGTATCAACCAGAAGCCTTTCTGGTGCATACATAACCAAAGTGGGGAAAATGGCAGATATTGATATCTATGCCATGGCCAAACTAAATTTTATGCATGCAAAAATGTCTTAGATCCATAGATGCACGTGACTTAAAAATGCAATGTGGTTCAACTTCATCAGGATACAATGTAGATGCAGCTGGCATGAAACAGCCAGCCGTGAATGGGGTCGGAAGTGTTAAGGGTGTTATATCGTCATTTGGTTAAGTTCTGTGTTGTTCAAAATTTTTACATCCACCTGGTCGTGCAGGCAAACCCAGTCACCAGCATAAATGTTTGGCATTGTAGATTTCTGCAAACCTCGGACAGGTTACATCTGTATGTTATTATGTAGCAGAAACATTGAAGCGTTGTTTCCTAACATTTCTTTATATTGTGGTTAACGTTTGGTTAGGTTTAGGCCCAAACCCCACTAGGTGGATTAATAAATGATCACCTTTTGGCTTAAAATAACTGTTATGGGGGGCATTATCTTAGCAGCAAATGCAGAGACGTCTCAGTAAAAAACCAATCGCTTTTTGGTGTAGAGAACACAGCGATGACTTGGTTAAAAAAAAAAAACACTTTTGTTGCATAATCTTGGCAAGAGAGGCAGCGGTGACTGTAAAAACCAACTACTTTTCACTGCATTTTTTCGGCAGGAAATGCAGCAATGAATCTTTAAAGAACAAATGCTTTTTATGGCACTTTCTTGGCAGGAAATGCAGTGATGACAGTAAAAAAGAACAGTTTTTGCGGGGTTTTTTTGGGGGGTGCTATCTTGGCAGAAAACACACTAAGTCTTGGTAAAAACGCTTTTTGTGGCACTATCTTGGCAAGAAAGGCAGTTACGACTCAGTAAAACCCAACCCCTTTTCTCTCTGTAAAAAACAACCGCATTTCGTGGCAATAACTCAGCAGCAAACGCAGCGATGACTTGTTATAAGAAAAACTTTTTGTCGCAGCATCTTGGCATGAAACGTGGCGATGATTTGTTAAACAACAACAACCTATTGTAGCCAAGATAAGGCTCCGTAAAAACCAATCGCTTATTATGGCGCCATCTTGGCAGTAAATGCAAATAGCCTTGTTTGGTTGCTAAAAGGCTGCTGAAAACACAGTGATGACCAGTTCTCAAACAATGTTTTTATTTTGTCAAACAGTGGTCTGCAGCTAGGCAGTTGTTTTGCCTATGTGTCATACTATCCACCATTCCCTCCAGCTCCCGATAACAGGGTCAGCTGATATACTATGTCCCTTCAGAAACATACACGCGTAACATATCCTTGTTTTCCAGAAATGTGCAATGCCAATATTTTCTTCTGGTAACTGGGCTGTGCAGACCACATCGAGTGCAGGTTGGAGATATTGTACCTGTGTTGTAGCACTGGCACATGATGCTAAAACAAAATGTTTCCAGAAGCATTGAGGATGGTCGCCTGGCTGACAGCGTCGGGCAGATATCTCGCTGTATATCCCAGTTTAATTGTAGTTCAGAATGCTCTTCTTCTAATAGTCTAGAAGTAGATTTTTGAGATTCCTCCTCTTTTTTTAAAAAAAAGCTTTGGCAAACAGTTGTCTAATAACAGTTTCTACTGTGCCAATTTCTACCAGCAAGTGTCTTCTCCTTCCTCTTCTTCAATTACCTTGCGGCATTTGCTATTGCGGAGGCAGGAACAGAAACGACCACTCACAACATCTGACAGCGGTATTCAGGCTGTGCAGAGAAGCGTCCCTTTTATTCTAAATTACAGCCCTAATCCACAGACGGCCGCGGCACCTGGTGATTAGCCATGCTACGACTCAGCATGGAGAGAGGAAGAGAGGGAGGAAAGGGAAAGAGAGAGGAAGGAAGCATGAAATGTACTTTGCATCACCCAAACAAAGGATCTATCTGGACTGACGTAAGGTTTCACAGATTTAGAAAAAAAAAAAAAAAAGGACACAAAAATAGGATGAATTTAAAGGGAACACAATGTGCACACTGTAGAGAAATTTATAGTTTATTGAAAAACAAAAGTATTTCATTTGGGCACTTTATGATTCTTTTTTATGTGTAAATATTATGGTTGTTAGTGTCTTTTGGAGTGAGCCAAAGTTAATCTATAAGGATTTAGTTGATTAATCTTAAAAGGGAGTGAAGGGATATCGTCGCTAGTTACCGTAAGATTGTAGCATTAGCTGGTAGCATCCGCATGACTGATTAAAACTTCTAATAAATTAGCAGATTACTTGATAAGACTAAGCATGAGCTATACGCTACACAGAAAGCAGAGAACTGAATTACAGTATGTTAACTGAGGAAAACATACATATGTAGCAATTTAATTCAGATTCAAAGTTTACTGAATTTCATTTTCGTTCACAATTATCGAAATAATAGAAAAAAAACCAACTTTTTTGTTTTTTTAAACTTTCAAGCAAGATTTCAGAACCAATTTCTCTTATACTAATCAACTAATATTTTAATTAAACCAGGATTTGGAGTAATTTTACTCTGAAGAGAAAAAACTTGCAAAAGTGGCCTCTGTTTTTGCCAGTAGCAGTGTTGCAGGGATATTAATACTGTATTTATTTCCAAACAAATCAGCTACATTCTGTAAAGCAATAATCAAACAACATCCAGTCGTTGCAGTTTTTCGTTGCAAAGTGAAAACTGTGGAAAATGGCGATCTTAGCCGGTGATTTCCACTGCAGTCAGATTTATCAAGTGTAATGTCCCACGAGACAATTTCTTGTAATGTATGTTTTTAGAAAAATTTGTGATTCTAAAACATGTAAAAGTCATTGAGTGGTGCAGGGATGACGCTCTCTGTAGGCCAACCCGGGAGTGAGCGTCGCCTGGTTCCCTCGTCAGAAATCCTAAATCCTCATTCAGTTGGCATTCACATTCAGGTCAAATGACAGCCATGGGTATTTATCGCCTCTAGCTTCAGTCAGCATTGGTGAAAACATAAAATGCTAATTTCGTCTCCTTAACTGGTGAGATGGGATGACGCACCAACACTGATTACTGTTCGTCTCTCTTACTGTTCGATCCAAATTAGTCTTCACCAAGTCTGAAAGAGAGACTTAAGCAAGAGATAAATAATGAGACGAAACCACCATAAAGTTTTCAAAGACCTCCATCCATGCTGCTGTCTCTTTACCTGTTCCCCGATCTGTCTGTGACATCGAACAGACTCAACAAATCAACCCCCAAACAGAGAGAAAGGCTGCTGCAGAGCCATGTACACAGCTCTGCTCTACTGGCAATGCAGACTATAGCTTATTTTTAGTGGATTTATGCATGTTTAAAAAAACCTGCCTGCATGCACTAATTTCGGTGGAAAAGAGGTATTAGTCAGTTCCACTCCTTGCTCCTCTCACCCAAATATGGTCACTCCTGACTCCAAAACGGGAATCCACAAACCAGTTGTTAACATCACAGTGATTACATCCATTTTATGGTGTTGACAGTTGCTGACAAATCTACATTGTCTACCTTTAATGTCCCAGACAACCTCTACAGTCTCATTTGTTCACTCGTTAGAGTTGGGTATTTACTGACGTACTTTATGTCGTACAACAAAATGTGAAAATCTCTTAACCTTGTGTGGATCATAGATCTGTTTTTAGGCATTGAGCCAAAAACCCCTTGACTTTGACACAAGGAAACTGGAAATGCAAATATGCTCATTCATTTTCACGTTTTAGGACTCATTCCTGCGCCACTCTATAATGACCTGCTGTCCAAGAGAGAAAACGTGAGGCACCAGAACTTTTATGACCTAAAACATCTTAATAATAGCTTGAGGAATCTGAATGCAGGAAAAAAAATCACTTGTTAAGTTGTGCCATTTTAACCCCGGGCATTCATATTTTTTTTCATAACTTATTCCAGGGTGAGTGTCACGAAATCTCTGAGAAATCTATGTCAAATTCAGAAGGAGCTGAATTATAATACCCAGTGTTATGTTAAAATTCCTGATTTGAAAAATGCGGGATCATTTTTCACAACCTAAAATAACATGAATGGAGTTTAATCTAATCATAACAAGGACTGCTTGGAACAAAAAGGGACTGTTTTTAAAAAGGAGGTTGTAAAAATAAAATATATATCTATAAATATATTCAAAATCAATTAACTCCTCTTATTGTGACCCAAGGAATGTGTTTTTGTCAGTGTTCTTTTGTGCCAAAATTTCAACCTATACCGAGGGCTGATTTCCCAAATAAGGACCAACGAATGAGGAAAGTTTACACACTCAAATTTTCTATCAGCGACTCATAAACAGAGTGCATTCTGGTGTAAAGAATGATTCTTTGTCAAAGAAAAAGAAACTAATTGCATGATATTGATTTAGATTTAGTTAGGACCGATCACAAAGACAGCTAGAAATGTAAAGTTACAGCGGTAACCATCATAGAAGTTCCCCGTCTGTCTACATCCAACCTGTAGCAGCTGCCTGTGCCACAGACGTTTCATAAAGCATTAAAAGTTACCTAAGAGCTGATCCTTTATTGTAGCATTTGAGAGCTAAAAATGTTCCTCTTGAGCATTGCAAAGCAGTATGGCGTGCATGCAGTGAATGATGGGTTTTCTATGATGGCTACAACTGTGCAAGAAAACGTTCTTCTGTAATTGTTTAGGAGAGAGATGAAATACATGCCCACATGGCCGGCAGGATTAAGAGTAATTAATGTTTGTTTATTAAAAACTGATTGTGTATTTTTGCTCATCGGAAGCTTCTCGTTCACCCGTCTGAATCTGTTTGTGACATTTTGTAACTCTGAAGGCAAACAAATGAGCTAATAGATGTTATAGTTGACATTCAGCACCAAAAATGTTAGTTTTTTTCTTCATTCACCCACATTTTGATTGTGTCTGCCACATGGATGTTATTTACTATCAATTGTAATGTAAGTAGAGGCCTTAAACACACCGATATACATTTTGTCAGGGCTAAGGACTAAGAATTGTCACATGAAGTAATCAAAACGACGCAAAAAAAGTTTTACAGTGTCACCATTTCAACCCATTACTTAAAGTGATTTAAGTGTCATCTACTGTATGGAAATGACTATCTTTGTTGTTAATGAATTTCTGATATACTGATATTTCAACAGGCTATTTGTGTATTCTCCCCACTCCTTGGTGTGGGCTTAATTGAAGATACTGAGCAAAAAAAGCATTTTTGCAGAGTAGATATTCAAACATATTGACCTGTTTCTTAACAAGACTTATTTTCTAAACTTAAGAAAACTTACACTGTTGTTTCTTTATTGATGTTTGGATGCACATAATGGTACTTTGTGGTTTCAATTGAGTAGAGTAAAATGATAAAACAAAAGAATATTCGCTAGCCATCTGTACCATCTGTAAAAATTGTATTTGATTCCTGATGGGGTCCTTTTCCACCCTAATGGCCTTTTAGGTTGATATTCTGCAAAACCAGACCTTTTCCATCAGCACCTCTCACCTGTATGGCCCCATAAGGGCCCTTTGCCCAAGAATCATCAGCCCGCTGTCATTCCGAAGTTGTCAAATAGCATCGCTTTTGCAGTTCTTTCGATACAAGATCCACACGCCAAAAGCCACCTTTTGTGTCCACATGATACGCCACTGGACCGCGTCAGCTGGGAACAGCCAGATAGAACGGTTTGTGGTGTTGTTATACACCCCCGGACAGCCAAACGGCCAGAGGGCTGGATGCCACCCGATATGATATGCCACTGGAGTATCAGTTGAAGACGTGGCCAGACAGAACCTGTCGAGTCCATATGATACGCCGCTGGACGGCGTCAGGTTGAAACACTGCTGGTAACGACGTAATATAAGAAGCATGAAGGTCATTGTCTAATCCTAACCATTCATGCCAACGTGCTTTTGTTGACATCTCGGTGTTGGCTGCCATGTACTTATGTTGAGTAAAGGTAACCATGTGCAGCATCATCCCACCATGTGCTTTTGTTGACATCACGATAACGGCATCCCCAAACGTAAACAGCAGACACAGAAGAACACCTAAAGCGTAATATGCAGACATGGAAGTTCACTGCAAAGTGGCAGTATGTGATGACTGGGAATGAGAATGTGTTGGATTTTCAGTTTTGACGCATGGTGGGCGGTGCTGATGTTTTTTTTAGGGTAAATTCTTAATAATTTGGATCCTGTTACGCTTCCACTTACTTATTTCATGTATGTTATTCACATTAGCGTCCTAACTTAAAAACATTTTAGTGCGCATGGATGCAAAATGCAAAAGTTTACCTTTTTGATCATTCTGTTTGTGGATGGCATATTTGGAAACCAGGAATATTTGCACAGTGACATTTTGGTCTGTTTATGCAGAAGATCAACCTGAAAGAGAATCTGGGTCTCTCTGAAGTTCTTTAAACAACCCTTCTGTTACCTGAGCTTAAATTGTCCATATCTTTTTCCTCTTAAGTACATGGGTTTTACTGATTAGAAAGAAAGCAAGCGCTATTTTGTGTCCTTTTCTTTTAGAGTGACAGTGTGTACATTTCTAGACACATATCATATCATGTTATCTCTGGGGGGAAGAGGTGGAGGAGTGGGAGGATGAAAGGGTGGATGCAGCTCCTCTGCGGCTGTTACGAAACGGTGGCTGGCGGATCCCAAAAGCAATACATCTCCTCTAGTCTGCTGTGCTGCAGTTCCCAAACGTTTCCCTTAGAGGCCTTCCTCAACCCAGCCCTCATAAAAGCGTTACCCCACATGCCATCTGATAGATCCTTTCATTCAAAGCGTCCCGCATTACGACGAGCGCATACGTTTTTAGGTTGGGCGAACCCAGTGTGAGTCAAAGTGCCATCAAGTCTTTGTAATTTGTGTTTCTCAACATCAATCCTGGTTAAATAACCTCTCATCTTTCTCTACAATCTCATTTCAGTCACATTATTCACATTGGTGTCAACTCATCGGGGTCCCAACTCTGAATACTTGGGGCATCAAGCTTTGAGCAACACATTCTCATCCCAACTTGTCAAATTTTGCAGCTTGGTCAGTGGACTTTCATGTCGACATATAATGCGCTAGGTGTTTTCCTGCATCTGTTGATGATGTTCTGGGATGATGTATCGGTTTATGCCTGTTAATCTGAAACCTGGAGTGAGCTTTCACAAGTATTTAAGCCTTTGAATTATGGTGTGATTTCCTTCAAAAACATGGGAAAAACAGCAATTAGCAATTTAGTAAGAAATGTGCCACAAATTGTAAGAAATTTGTCGATTTAGAAAATTGTTTTATTAAAGACTAGGGAAAAAGGAAAAAAGCCAGGCAGCTTTTTTTTTACTTTCTTTTCCTTGTTTATGTGAAAAATTATAATTAATAATAAATATAATTAATAATTTTCTTGTATTTTAACTTGTTTCTTGCTATTTTTTGGGTCATTTCTTCTTTTGTTGCTTATTGCCTTCTGCACGTTATGACAGAAATCTGGCCAATTTGCTCAAATTTCAAAGGGTTAAATACATTGTGTCTCTTCAAAATACACTTGTTTTCACAGGAATGTACAGTTTCTGCTCGGTAGATGCATGCAGTCCTTTTCAAAAACTTGCGGTAAAACACCTCATATTTACATTTATTTCCTTGCGCAGTAAAAGCAAGGGGTTAGGTTTAGAAAAAAAAAGGTTTTGGTTAAGACTCTTACTGGAAAGGAACAGCTATCTCCTGAGTGAAAGTCGCGGGTTTGTTGGACCAGACCACCACCGCTCAGCCCGTCCTATAGGGACTTTCCAACGTCTTATATTACGTTGTTACTGGCTGCGATGAAAGCTACCCTTTTGCATTGGTGTCTGACGCCGAAATCACTGACCAAGCAGTGGTATTTGACGAGTTGGGAATAACAACGGGCTGCTTTGACAAACATGTGGACATTTCTTGAACAAACATCAGTATCCAGTTGTTGCACCTAAAATAACAAGATACTTAGCCTCTTTGTCAGCATGCAGGTTTAAGTAACATTAGCCATGACAGGTAGAAAAAAAGAATACTTTGCAAGGTTTGTGATATCCAAGTTTGCTTTGGCATATCTGGCACTGGACTTTTGGGGGGTCCTCTTGGTAAAATTTAAAACTTTTCCAGGCATTTGGCTTTTTCAACATGTTGCTTGTGTATCACAAAACTAGGTCTATCTTTAAGTTTAAATGTCGTCGTCTGAGAATAACTAACAATAAATGTTAAAGCATCATGAATTATGTTGGATTACTGTTTTTTAATTTATGGGCTATTTGGGATTTTGGGCAATCGTGTAGAAAAACTGAACATTTTAATACTGATTTGGAAATTGATTTCAATGATCAAAGCTTTGAAGCATTCACGCCAGCACTAGCTTCAACGCCAGATCTTCTAAACAAATAATTCTTTTACTTCTCCAAAACTGGTTCATGACACAAAGTCATTTTATCTACAGCATTTACAGCCATAAACTCTCACCTCTAAACCTTCCTGAGGCCCCTAAAATACTTCCTATAAGAAGGTGATGTTTTGGTTTTGGGATACTTGATGAGTCAGTTTCACAGGCCTTCTCATGCTGTCAGGAACATGTGATATGGGCAACTTTTGGAAGCAATGCTGATGGAAGAACAACTTTTTCCTCAGAGAAAATAATTCATTCAGGGAAAGTTTTCCAAGCATATTCCTCAGCTACACACCCCTCAGGTTACACAGACTCACCCTTTTAATGTCCGACACTGAGGAGCTTCATTGAAGTGACTCGATCACAGAGCCATTTAAGGATCTCAAACTTCCAGTTACAAATATAGTTATTTTTAAGTTCTCAATGCTTTTCATCCGACCTGTTGAGGAGACTGCCCATTATTCGATGGCCCAAAATTCTGCAGCTCCATTGTTCCCATATCTCCGACAGCCTGTTATCTCAAAAACAAATGGCCATTACTTCAAAGTCCTGTTTCTCCAAAAAAATACACAGTGCCTGCAGTTAGACACACCAGTCTTCAAAAAATTACTGCAGATTGTACTTCTCTGGTATGTTACCTTTGTACATTATTTTGTAGCGGAGACATAGAAGCATTAAACTTCTCAATAACGCTGTGGTAAACCTGTGGATTGTTTTAGGCACAAAAACCATTTGGCTATGGTTGGAAAAGATGTTTTGGCTTCAAACAGCCACAGCTGGTGGCACAAAAGCTGCTGTAAAAGCAGGGATAAGTCAATGAAAATCATGCAGGTTTCAGTGGCTTGAATGTGACTGAGAAATGCCGAGAAGGATCAGTAAAGACACCTGAGGTTGATGGTTTAAGCGCCACTGGTAAACACCACAAAGGGTTCTTAGAAACAACGAGTTGGAAACAACACCCTCTAGTAAATTCATTTAATAAATGCTAGTGAACGCTGCAAAGGGCCTCTAAAAACACCTGGTTCGGTGGTTCAAGCGCAGCTTAAGAAACACTGAGAAGGATCGGTAAAAACACAGGATCAAATGGAAAACTGAAACTAACTGCAGGAAATGTGTATTTTCCTGAGAAACCTGACTTTGGAGCAATGGCTGGTTGTATTTGGGATAACGAGCTGTCAGAGAAACTGGCTTTTTATCCAATAGAGCAATTTTTGGACCAATTGGGCTTTTGGGCTGTCGGCACACTGGCATTGGCGACATTAGCGCCGCAGAAGGTAAACGTCAACAAATATTCAAAGCATAAACTAATGTTAGAAAGGCGTTAAGCAGCAAATGCCCATCGGCATTGCTCTCCATTTGTTGCTCATGTATTGCTGCCTTGAGGACCTGAATGTTATCAGAAGAGTGACAAAGTGGTGTGACTTTAGTTTTTATTCACCGCACTGTCATTTAAAACACAAGTATATTTGCAGATTCTTTGGCAAACTGTTATATTGTTGAGTAAATGCACAATTTGGTGTATTGTTATTCTATTCCAGCTGTCAATAAAATAGTTTAACTCCATTATTTGTTTGTAAATGTTTTTATTTATTTATTTGTTTGTCTGGTTCTTAAGCCAAAAGCACTGTAAAAGCAGCGGTATTTGACGACCTCGAAATGAGAACAGGCTGGTCTTTTACAAGGGCAACCCATGGGGATTTTTTTTCGCTGCAGAACAACAAGTGGCCATTGGGAAAAATTGGCTGCAAGGCTGCAACATACTAAAATATAAAATATGATCTAAGAAATAGTAGTGGATGGGAAAAGAAATAAAAGATGTGGAGGCAAAAAAAGTGAACACGGAGAGCTAGTGGAATAATGTTGTTAAACCAAGTTAAATGTATTTGTATATGTAACATTTGGGACAAACGTAATTATTTTAAGCAGAACCATTACGTTTTTTTCTGAAACCTAACCACATGCTTTTTTTACCTAGATCCCAGGAAGTAAACCTAAAAACAAGGTGTTTACCTTTGTTGTGAGTTCATTTTAAAAAGCAGAATCCATACATCCCCTGTGAAAAGGGACATTTATTTTGAAAAGATACTATGGGTACCATCATGTTTGACATAGCGGGCCAATGAACATCAGTATTTAACAATATGAGACAATATGTCGTGAACTTATTGCATGACGGTAAAAAAGCAGCAGCACAGACAAGCTGTTTTGGTTTTGTTTTCCCTTAATTTTCCAACATTGTTGTTGTTATTTGTGTGAAAAATCTTGTTAATAGCAAGTACACAGCATCAGCTCTCTGAACAGGTAGGCTGACCAATGGCTACATTTCCTAAAAACTCCCCTAAACCTCAATAACCTGCAATCCTCAGATGAGAGGGTAAGGAAGAAAAAAGACACAGGAGAGGAGAAGGGAAAACACAATAATAAGAACGATGGAGGAAGAAAATGAGATGGGGAGCTGGAGAGAGGAGGGATTCATTTTGTTTGACAGTCAGCAGCTAAAAACGACCAAGTATGAAGCTTTATTCTGTCTGTCCAGATGGAATACTCTCTGCCTCTACGTCCATCGCTCTTTTACCTCCCTCTGTGCTCCTCTCTACCTCTATCTCCCCTTTTCTCTCACGGTATCTCTCCTGCTCTCTTTCAATCTTCCTCCCCACATCACTCACTGTTTCTCCCTCCGTCTCTCTCTGGCAGACGTCCAGACTCTCTGGCGACCAAACTGATCAGCCCGTATTAAGGTCTCTCTCTCTCTCACACATACACATGCACAAAGCAATTGCGTGACAGCGAGGCAGGTCACACTAGGCAGACACACACACACACACACACACACAGAGGCAAAGGCATGACTTGCATGCACATGCGCAGACCGACATTGAAGACATCACACACTCGCACACACACACACACACACACACACACACACACACACACACACGAGTGCTAGCGTGACTTGCATGCAAAAAGACAGAAAGACAAATTCACACGCTAAAATTGGATGAACTAGCAGGAGGCCCTCAGATGGTGCACATGCAAATTGAGACATAAATCATTTTTCTCCACGGGGGAAATTACAATTCCAAACAACAGCGTGCTTCACCTCAGTAAAACACGGACACCAAATACTGTAGGAAAGAGTTGTGCTTTAACACTCAGCCGCCTTGACAGACTCTCACTGAAGCGCCTCCTGCTGCACCTCACTTTTCTAGTGTGACATTTTCCAGTTTGGTAGACGGATTTAAAGGAGGAAATAAAGTTACAGGGAGCAGTTCAAGGGTACTTTAAAAACACCACCAATTACTCTGCCAGCTCTCCTTATCCACATTTTTTTGTCTCCAAATCTTCTCTTTTTTTCTCTTTTTCCTTCCAACACTCTGTCTTAGTTCCTGTTTTATATTTTAGCAGTATGATGGGGGGAAATTAAGTATGTCCAAACTAGGAACGCCACTCAGCCTTGCAGCCAATTTTTCCCAATGGCTACTTGTAATACTGCAGCAAAAAAATCCCCCTGGGCTGCCATTGTAAAAGACCAGCCTGTTTTCATTCCAAAGTCATCAAATTCTGCCGTTTTTTAAGTGTTTTAGGTGTAAGATCCTGATGCCAAAAGCCATCTATGAACGTCTGCATGATGCATCCCTGGACAACATCAGGTTGAAACGCTGCCGACAACGACATGATATAAGGAGCACAAAGGTCTCTTTAGGGTGGGTGGGTGGGAGGGAGGGAGGGGGTAGATTTTCATCAGTCCGGTGTTTGCTCCCCGTTTGACAGTAATGGGTTTTTTTCCACAACTTTTTTTTTTTACAAAGTCATCAAAGCAGTGATGTTGGATTGGATAACAGAAAGCAACAACAATAATGGACATAAAGAAACTTAAAAAAAAAAAGAGAAGAAGAAACAAAATCAATCGAACCATCAAGTTTGGAACTTTTATGCAAGAGTTTGGTGTTCGATTCCTGTCTGAATATGATGTTTTATATATATTTTTCCCTAACCATCCGTACCAGCATGTGCTTTTGTTCACGTCCCGGTGTTGGTTGCCATGTGCTTGTGTTGTCTAAACATAACCACGTGCATCATCATCCCACCATGTGCTTGTGTTTCTATCATGGTAGTGGCATCCCAGAACAAAATAGCAGGCACAAAAGAATACCTAGAGCGTAATATGTAGACGTGGAAGTCCATTTCAAAGCGGCAACATGTGACAAATTGGGATGAGAACGTGTTGACTTGTCTGTGAGTCAGTTGCTTTTACAAAGTGCTGTGTTTGTATTTAATACCTATTGTGAAGCTATTCAGACTTGCCCCTATCAGATACCACCTATATTATAAAAAACCAACAAACAAATGAAACTCACACTGAAATTAATAAAAAGAAAACTAAAACATTTTAAACAATAAAATCTAAACTGAAACAAGCAAACTCTAGAAACTAAATAAAATTAAACTTATTACTAATTAAACAATTGAAAACAAAAATAAAACTAATACAAATAAAAACTAATAAAAAATAACTATAATAACTAAAATAATATGGAATGTGAATGTGTTGCAATGACTTGCAAAGCAATTCACTCGTGTAAGAGGAAAAGAATATGAACCGCTTCACAAGTCTAGATTTGCTTAATTCAGCAAGTCCCTTTTCAGAAAAACAGGATGTTTTAAGCATTTTGTCATAGTTATGTATGACACTTGTGTCAAATATGAAGTGGATTCTGGTGTTCTGGTGTGCAGCTTCTCAGGTAGAAAATGAACTTAGTCTAAAAGGGGGCAAGAAAGGCATGTCATTTTAGGTGAAACAAAGCAAAAAGTAATTTAATTGAAAACAGCAACAGAAAACTTTGAGAAGCTGCTGCAGTTTTTATCGTGCTGCTTATTCATACGGCAATATCTGGATTATCCCAGCTGTGCCAAAGCCTCCACTGTCACTCACCACTCCTCATACCAGCTCCTGTTCTCCCATCGCCTCCTCTGCAGGACGCCTGGTAGCAGCAGGAGATGCAGTGATGGTGAAGGTGAGCAGGAAAAATGGAAAAGCTCTGCGATTTGCTAACAGTGTGTGGACTGACAGCAACAAGAGTCCATGAAGGCTTAAGACTGTCTCACTGCAGTATCAGCAAGTGCTTAAGGGCTCTGGCATGAACTTCTGGAGACGTCCCCGAGGATTTTTAGTGAGTCTGCAACCTTGTAGACTTTTCAGAGTGAATAGCCCATAATTCATTGCAACAGTGTCATGTGTAAATGAGGACACTGGGGAAGCATCCAAGAAACTTAAGCATATCAAGAGCGCCAGGTAGAAATGTAAAGTCAAAACAAAACTATAAATAATCCTTTCTGCATCTTTTAGTTGGGTTTTTAGTAAGGAGATGATAGGTGGATTGTGGCTCCCTTATTAATCTGAATCAGCTTTCACACCTAATTAATTTTGATGTGTTGGGAAAAAAATGTGGGTGTCCCCTCTTTTTGCGTTTCATTTGGGCTGGTGTAAAACCTTACTCTGGTGCCGTTTGAAACGTGTCAGCTTTATTTTATCCCTTTGAAACAAAGTAGCAAAGAATTATAAGAAAATGACCCGAAGATAGAAAAAAAGAAAGAAAAAAAAAGAAAAAAGTATTGAAAGTAAAATATGTATGTATTTTTTCCCTTGTAATATTATTTGAAATATAAAATAATTATACGTATAAATATAGTTTTCCGGACATTTTCCCTATTTTTAAAAATTATTTTCTATTAATCCTCCTCTCTTTCTAAAAACTAATTCTGAA
Source organism: Plectropomus leopardus (assembly GCF_026936395.1). Classification (NCBI taxonomy): domain Eukaryota; kingdom Metazoa; phylum Chordata; class Actinopteri; order Perciformes; family Serranidae; genus Plectropomus; species Plectropomus leopardus. The sequence goes on from NC_142177.1 coordinate 36,973,630, forward strand.
GTAGAAAATCTGCAATTTCTGCAACATTTATTGGCAACTTGGTCATTGTCCATTTCCCATGTTTTAAAATAAAATAAAATAAAATAAAGGGTTTAACAAACTCTGGTGGAGTTTTGCAAATTTTAAGAAGTTAGTAGATTTAGAAAATAATTTTTAAAAAGCTTTATTTTTATTTATTTATTTTTTCAGGTCATTTTTGAGGGGAGGCGGACACTATTTGCCAGGTAATTTTTTTTTTCTTATTTCTTGCTGATTTGTTGACTTGCTCATTGCCTTTTCTCCATTTCTCCCCCAAAGAAATTAAGAGAATTTAAGGCTTTTATTACCTTTACCCTCTGAACCGTGCCAGTGTTGGAGCCTGTCCGGGCCTGTAGGGGGCAGCAGCGGCGCTCCTCACTCTGGGAACACCTTCACTCAGGGGCTGCTATCTCCAACAACAAACGGTTTTCTCCTGCTAAACGGGTAAGTTTGTGTCTACAGTGTTATAAATATAAAACGTTATGATGTTAGGTAAATGTTTTGAAAGTGAATATTTAAGTTTTATGTATTTATGAAAGCGGCATTTGTGAGTAAAGTAGTAGTTTAGCCCACGGTGTTGACCGAGGGCTAGCATGTTAGCTTAAATGGCGACGAACTTGTAAACATCGTTTTTGTCGGTTCGTCCCGCTCGTGCTGTAGATGTTTGGGAAACTTTAATAAGCTCCTGCTAACTGTTTTTGTTAAATCTTTTATTTTACTCCACTTTATAGTTATTGGGGTGTGTTTAGAGGCGGCTGTTGGTCAACCTAAGAAGAATTTAGTTCGCCGTCTAAGTTAAACTCTCATGGTAAACCCGACAACATTAAGGGACTGTGCGTTATTTATGAGAAGGGAGGGGTGGTGGGAAACAGTGGAGGTATGTCAGATGATGTTTTAAGCATGCCGAGGGACTGTTTGTTTTTATTTGACCATATAGGAGGGTCATAGAGGCTTAACTTTATTAAGGTATATTTTTATTAATTAATTTAAAAGTTCCCTGAGCCTTAAAATCCACTGTCAGACTTGAAAGGCATGTTTTTTTAAACAGCTGAAACTGCAAAATTGATTACACCTCAATAAATAGAAATTTACATTTTTTTTAAAAAAACTGTAAAACCTGAAGTAATCCTTACATTTTCAAATCTCTGACAGTCCTTGAACAAATCATATGTAATGAAACCTTAGGCTAACATCAGGAATCAGGCATCTTTCCACAAGTCCCATTTAAAATTTCACCAAGAAAATAAACTTTGCAGCGTAGAAACAAAGGTTGGGAACATAATGTTAACTGTTAAAGATCAAACCATAAAAATAAAAAAATAAAAAATCTGTTCCTTCACATTATAAGTAATTTCTTGTCAAAGTAAATCCACATTTCTGGTTGCACAAATCTTTTAACCTACCCCTAAACCTAATATCTTTTTACTTTATACTTGCGCTTATCTGTTGACAAAATGTCAGTGTAACTCACTATAATAACCATATTCATATATAAAACCTACCCCTGCCCATGTATACTAAATGTTATACTTACATGCATTGCTTGAATATGAAAAGTATGATTTTTAAAAAAAAAAATAGTTTTAAATTTGGTCAAAAATATATGTTAAAAGGTCTTATAAAGCATTTAGTTTAAGTGTCTAATATGTGTAGATACCACGGTACACATAAATTCATGCTGGGTTGAGATATTCGTTGCAGTAGTTGAGTAGTTGTGAGTTAATTGTACCAGACCCTTTCTAAGAGCAGTTTTATGGTTGTTAATGTGTCAGGCTTGAGAGAGTATGTTAATATGTTGTACTGCTGAAATAACAGACACTGAAGTTGATGATGAATGTGTTTTCGTGCTGCCACTGAGGACCAATACACAATATTTGCTTAGTAGGTCAGTACCACACTACCCAGTTTAACAAAGGATATCAACATTTAAATGTCAGGCTTTATTGACTTCCATGTTACACTCTGACCACAGCAAAAAGACACATTTTTATTCTTAATACTAAATGGGTGTTGTAATGACACATCTGTGAGAATATTTACAATAATCTCTATCTGTGTATGATGCATCACGCTGCACAGTTTTTGTAGCAAAATTGTCCTTCTGTAAGAAGACTCAGGCTTTCACTTTGAAAGAAGAAAATGTTCAAATCTTTACACTACATTTCATTTAACACAATTCCAGCAGTAAATGTCCCAAATGTTAAAATGAGGTAAAATACATTTAATGATACAATCATTTACATCAAAACAGTCACACTTTGCAAATGCACTCAAGAAACAAAACTTTTCCTAAACATACAGAGTTAAGATTTCTATGAGTCAAACTTTTTGTTTTTGCTGGGTTCCTTTACAGACAAAATGTTGGCAGGTGACTGCTTATCACACAACTCTCCAGAGCATTTCTTAAAATCAAGAGAAAACAGTCATCATTTGGATGGAAATCAGTTAACAGATAATTAGTGTGGTTCAGAACAAGTTATAACTGTTTTTTAAAAATGTGGAGAAATTATTCCAATACATACACCCACTTGTCTTTCTTAAAGTATTTGCACAAAATATGTTTTTTTTATTTGTGCACATAATAACAATATAAAAACAAAGCAATACAAAAAAACAAAACTAAATGGAGCTTTTATTTATGGTACCTCTTTATATTTTCCCTCTTTTGTGTTTGCCTTAATGTAGATTTTTGCTCAAACTGTGTAAGCTCTGCTGGCATATGAAGGACGAAAAATGTAAGTACAATATGTTGTATCAGTAAATATATAAAAGTGTGAAGAAATCAATATATTACAGAAATAAGCAAACAAATTAATGAAAGAATGATAAAAACATATATACAATAAATAAATAAATGCATAAATAAATAAATAAATAAATGGGCCTACTGCCAGACACAGAAATACAGTAATAAATGAATGTGGTTGTACAAAAATGTAGAAATTATTTTTAAGATATTTATTTCATGATTTCAGGTTTAATTATCAACTTACATTTATTTATATATTTGTGCATTTATTGTTACTAAAATTTGCCATATATTTCTTTCTTTCTTCCCTATTTAGTTATTTTTAAAATGATTTTTTTCCATTTATTTACTTATTTGTTTATATATTGTCATTTTTTTGTCCTCCACACCACCAAGATTGAGCAAAATAGGACAAAAAAAAACAAACAAACAATAAAATCCTGCTGGGAAACATTTATCTGGTTTTCTGTCCTGTTACCATTAAGTCCGTCTAAAACACCAAGAAAGTCCAAAATATTATCCATGAGGGATAACATAATGGCTACTCAAAGTTTCCTCAGCCAGAGACTCGGTGAAGATGTCCAGCGTGACTGGCATTGTGGTGGATGCTTGAGGCCTCCAGCATGTAGCAGCATAGTTAGCAAGGCGAGCATGGTTAGCATGCTAAAGATAGCTTCCTTTCACCGGATGACCTGTCAGGTATATGAGAAGAACTAATGAGTCTGCTGTGAGAGACAGTGTGTGTGTCTTAGTGTGTGTGCAGCCTCCACATGCACAGTCACATGTCCTTTAATAATTTATGTACATTAAATTTAAATTTGACTACTGATAACTGATAAAACTACAGTTTCCTTCCAGCATGTCCATCCCTGAAGCTGTGTGTGTTATCTTACATATTATTTGAACATTATAATCTTGCCGTATTATTTTGTCTCTTCCAAATATTCTTCCATTTTTCTCGCTCGCACAATGTGGCATTGTGGTTACCATGAACAGCATTATTTCTGCAGGTGCTGTAGGCGTGTTTGCATGTGTGAATGTTCATAAGATGTAACATCTGTCCTTAGTCCCTCAATGTTATGATGACATCATCGTCCTGTCCTTTCCACAGCATCTCCCCTTCAAAGTCCAACATCTTGTGTTTGCGGCAGCGCAGCGCGATGCCCACCACCTTATCCGAGATCTTCACGTAGCGGTCAAAGAGCCGACCAAAGGTAATGATGGTTCTCCCCTCTTTGTCCTTTATGCCCATGTCCCTGATAATCCACACCATCTCCTCCATCTCCCTGTGGATGTGTTTCTGGGCCCTGTCGCCCCTCTCTGCCGTCTTGGAGCCGTCTTTGGGTCGACCATAGCCGGAGTCGCCCTTGCGGAGGCGCTGGGCCATGGCATACTCGTGGTCAAACTCCTCGCTGAAGGGGTTGAGTTTCTGGCCCACCATGTGCTGCTCAGACCACTGCTGCCAACGGTTTTTGATGTCGCCCGTAGTGGCAATCTTAATCTGGAGATAAAAGATGGTGTGCAGGTTAACATTCGAGTTTAAATATGATTGATAATTCATAATAAACAAATAAGCAGAGTGAAACTTATCAAAATTAGCTTCTTTTTTAAAGTTGCATGTTAACAGTTTTGCAAATCAGTTTACTTGTCATAGTGAGAACTGCTTGAAACTTTCCTTTAGCTCGGCATCTGATGATGTCATAGTGATGTCATCAAATCATAAATGGCCAACAGTTGTTTTTCTTTTAGAAACTTGCCTTTGCAAGCATTTCTTTTTAAAAATCTAATCCAAATACAATCAGAAAATCAGATTAAAAAATTACCAAAAATCTCATCTCAGTTTGGAGGGCATGTTTTCTTTAAAAAATTGTAGCAAAAGAAATACAAAATACAGCCATTTAAAGTTGTATGCCCCTAAGCCAAAATAAAGAACTCAAGTGCTTAAAAAATATTTTTGCACAACTTCCTTTCATAAATAACAAACTGTCCCTACATTATATTTAAATATTCAATTATAATACTGTTTTGAAGTCCTTGTTTTTTTTCAATAATATACATTTAAACACTCTGTTATATAGTAATTGAAAAAAAGAAACAAATCGATGAGGAATATCTATAGTTGTTTCAGAGAATGTATGGTCTCTAAAATTTGCCTCAAAGTCATGGATATTTATTGGTGAAAATGTGTATGAACCCTGCAAGGGACTAACAGTCAGGATATACAGTATCTGCCTCTGCTGCACAAATTTCATAACCATTTAAAAAAAATCTCTTGCTTTCAGTTCTGCTGACTTTACTGAAATGTGTAAGCTTTTGTCAAATTTTGGACCAGATCTCCCATAGCCCCTGCTGTTTCCTGTCTTTCAGACTTGCTAAAAATTCAGCATTGACGCCGCTCCTCTGCCTTTATGTTAATGTTGATTAATGACCCTCAGTCTTAAAATAAACTCCCCTCTAGTTGGTGTAATTGATCCCTGTCGTGGCTGTTGCTATGTTTCCATCCATACATATAGAGTAATGGAAACACCTTTGGTATGCCCATATAAACTAGAACACGCACAGCCGCTTCTATGTTTTTGTTTTATTTTGTTTTTTTGCATTTTTGCAACATTTTATGTTTTCAGATACTGGACAAAAAGTGCAACATTTTGGTTTTTGACTTTTTTTCATGAAACAGAAGCGTTGTTACTGACAAATTCAAACTAAAAAAACCCCCTAATTTCTACTTTTGTCTCATTTTGTTTTTGTCTCCCCTCTTATACTCTCTTATTCCTTCATGCCCTCATTCAGCAAAATCTTATGACCCTTCCTTTTCATCTCTTCTCCCACCCCAACCTCTGTCTGCCCCCCCTCCCCTCTCTTTCCATCTTCCTCCCTTGGTATTTTCGTCAGCTTGCCAGGCCTTCAGATCAGTGTCAGTGTATCTCTTTGGTATTCGCTCTATGAAAAGTGAAGATGTGTCATGACCCTTTGCAAAACTCTGTGAACCTTTAAAGCAATAATGATCACTGTTGTTCTTCCTTTTCTCTTTTTGCCTCTATCTTTGGCTCTCAGCATTTATTTCCAGTGCCAAATAGTGCAATCATGAACATTACCATGGCTGGAAAAGAATTATATATGTGTTCAAGATAGTAATGTCAACAGTTGAATGTCAATGGTGTCAAGTGCCACTCCGCCCCGAGCCTTTTTTAAATTTACAATAAAAATAAACTTAATTACACTGGGGATTGTTTTGTACTTTTAGTACACATAGGGTGTCAGAGTGCATTAAAAAGCATCAAAATAGAGCGTGTTTATCAAAAATAAAGTCCCAGTAGAGGTTCCCCCACAACCCCCCACAGAGGTTTGAGCCAAGACCCTAATGTCCTCCTGAGCCCTACAAATGTCCTAAAATCCGAGATTGTTCCAGAATTCTAGAAAATGTTCTCAAATCCTAGAAGTTCCCTAAAATCCCAGACGCATCTTCAAATTCTAGAAACGTCTTTAAATTCTAGAAACCTATGGCCTCCATGCTAAGCAATTTGAGTATCCCTGGCCTGTTGGTTAATTTTGCCACTCTTCAGTTTACTGCACCAACGAGTGTGGATAAAAGGTTGTGGTAAAAAGTAGAGCATCCTGCAGTTTAAGAGACAGATATTTTTGTTACATGTTTTCTAAGAAGTTGGTAGACACGGAAACACAGCTGCTAGTGGTTTTCCTGTAACCAACATAAATAGTTTAAAGGCTGTTGGCCAGATTGCCAAGAATTTCGCTCAATCATTAAACCAGTCTCTCACTTTTCAGATGTTAATATTAAACATTTATCAAACCAGTTTATTCAGATGGGATTTACATAATGTAAACATATCCAAACATATCCACTTATAGATAAAAAATAAATAAATATATTAAATGTCTGTACACTTTCTCATATCTTGTGAAGGTTTCCTATTTTTTCTTTCATTTATTCTCGTCACAGTGTCTGCCTCTCATGTTACCTCTCTTGCCCATGTCCCTTAACCTCATTTCCCCTCCCCCTGGCTGTTCCACCTGAAGGTCAGGTTGGGGAACACGTTGCAGCGCAGGACTATATTTATTTACATATATTCCATTGCGTCCAACTTGTGTTTTTATGAGTTGGCCTGGCTTTCTGGCGACCCCCTCAACACGTCGAGGGGGGCCTCCTGCCGGCTCCTTTACCTTTTATAGGAGGGATTTTTTTTTAATCGCAGTTATGCAACTGTTATGCTGTTTGGTGTCTATGAGGGGTTTGGATTTCTTCAGGTGACATCAAAGGGAACTCTGCTTCAGCTTGTTTATTCACACTGTGTGACCCGTGTGGGAACATTTATGCTCTAATTTAGGGTATTTGTTCTCCACTGTGTGTTCTGGGACATTGTGGTTATAGAGAGATCAAACAGCAGAAACTCAGAAGTGTCTGGTCAAAACTTGTGTATAATCCACTGTCTCATGCTTAAAAAAAAAAATCATTAAAGGGCAATTACATAACTCCAGATACTCATATTGAGTCTTCTGTAATCTTCTCACCAACAACACTTAAATGTGCAAAGGACCGATTCTTGCACGACCTGTGTCATAAAATGACAAGTTTGGGTTTTACCCAGAAATATTTCAGTGTTTGTCCTTTTGTGCCATCTCTGTTTTCACTTTCTTTCTGTGCTTTGTAAGGAGGACAAACTACAAAAAGTGCCCCCTTGCAGCCTTTACCTTTCTATCATTTTAGTTATTTGGATATTTAGAAAGGATGTTTCCAACAGAGGTTGGTTGGTAGTGAAATCTACAGTTGGTCCGAGCTGCACACTGAAAAGCATGTTTCATACTACCAGAAACATTTGTAATACCCCCACGTTTCATGTTACAGGTAGGGGTGCGCAGCATGGAATATACTCAATGTATCGCAGCTTGTTCCATGTGCAATAATAATATAACATGACATCAAGTATAAATTGTTATGTCATTTTTTTTTTTTATAAGCCACAGGCATTTAGGTTATTTTGCTCTTTTCTACGGCTTTCTGCCTCTCACAGACACACAAACAAAACAGGGCTTTTGCAGAACTCCAGATCGTGAATATTTAGTAGCATTTTGCGACCATGGAGCACCACTACGACTAATACATGAAGTGAAGAGCTATTTGTTTGTTTCCAGGTTACAGTGAATTAATCATCACGTTTAACGGCACTGCAGTAACAGTCTAACTAATTGAGTGGTAGTGGTGGTAGCGTGCGTAGATGGGGCGTGTGTTTGTATCTGCAGAGCTCCGGTCATTTTGTGACCACAGAGCACCAGTGGAATCTGCATATATGAATGATATATGAACTGGAGAGCTGTTTGTTTGTTGCTCGCTCACAGTGAATGAATCCTCACAGTTAAAGGCGTCACGGTTTCTGTCTGTTAACGCTAATATCCAACTGTTGACCAGAAGCTTCAAGTCCACAGCAACAACATCGACACTTCCTGAGATGAGTCAGGTCCTCCAAAATAAAAGCACCATGGGTCCCTTTGACTTATTCAATTATAGCAATAATATTTATATTATATTTCATTATAAATGTCCTTATAACCATATAAAATAAATGTTATCATAACAGCACTTTATTACATAATGGTAGCTACTATATTTAATGTTATTGTAACTGCAGTTTATTCAGCAGTTTTGTATTTCAGTAGTTAATATTAGTTTAAAGGACATTTTAAAATATTGAGATATATATCATGTATCGCAATATAGCCTGCAAATATTGCAATATTATTTTAAAGCCATATCGTCCAACCCTAAGTTTAAGTGTATGCTATACTGAGAGTATTTCAGGATCCCTAGAACGTCCGAAAAACCTGGAAAAGTCATAGAATTTGCAAATACCAATTTCCTGGCCTGGAAAAGTTTTGGAACAGTCATGGAATGGAATTGTGTTTCACAAACCTGCATAATAGTACATATTGTGATCAAGGACTGTAGGAAATGTGAAATGCAACAGTAATTTCTGTTTTTACATTTTGCCATGTCTCCTCTCAACACCCTAAAGAGTAAACAAACGCGCCGCTCTCCCCCCTCTGCTGAAATTTGATCTCTTTCGTGGAACCGCCATCGGCCACTTGGCTCTGCAGAAGATTTCACACGACCAGTTTGACACCAGTCCTTCCGTTAGTCTGTTTCTAAACATGATATTATATTAATCACGCTGTCATATTACTAATGCTGTTTGAGTTGGCTGTAGCGCTGTGAGTTAGGCTACTTCAAAAGTTGCCAGAACGTGTTGTAATGACAAACGCTGGTTCAGCCAGTTTACATGAAATCAAGCTGGTTTAAGTTTGTACGCTGCACTGGACCGACAAAATCAACTTGACTGACCTCAAGCGATGTCTTCTACAGTTACTTGATACATTCTTTATGTTGCGATAATGATTGAATTATGTTGGTGACTTTATATCATCGTGTGAATTTTTTTCAGCCATTTTTACTCTTTGTGATGAACACTACCTTGGGCCTGCTGGTGTGTTTCTTGGGCAGAATGTCGCCCTGCTCAGATTTTGATTCGCTGTTGTCGCTGAGGCTGGCCTCATCTCCCAGCCCGCTGTCCTCTGTGTCAACACTGCTGCTCCTCGACCCCTCCTTCTTCTCCTGAAGCAAAAGCTTTCTGTCTTGGATTAGTCCTCCTCCTCCTGAGCTCTGTAGCGCCCTCATCTGGCGCCGCCGTGTTGGCGACTCATTGCCCAGGAACGGCTTGCTCTCCCCGGGGCCTGACTCCATCTTGCCTCGGATGGCGTTGACCAAATCGTTGCTGCTGCACTCGCTGCGCTTTGGCTTGACAGTCTTTATCACAGAACCAGTTCGGATCTTACTCCCACTCACGGCATCAACTGCGATGACACGCGGGGTGATGGTAAGTTTAGTCTGATGGGTACGCTCTCTTGTGTCTGCCTCTTCAACAGATGACGGCATCCAGCCGCTCGGGATGGCGTCCTGCTTGTTGGAGTGTTCGTTGGCCCAGCCCTGCCAACTTTTGGCTAAGTTGGCCACCATAGCGGCACATTTTATCTTGCGTACTGCCCGTTTGAAAGCAGGAGGCTCCTGTGGTTTAACTGTAGTGGTCCCGCTGCTACTCATGGTGAAATGATTCTAGAGAATACGCTTTCCAGAAATTGGTATTTTTCTTGTCTTCCCTAATACTGCAGAAATCGACTCTGCTGTTAGAGAACTGTAATAAGCCTTTGCAGGAGTTGTCTATGTGTTGCACAGTTTCCAGTCTTAAGAATTCTCAGAATCTCTCAAAATTGCTCTGGTTTTGTTCAGAAGTCTAGTGTGAAGAAAAAAAGTCAAACATTTATCTGTCCGAGCAAATCTTCAACTTTTGTTGGCTCCAAATTTCGACTTAAATCTTAAAAACTCCTGGCTTGCAAAGTTACGCTTCCCAGATAATTGTGAACAAAAATCCGTATCTCAGCCTTTATAGCCGGTGGGGATCTTCACGGAAACATCCAGAGCTTTCCAGCTCGTCAGTCGGTCAGTGGGTGAGCCTCTGGTGTGAAGGGTGCGAGGACTTTGACTTTAATCCCCTACTGAAGCCCCTCTGGCTCCACACCGGCCTTTAAATAGGGAAGGGTCGTAAAGGAAGTGATGCTGCACGGCGTCCACGTGAGACAGGAAAGTCCAGTGTCAACATTCTTGTTAGTGATACAGGTTCATAAGCGCAACCGCACACACACACAGACACACAGACACACACACACACACACACACACACACACACACAGACAGGGGTGGTATGTCTCCCACCGGGATCCAGGGAACAGGTGCCCAGTGTTTTTAGCGCCTCAGAAGTTTTCTGTTCTCACACACAAATACACTGAAACACAAACAGGTCTTTGCTCTGAGTCAGCCTGCTAATCACAGGCGAGTGTGTGTGTTCATTGTGTAAATATAGAAATGTTTTCATTCAAATGCGTAACGTATTTACGGCACTGCAGGTTATGCTTTGATCACTTCCATGGATGAGTGTGAATTCCTAAACTGTGGGTCACATAAAAAGCACTCAGAGTGTGTGTTTGTCTGCATGTCTGTGCATGTGTTGCTGGAACTATTTCAGGCTCTGTGTATATTTGTGAATATGCAAGATTGAAATTCTGGATGATGACTCATGCACTGTGTGTATGTGTTAGGTTTAATTGCGGTGACTCCATACTGGCTTTAAATGCATCTTACTCACATGTTCTCAGCCCTCATCTGATGTTTTTGATGACGTTTGTATTTGTTGTTATTAGTATTTTTTGTTGCTTAATTGTTGTTTAATTGGCATTGCAGTATTTTGTACAGTTTTTGTATGTGGTCAGCCAGCTTGGTCCTCGTATGTCATCCATATTTACAAATTAAGATTCAGTTTAAACCTGAGGTAAGCACTTTTATTTTGGTGTTCTTACAATATCTTTTGAGCATATTGTAATTCAAAGGGACAGAAAAAACTAGACTTCTGCTCCTCCTTTTGGCTCTGTTTCCATGCTTAAGAAAATCTTGTGAAAAGACATGTTGGCCAATCACAGATCATTTCAGAGAGAGGGCGCTCCTGTTGGCTGTTCTACAAATACAGATGCGAGTGCATGTCCCTTCAGTGAAAGCCTGATTGAGGAGGAGGGTGTAATTTCAAAGTCTGCTGCTTTTCTGTCTTTTCCAGATTTTTGCCTACCATCGCTTTTATCTAAACAAACTAAACAAACTCGCGGTAAAAATAAAGGACAAAGGAAAATAAAATGAAACCCATTTTCTATATCATTGAGATGGAAATGAACAAATTTACTGTTCTTTTTTTTTCTCGACCAGTGATTCTCAATTTATAGCCCGCAATTAACAATAACCCGCCCCCAAAAAAATGTGATTCACACTGGGAATTGTTTTTGTACTTTTAGTAAACATAAGGTGCCACAGTGCATAAAACAGCATCAAAATAGCGCTTGTTTATGGAAAAAAAAGAGGAGGATCCCTGCAACCTCCGATAGAGATCTTGTCTAAAACCCTAATGATCTGAAATCCTAGAAACATCCTAAAATCCAAGAAACGTCCTAAAATCTAAGAAATGTCTTAAAATCCTTAACACATCCTAAAATCCAAGAAGTATCCTAAAATCCCAGAAATATCCTAAAATTCTAGCAGTGATGTAAAATCCTAGAAATGTCCTTAAATCTAGAAACATCCTAAAATCCTAGAAATTTCTTTAAAATCCTAGAAATGTACGAAAGCCTAGAAATGTCCTAAAATCCTAGAAACATGCATGGGGCTTTTGTGATTGGCCCTTGACCTCCTGTCATTAAGAGGCCCCTAAGCAAAACAAGTTGAGTCTCCCTGCTATAGACTGACACGTTTGAGTGTCATCGTTCACTGAAACCATGACTTCTTTTTGAAGAAACAGCAACAAGAAATAGTTAACAATAATATTTAGAAAATGAATATCAACAGTGGAAGGTAAGGGAAATTAGGATTTTATTGCCCCATAGAGGTGGGGGGAAAAAAATCAATACAGCATAGTATTGCTATATTTTATGCCACAATACTTTATCAATACACAGACCACAAGTATCCATTCTTTTAATTATAAAAAATAGGAATAATGCAAATAGACATTAAACTTTTGGTGGCCAATTTAATCAACTGCTATTTCAGTCAGAAGATACATTTTGCTGCAGTAAAAATTAATGGGGAGAGAAACTTCAGCTTTAAAACCTAATCTTATTAGATTAAACAGATATTGACCCAAATTTCTTTTGGGGACATGATGTACAATTGAAAAAAAGTACTAAATTGCAATAGATCGCAATATATGTTATTGCAAGACTCAAAATTGTAATAATATTGTATCCTGATTTAAGTATTGTGATAATATCGTATTGTGGGGCCTCCTGTTATTCCCACCCTTACTGTCTCACAACATTTTTTTTTCTTTGCTGTTTTACATGAAGTTTGTAACAATCTGTATTTTTTGTCAAGTGATCTCAAATTGGGACAAACTATAAGTTTTCAGTAACAAATATATACATACAAAAGCTGGCTGCCTCTGTAGTTTTATCTGAAATGAGTCTGTTGTTGTTTGTAATGAACAAAGAAACAACTTTGACACAAACTAATGAACCTGTTTATTTTTCAGCACATATTCCCCAAAGATTTACTCTCATGTGATTTGTTACATAATATGTAAAATGTGGTTTAAGTTTCTCTTTGGAAAAGCTAATTAGTGAGAGTGATAATATTCACAGGGGAAAGTGTATTAAAACCAGCAGCGTTACTGTAGAGTGAGTGACAGAATGACTGTGAGATTTATTGTGTGATTAAATGGCTCATTAGCAGTAGCCAGTTATTACTGTGCATGAAACAGAATTAAATGAGATATTTCAACAAAGGAGTCTAAGGTAACTTCCAACTATAATTCGGTTTTATTCATGATTTAATTCTTTGCTATTGCTGCTATAATTACAGTAAAAACATGTTGATAAGCCAAAGCTTTTTAGTTGTATTAGGTGTTGATCATTTTGTTGAACCTTGTTGCATCACTGTCATACACAACATAAAGAACTCAGGTTCATTTGTTTGACAAACAAAAGCAAACAATACTTTTCAGTCCTGCTGAAACAGTCGTATCTTTGCTGCAGCCAGACAAAGCTGAATGAGTCCTCTGAATATCTGCAGACTAAAATAACCAACCAGGGTCCAAGCTGTCACCGGCTCAGGTTTCTGGCATATGCATGTGTGTGTGCTTCAAGTTCCCGGCCTTATGCCAGCAGCTGCCTCACGTGCACGCTCCCACCGCTCGCTGTGCACGGCAGGCTTGTACAGAAATAGACATGCCTGGCACTTGAAAGCAATGAGAAAGGTGTGAGCAGGGTGTGTAATGATACCAATATTTGTACGTGACTTTATCAGAGGAAAGGTGTTTTTTTTTTTTGTACTGTATGTGAACGGTGAGTCATCGACTGGATAATAACGTTGATCCCTGTAGGAAAACTCAGAGTTTCTTTACCTGCAGGGTAGAGCGGGTTCTGCTGCAGAGCAGTAAACTGGCAGGGAATCTGTGTGTTGCCTAAGGGCACTTAAGTAAACTTTAGGCTCACTAAAATTAGGACTATTTTATATTTTACATTTGGTAACAGACAGACCTAAAAGAAATCATAACGTAATTATAATGATATTAACCCTCAGGGACTGTTTGGCACATTTTACACATTTTTCGTACTAAAGTTTTTGATGATTTTGGTTGCGTTCATGCATATGGCATACATTTTGACAAGATTATGTATTTTGTTCTATTTAATTTTGGAATTTCCAGCTCAGCTCCTTCGATAAGTCTAAAATACACTCTGTAAACAAAAGTGTTACATTCATTCTGTTAAGAGCAAAAACTGCTCCACTGAAATCCATTCAAACTGTCATTTTTGATCCCACAAATCAGCAAAAAACTGCTACTTGCATGTAGTATACTGAAAATATTTTTTTGGAGTGTAATAAACATATGATTTATTATTATTTATCAAATTTATAAGCCGGAGCGGCCGTCAGACATGTTTGTACTGGAGCGGGCTGTTGGACATGTCCGCGCTGGAGCGAGCGGGATGTCGGACATGTCCATGCTTTAGCGGGCTGTGGGACATGTCCACGCTGGAGCAGGCTGTGGGACATGTCCACGCTGGAACGGGCTGTTGGACATGTCCACGCTGGAACGGGCTGTTGGACATGTCCGTGCGCTGCAGTGGGCTGTCAGACATGTCCACACTGGAGCAGGCTGTGGGACATGTCCATGCTGGAACGGGCTGTTGGACATGTCTGCGCGCTGCAGTGGGCTGTCAAACATGTCCACGCTGGAACAGGCTGTTAGACATGTCCACGCTGGAACGGGCTGTTGGACATGTCCGCGCGCTGGAGCGGGCTGTTGGACATGTCCACACTGGAGCGGGCTGTTGGACATGTCCACACTGGAGCAGGCTGTGGGACATGTCCGCGCGCTGCAGTGGGCTGTCAGACATGTAATATCATAATGAAAGTATTATGTTATTATCATAATTTTAATTCAGCTTACATTTAAGCCATTATTTCCCTGTCCATGATCTTTCCATTTTATCCTGAATTGTGCAGTAATTTGAAAAGCCTGTTTAAATGTGAGAGCTGTTAATTAATCATCAATAACAGGTCTGATGATCTATGATGATAATTGTGGTATCACCATGAGGTTAATGTATTTTCTATGCATTTAAAACACAGGCAAGTCATGCAACACAAAGTTAGGCAGGTTGTCAATAAAATAGATATTTCATACATACTCATACAATCACACATACCCATGTATTTCTGTTTGTGTTGTCTCCCTTTGTAAAGCTTCATGCTGTTGTTGTTTATAGTTGTTTTTTGCTATATAAGTTATTTGAATTATGTTACTTAATAGGGCTTGTTGTACTCGCTGCAGTGTCTGTAGCCCTCTTCATTAATTTACCACCATTTGTGGTTGTATGCACAGGCTGCAAAGTGTCTGTCAGAAAAAGAATTTACAGTAGAGTTGGTTTGGTCACAAAAAATGTTTATAGTCTTTGCTACAATGAAAAATGTTTCTGTTGACCGAGGTCTGCTCTAATCTCACCTAGCCAGGCCTCCATCTGCTCAGACTCATGATGATAAGCTGTTGGTTTACAAGGAATAAGTAAAAAGCCATAAAATTTATGGCAAGCAAACTTAAAAAGTATCAGTAAGTCTTTTGAGTTTGCATGAGTTGTATTGAAGTTTTCAGAGATTGATTGATCTGATGTAATTGGGTTTGCTCGGCATTAATGACAAAATGTGTAGAGTCAGGAAGAGAGGATTTATGAGCTGGGCTCAAACATGTGATGTTGAAAAGTACACGCATGCCGAAAGCCCTCTGCAATCTCTCTCTCTCTCTCTGCAGAAGTTGGAATTTCATTGTTTAATCATTTTGTCAGATTCCGAAATGTGATTATGCAACAGAACCAATGACAACCTGGCTGCAGTATTTCAAATGTGAACCTGTACTTGTTAGTGTGTACTGTCAGCAAGTACTTCTAATGAAAAACTGTACAGAATCCTCCGTGTTATGTAACATAGAATCACAGGACTCTCCCAGATGATGTAATATATTCATATAGGGTTTTTTCTGTCTGTCAGTTTGGCACTGACGGACAGCGCAAAATACTACAACACCCATGAGGCTCGGCAACTGTTGCCATGGAGAGGAAGCAAATTGGAATGGAAGAAAATCCCGAACACTTTTTTGTTGCAGTTGAAAAACAAGACGCATCTTTTCTGAAATCATCCGAAATTCAGCGTTTTTCACAATTTCTCGTCCGTCTCTGTAGTTCTCCGACAAGCTCGGCTCATGGGAGAAGTTTCAACTGGCTGCAATCTGCAACCCCATGGCGAGATTAGGGTGGGAATAACCAGAGGCCCCAGGATATATTATCAGGATATTTAGTCACAGTATTATATTATTGCAATTTTGAAGCTTTTGTGATGTGATAATGTATATTGCGATGTATTACCTTTTTTTAATCTGTAAATTATATCCCTAAAAAAGAAACTGTCACCGTCTGTTTTATTTAATGATACAGTTAAGATAAAGTTTAAATATAAAGTTCCTCCCTTCAGTTATTTTTATTGCAGAAAAATGCATGCCTTTTGAAAATCACCAGAAAGAAAGAAAAAAAGCCAACATTTTCTGTAAAAAATGGCTTTAAGATCCCAATGATGACCTTGATTGCAACGTGCAGGAGTGATGATGTCGTTTTTCTGTTCCAGCGCTCTATTTAAATATAACAGTTCACGTAATTTCAACACTCCTGCGGCAGCTGTAAAGACCCATCTTCACCTCAGCAGGAAGAAAGAGACACACACTGTTCACTTTCTTCACAAAACATTTCAACAAGAGAAAGCTGAGGTCGATTATCCCGAAGTGTTTTTCACTGACAAAACCACCATTTGACTCGTTACATATTTACACAGATCACAGTTTATATATTTGTTCCTTGTGTGTTTCTCTCTTACATAATGTGTATATTTGTGTCTAATTGGAGGATGTCTTTTTCAGTGTCTGCTGACGCCACTGCTGCAGGAAGGCGAGCCAGGAGGGAGATCTCATTACTGGTTGGTCCCGAGTGCCAGTCCTGGCAGGGTGAGAAACACACTGCGACCGCACAGCCTGTGACACACACATACTTACACACATTTGCACTTCTATACTTGTGAGGGCCCTGGGTGACATGATACATTCCTTTACACATATTCCTAACCTTAATGATCACAGCCACACAGTTAATGTTACTGCTATCATTACCCTGAGCCTGCATACAATAATGACGCTAAAACGTTCAGAGTGTTAACCCGTAAAGTGCCATTTAGAGAAGTGAGGTCACTTTACAAAAAGTCTAAAACTCTAACAAGTCCTTGATTTTTGGAAACACAGGGTAAACACAAACATGCATACAAAACATACAGGTTAAAACACACACACACAAACACACACACACATCCTTGTACTTATATTTTTGTACGGATCCTCATTTATGTACTGCATTCCCTAGCCCCTTACCCTAACCTTAACCATACAAACTAAATGCCTAGCCCCAATCCTTACCCTAACCTTAACCTAACCCCAATTGCAACCTGAACCCTAAAAACTAAATTTTAACCCTCAAACAGTCCTTTGAAAGAAGTGAGGACCAGTCAGAATATCCTCACTTTCCAAAAATGTCCTCACTCCTCTGCAAAAATACTTTTTTTGTCCTCACTATGTGGTGTGTACAAGAACACACACACACACACACACACACACACACACACACACACACACACTCACACTCACACTGTCCTCGTCACACTGCAAGAAAACAGATTGGAGTCAGCTTGAGAAGTCAGCTGGCTGCCCATGACGACAATGACATCATTGCGCAGCTGCGATGATGAACAATGTGTTCTGACCCATTTCTGGTGAAAAGAGCAACTGTCCTTTGCTCTGGATCCTCATCAGTCTGGATCAGCGGAGGAAACTGTTACTCACTGAAGGACGTGTGCCCACGTAGCATTTTTATTTGGCAGGAAAGTGGTGGCAGAGCATTGCAGTGCACTTTATTTCGGTGTTTGTCGACAACTCTTCCTTTTTTATGGTTTGATACTTATAGTACTTATCACTTTATGATTTCATGACAAACCCAAATGTTTTTTTAGATGAGTTTTAATTATTTTAGCACTTATTTTTGCTTGAAGCACTTAAGTAATTCTATTTTAAATAAGCTACGTCTTTTTGTTTATATATTTTATTTATCTTTTGTATATTTATTTTCTTGTATTTTAAATATTCACTCTTCTATTTTCCCCATGCCCCTTCTTTTTCTGAAATATTAATTTACATTTTTTTATGCTATATTTTATACTGTTTACTGCATTTTAATAGTACAATCAAACAACGGTAAATCATAGGAGCTACATAATATTTACAGCTTGTTCAGACATCCTGTCCTTGTTGTGTTGACATAGTTTTATTTGTTTTAATATACAGAGTGAACAAAAATTTGATTGAAATGGTTAGATTGCTGATCCCCCTGTGCCATCAATCTGAAGCCAACCACGCCATTATGTCATCCCGGGTGTTGCGTCAATTAAGGTTTTTTTCCAGTGTGTACGGGCCTGAAGAAAAATTCTAAAGATTCAAATAGAAATTCAAATAGTTTAAACCACAGTTAGCTGTATGAGTCCTCCAACTTTGACTCAGGAGCAGAAATCAGCCTTTAAACTTTAAGAGTAATAATAATTAGACCTTTTTCGTAACTCATCATTGATACCCACCAATTTAACACTTTTTTATCGTGATATCATTTTTAGTCATATCTCCCAGCCCTGTGACACAGCTCAGGACAGACAGTAGCTAAAACAGCCGCAGTCACGTCATCAGCGCTGACTACATGAACCAAAATTAAATCAGTGCTTTGAGGAGGAAACATAACTTCTGTATCTCTTAAAACTCTCTCATCTCTCAGAGTGCAGCGACAGAAGTACAAGCTGGACGGACAGTTAATGCTTACTGTTTGCATTATTTTGGGTTCGTGTCGAGGTTTGGTGGAAGAAGTTAGATGCTGCAGCACTCCTCAGCTGTTTTTAGTTTTTTATTTCTATTTTTGCCATTATGCAGGAGAGCAGGGAGAGGGGACGGGGAAGTGGGACAGCAGCAGATCAGAGCATGAAGCTCTGTTCACAGCTTCACCGTCGCCCAGGCAAGAGCCAGCCGGAGACAGAAATAAACCTGACAGGCGTTCTTGAGTTCTGCACTCCTCGCTCTGTTCCCTCTCATCTGTGGATATGACACAGCTGAGTCACACAGCGACTTGTGTGTGTGTGTTTGTGACAGGGAGTGTTCATTAATGTGCAGCTCATTTGTGTGTGTTCACAGGTGTGTATCAGCAGAAAAACCTAATAGGATCAATCAACTTCAGTCTTATATCTTGACAAGGCAGCAACGTACCTACACACATCTCCTCTTTGAAGTGTGTGAGTGTGTGAATATAACACCCCGAGGCTCCTCTTTATAGCTGGCTATAGGCTAAGTAAAGCGGATTATAGCGATTTACCATCTCGCCATTGTCATCTCCAGTACAATCTAACCACTGATGTGATTAAACAGACAACACATTTTCATTCATGCCATCAAATTCTTCCATTACGTTTACAGCATACTAATAATTTAGTTCTCCTGTTTCATAAACTTCCCAACAGATTTCCCTATCAGCTTGCAACAATAAATATACATACCTAACAGTCTTTATATATTATTTCTACACAGCAACCCTCGTGGACCTACACGATGTGGCCGATAGATTTTTTTAAAGCAGTTGCAAAACTTCCAGCCATCAGTTTTCTCAACATTTCCTGTTGGCTGTGCGGCTCATGTGGACATTTCTCTGATTTTATTAGCACATTTCTAGAATTGTAGGACATTTCCTAGGATGTTTTTAGGATTTGGGACATTTCCTCGGATGTTTCTAGGATTTCTCTGATTTTAGGACATGTATGGAATTGTAGGACATTTCTAAGATTTTAGGACATTTCTAGACTTTTAGGATGTTTCTAGGATTTTAGGAAAGAAATAGCTTAGCCGGGGGGGCGGGGCACCTGGCACCCGGCACCCTGTAGGGGGCTAAATGTGGCGCAGGGGTTGTAAGTTGAGTATCACTGCTCGACACAGACAGTTATATCATGAAGTATTTTATTATTTTCAAATGAAAGTAACTTATAATGTCTAATGCATTACATTTTAAAAGAAAGTTGACCAACACTGCAGGTGAATGGCTGCAGTTGCGCACACACACACACACACACACACACACACACACACACACACACACACACACACATTTGCCGTTTTAGTACAGCTGCACTTTGTTTTGCCGAGTACTTAAGTTAGTAAAGTGAAATTCACAGCTGTATGCCAACTATCATTTCTCTTCCATTTCCTCTCTTTTGTCGTCACTGTGTCGCTCTGTCCATTTCCCTCTCCATCTCTTTTTTCCCCTCTTGCTGTTGTGATAAAGAAAATGAGTCTGCATTCTTATAATGGAGATTAATACGTGTTATTGGAAACAGTATTGTCAACATTCATCACTTTCCAGCTTTCCCTCCATTATTTCTCTCTCATTTCTTCGTTCCTTCCTTAACAATAATCAACCCAATAAGTGAGTCTGTAATGGTGGAAGATATTTGATGACACACCGTATTTGAGCAGACTTGCTGTAAGTGCAGCAGTGCAGTCATATCCAAACCCATTAGATAATGGAGCTAATATTGTGATGGAGCAGATAATGCCGTCCTCAGCTCCACTTCCTTTACACAATGCGGAATATATAGATTTGATACATTTCCTGGACGCTCAGTTTTAATTGGCCAAAAAGCATCAACAATATTTCAACGTTATTACAAGTATTTAAAACATCTTAGCATTGCATATTCTTTCAAAAATGACGGAAATGAGCAGGAAGCAAGAAAGACTGCTAACTCGTCGTCTTTTCCACCCGTTTCTCTTCAATTGTATTGAGATTGTTTTGGCCAAATGCAGGATGGATGCAGGACATATGCACAAGGAAACAGGTCTTCAGTGGCTCCCAGTATACAACATGAACGCATATATGCACATTACATGCACGTCAGATATTAAGTGCCCTTGTTCTAAGAAGCTGTGTAACAAATGATCCTTTCATCCTGCAACAAGCTCCACAGCACAGAAAAATATTGCTGCTGTCAAATATGGTTTTAATATATTCATCATGTGCAGCTACCACAGCCATGAGCAGCCTCTTCTTCTTTGGTGCTTATTGGTCACCATCTCTCAGTTTTAATGAGGAGCTCGTGTCAGAAACAGACAATTACGTCCTCTGGATCAGTGCTCCTCCTCGTTGTTTGGTTTTTATTAAACAAGCTCCGACATAAATGATGTGTTAGTTTTTATATAGATACAAAATACTGCTGCTGTCATGCGTTATTTGATATATCGCTGTTGTCAGATTATAAGCAAAATGTATTTTTAGACACACTAATGTGGCTTTATTGGTGGCAATGGTCGGTCGACCCACCACTTCTGTCCACACTGAAATATCTCAACAACTATTGTAGATTGTGAAAAAATGTGATCATGCATCCAAGAGAATGATTCCCAATGAATCCGCTGATGTTTTTGTGGTTTCTGAGTGAAATATTGCAACAATTATTGGATGGAGTGCCTGTAAATTTTGCAACCCAGTTTTTCCTTTTTTTATTGGTTAACAGTTAAGTCCAAAATTGATTTTAAGATTCTTTAAACCCTCTGAACTTTGCAATAGAAAAGGCCATCCTGTTCTCATCCCAAGTCGTCAAATGTTGCCACCTTTGCAGTGTTTTTAGCACAAGATTCGAATTGCACCTTTTGCGTTCACATGATACGCTGTTGGACGCTGTCAGCCAAGAACACGGCCAGACGAAACCATTCGTTGTTTTAATTTTTCACAGCCAGATGGCTGGACTGCACCTGCAACAGTAGCCTGATACATGGACGGTCAGCATCATTATCTAAAAATAAGGCCTTAATTAGTATTAAAGTGTGTGAGGTCAACCTTCCAAAAGTCTTAGAAATGCAAAGACAATGGGAGGACACATCAAATCAAATGACGAATGAACAAGCTTTTTTCAAGACAAAAGATACAAGACAAGACAAAATGGATAGTTTTTAACATATGGTCATTGTTTTACATGTGTTTGACACTAGAAAGTTTTAATATTTTCAGCATTTTAAGCAGATTATCTAACATTTTAACTTAATTAAAAATGTTGTCTGTTAAAGTAGATATTTCAGAAAAATTGTCCCCAAATCTAATGAATGTTGGTTTCTTTTTTTTCAGTTTTGGTTACTGTAAAATTGATGTTAAATTTGACTTCCAGTGGCATTAAAAGTTACACTTTAAAAGTCTTAAATCTAAGTTGCCATAAGCTGTAGGAACACTACGTTGGTTGCCGTGTGCTTTTGTTGCAAAAACATAATCACGTGCAATATCATCCCACCGTGTGCTTGTGTTAACATCACGGTAGTGCCATCCTTGAACTTAAATATCAGACACAGAAGGATACCTACAGCGTAAGATGAAGACGAGAAATCCACTACAAAGCGGCAATATGTGATGACTTGAGATGAGTGTTTTGTCAACATTGTGTTGAGGTTTTGAGGTTTAACTTTTCTGTCTGCTGTCGTTTCAGCGGCCTACATCAAAGTTTACCTCTTGGAGAACGGGGTCTGTGTGGCCAAGAAGAAGACCAAGTCAGTGAGGAAGTCTCTGGATCCTCTCTACAACCAGGTCCTGGTCTTCTCTGAAAGCCCGCTAGGGAAATTGGTGCAGGTGAGAGACACCATCGTGTCCCACTGATTCACAACCGAGACAGACAATCGAAACACTGTTATTACATTAAACAGACTTGTTTTCAGCACTTAGTTAGTTATACAATATTTACTTTGAAACTGAGCAGGAGAACAATAAGATGGAAACAGTTCATAACCTCAATCACATACCAATCACACACATGTCTGCTGCAAGGCAACAATATGTGATGACTTGGGATTTGGGATGAGAACATGTTGGATGTTCAACACGTATAACAAAGGATTCGTGTTTGAAAGGCGAGGAGGTGAAAGTGATTTATAAATAATATTTTCTGAGTGATAAATTAATGTGTTAGCACGATACAAACTGCTGAGGTCCATTAGTTCTCATCGTGTCATTGTCCTGGCCAAAAAGAAATACTGTTTGGTCTCTGCTGTGAGGAGTCGCTCCACCAGCTGACACTCTGATATATTAATTAGTCTGGATAACAAGCTGTTTGCCTTGACAAGAGACACCTCTCAGGTTTTGACCAGCCCTGAGCTCTGCATGAGTGTGTGTGTGAGTATGTGAGTGTACTGTACGTGTGTGTTCAGTTCAGCTGTTTTTGCATTTGCCTTTGTGGTTTTAGTTAAGGGAAGGAGATGTGCGATGTCACTGAGGGTCCTCACAAACACAGAAACGGAAACGTGTGTGTTCTATAAAAACGCATTGACCCCTGACTGTCATTAGCTGTGCGGTGGTCTATTACGGCTCACACCTCTGAGTGTTTGTCTTTGACATTGCTGGAGTACATTACCGTCACAAAGAGCCAGTTAATGTCAGTGTGTCCTGCTGCTGCTCCTCAGAGATAAGCCGATGACCCACTAACAAGTCCTTGATTCTCAAACAGTCACAGATAATATTAACCTGCTGCTGGACTGCTGTGTAACCGGCATTCTGCCTGATGTACTGCACATGTACGCCCCATTTTCAATTTATGCAGAAGGGGAAAAAAGCAACATCCCACAGTAAGATTAAAAATGAAGACTACTTTAAGGAAGGGAGGAAGGGACCAGAAGGGGGCAACCTGTGTTTTAAATTCACTATTTTACTCACCAGCCAAGGAAGTGTGCCAAGCTCTGAGGCAAATTTGCATAGTGGCTAAAAATAGAATTACATCGTCTGGGTTGGTCATGTGATGTCCATGGGCCCAGAAAGACTTTTTCCCAGTGACTTGCATTGGGAAAAACATGTCTGTAAATCAGTTAATCATTTTTTTCTTAGTGTCAAAACCCCCTCGAAACGACTCATTTTACTATCTAGATTTAAGCCATCCAGTTTGATAACATTCAGAAAGTCTAAAAGAGCCGCAACATTACTTTTTTTTTTAGATTTTTTTTAAAGCACCAAAAAGGAAGTCACTCGCTCCACCAACTGAAGTTAACCTGCTCGAGCACATTTGGATGCACACGGCCGCTGCAAGTCTCTAGTGCGCAACTTTCACAGGTCCGGTTCAGGGATCCAGGGTACATTCATACCATTTTTTTGCTTCATGCTCTACTGAGCAGCTCTCTTAAGAATGATTGCGGCCCCGCCTCCATGCTATATCCAGATCTTCTTGATACATCCATTAGTGGGACACAAACATGCACAAAAATGCACATGCCGCTGTATTCAGCCTCAAGTGGCTATTAGAGGAACTGCAGTTTTTGCACTCGTGCACTGGCTTCATTTTTCATTCTCTGTCAGAGTCACACCTTTTGTTGATTCATTCATTCTAAAAGCCTTTTTTGTAGCACGTATAATAACGTCACACCACTTCAGCCTTTGTCAGGAACACCTAATGCTGTTGTTTTTCTTGTGAGGACTGCCTCATCTAGCTGGATTGAAACTGTTTATATTTCTCCTGTGTTTATGTCCTCCAGACGTTGTTGTGTTGCTGTTCAATTTAGGTTACAGTAAACAAGGACAGCTCAGAAACTGATTCTGATAAAATTTACAGAAGAAAAATGAGGAGATAGTTTTTTTTTTCTGTCAAAACAGGCCTTCACATAAAGTTTTATTACCTAATGCCAACGTTGTTTTACACAGATAATTTTATCATATCAATACACACAGAAATTCTTACATCAGGGATCCCAGGAGATGTCTCACAGAGGTTTTACTTGATAGATAGATTTCATTTTTACCACAAATGCAGGTAAGATCCCTCTGGCTCCAGGTCTTCAATAAAAACTGCTCTCATCTTCCCTGCTCAAATTTTCTGCTATCATCCTGCCTCACCTTTCCCGTTCCTGATCTATTCTCCATTTTTCCCCAGCTCTCCTTTTCTGCTCTCCTGTCTTTTTATCTTTATCTTCATCTCCTCTTTCCCCCTCTTCTTTCATTTCCCTTCTCTCCTCAGCAGTGTAGGAGATGTCTAGCCACATGACAGATAGCTATCATTTCTGCCTGCTCTAATTCACATTGCTCCAAATAGCCAGCAGTGGGTCGCAGCCTAAATTGCTGTAAGTCCCTTCTCCATAATGGCTTTCTGTCAACGAAAGCAAACCGACACAGCGAGTTCAAAGACACCAGAACTTATTCTGGTGCAGGAAACTTCATTGGCACCTCAGTGTCTTGTTTGTGTAGGTTTACTTTATGGGAAACGTTTTTGGGGGACATTGTTTAGAAAAATACGTTTTCTGGAAATGTGCCTGATTATTAGGCTACAGCAGCATTTTCATAGGGTGAAAAAGCAATCGTATGAAATCTCAGTAATTTCAGTTAAAACTTTATCCGACGAGTATTTCTGATGCTGACTAGCAGGGCAGTGTTTATTCTACTAGTCAAGTAATAGTGCACATCCCTAAGTGACTGAATTTGTGTTAATTATTGCAATTGCAGCATTGCATACTGGAAAAGTTAAAATGTGAAAGAAAGGGATGTAAAAACTGGTCGAAGAAAAAACTTCAAGAACTGCAAACTGAATTTGTACCTTATATTAAATTTTACAGAGTTTTATTGATATTTTTACCTGAGCTGTAGTTTATCCAGTATTCTCAACTAGGATCGGTATCCCATTTTCACCTAGCCATTCCATGCTGCTTATTTTTGTCTTCATCTGTACTGTGAAGTTTGCTGTATTTGTGTGTTAAAAAGACTGACTCTGACTAGAAGGAGAAAAAATGCTGCTGTAGAGCTTATCTGATCCTTGATTAGCTCATAATCTGTGTGGGTCCATGAGGGGTGAGCAAACTTTTCTGTTGGAGGCAAATATATGTGGCTTATTGTGCTTTAATCTGGATATAAGAGATTTGAAATGATGAATGACGTGATATGACATGATGATAAAAAAAATAAAAAAAATCAGTCCCTCAAGAATTTTGTAGGCCGTTTTTGTGATTATTGT
Organism: Plectropomus leopardus; assembly: GCF_026936395.1. Taxonomy (NCBI): domain Eukaryota; kingdom Metazoa; phylum Chordata; class Actinopteri; order Perciformes; family Serranidae; genus Plectropomus; species Plectropomus leopardus. The sequence continues at coordinate 36,999,639 of NC_142177.1, forward strand.
GGCCTGAAATGCAGAATTTCACAACCGCATTTCTAAAAACTTAGCTGATCACCAGCGATGAGCTGTTGCTGCAGTTGCCTAAGTGCTTAAGGACCGCCTCTGCCTGATTAGCACTAGCTTACCGAGATGTTTAAAACAACAAACTCACACTGAAACAGCTCGACTGTCCTTAAACACATCAAAAACGGTTGGGTAGCGCAAGCCATGTGATGTTAACAGCTAGCCCTGTCACCATGTGTGTGACTTTTCCTCAAGCACAGAGTGCACTCTCCTGCGGCAGATGTCTCATGATAAACAAATAGAGAAAAAAGAGAGAGGGACAAGGAGGGGGTGAGTGAATCAATATGCTGCACGGACTTCTACAATGAATTATGGTTTTACCAATTTTAAATAGTCATATTTGTGGTAAGGTTTTGGTGATTGGACAAAATTGCAAGGTCATGCAGAATTCACGTGGATTGGCTGAATTTGTGCAAATTGTTGCAATAGCAACATTCTGGACAGACTGAGACATGTCAAACATGTTGTACAGTCCATGGGATGTTCTCAGCCTGTCCACATTTTGTGCATGGTTTGGTGCTGCCGACTGGATGCTCACCATCAAAGGGCGATGTTGTTTTTTAGTGTTTTTTGTTTTCTTTATGGAATAAATAATGAAGGGTAGATGTTTAAGGATCATGTGTGTTTTTCCCGCAGTCCTTTGCAGGCCCTGTCATCCTTATCTCGTCCTCAGCCTGTGTTTTAAATAGATCTTGTAGGAATGGGACACACTGCACTAAATGAGCTTGCTGTTATTGTTAGTGCATGCATATTAGTATGTGCAGGTGTAAATGTGTTTGCGTTTCAATTTGCTCCATTGACTTTGACTTCATCCATAATTAAATGCATTTAAATCAGTCTGTCAGTCACTGCTGTAATGTGCGGAGCTGAATGACATTTTCACGACTGCAGGGCTATTCTCAGGTCAGACCGACCTAACAGGTACGCACTTTCATCACTCTTACTGAGCCATTAATTATTCTTCCTTCTATACCCATCCCTCCATTTTTCAACTTTCATCTCTTGGCCCTTCCTCCTCTCATCGTAGTGTATTTTTAGATCGTCGCATGGAATTTAAATCTCATCTTTTTTAAAGGGGGAGGAGATGTGATTGTACAAGTGAAGTCAAAGTACAGATAAACAGCAGTCATTCATGGTGTGAACACGTCCTTCTGCCTTCTGACGCAGAACAACAGACTGACTTTCGGCTGTGAGTCTGTGTTCAGACTGAATACAATAACATTACATCAGTCAACAGACAAATGCTGGTGTCACAACACTCAGAGGTCTGTAGCGTCCTTTTTAGAATTGGCGTAACCTGCCAAAAGGATGTTGTTGTTGGACGCCGCCATGTTTTGACGACATGTTGTTGTCTCATTTGGCTGGACTGAAATTTTCGGCCATTGGGCTCTGATGCATCATCTTGAGTGTGATTACTAAAAAGTGGTAATGTAAAACTGAGTAAAAACCTCAGTTCAAATCTGATGATACACTTAGTTTAGTTACTCCTTGAATTTGAATATTGAATTTGTAAGATAAACATTGGATACTAGGCGTGGGCAGTATCACAGTATTATGGTATACTAGGGTATTTAGAAATCCCAATGGTATGTTTTTCAATACAGTCATAAATACTATTAAACTCATTGTATGTAGTGCACAGCATGCACCACCAGACCTCAGTCTCCGGTTGCTACTGGTGGAACAGGCAGCTGAGCTGAAAGACACAGTGACACTTGTAAATGGCCGGCAGACTGCAACGGCATGTTTTTTACATCTATCTTGGTGAATTAAGGATTTATTTCAACCAACCCGAAGCTGGCAATTGTTGGAACAGTTGACTTACTAACTAGATTAGTAACAAGAGTTACCAGGACAGTTTGGTTGAGTGAGAGAAAATTGAATTCGAAAGGTGTTCAGTTGTATTTCTCTGTTTGATAAGGAAAATAGGTGTGTAAATATTACTTTTCAGACATTTTGTTGGTTTCTGTTGTTTATTTATTAGTCTAAAAAGCTGGAAGTAAGAAGCACACTTGCTGTGTTAGCACCGTACACTTACACTGTCATATAAGGCTCAGGGACGTAGGCTTAAAATTATATTGCAATATTTTTAGGCTATATCTCGATATACGATATATATCTCAATATTTTTAAATCTCCTCAAAAGCACTTCATTAATGCAAGAACTGGAGACAGAATGAAATGTTCCATTTTTTTAATCAAATTCTCTCTTTGATGTAACAGTATTGTAGGAATGACATTTTGTGCTTTGAAAAAATATTAACACAATTCAATTTTTGATGAATAATTATTGGTAATGTAGATATAATGACTAAGTGGGTAAAGATAAGTTGAACTGTCTGATAAGTTGAGAGAAGTGCATCACTTACTGTAATGCAACCTTTAAATCAGGAAACACAATTTATTCCATATCACGATATAACAATATCCAGTATCTCAGACGATAGATAGTCTGGTATCTGGTAATATAATATTTTTATATTAATTTCAGAAAGGCATGAAATCCTATATACCCCTTAAGCCTTCCGGCAAAGTTTTGATCAAAAACTCACTCTAACCTCCCGTAAATGCTGCCCTCAGTTTTTAACTTTGCATCAATATAAATTTAAATTTAAAACATTAAAAAAAAAAAGTTCTGTAAGCCCAATTTAAAATAGAGAAGAGCGTTGCATACACTCTAATTAACATGCTGTTTTGTTGATTTGTTTGTTGGTTTGGCCTATCTGATCTACATATAATATTAAAATGATGAATTATGGTAAATTATCAAAATTATGGTGTTGGCAGTGGTCACTATTGGGAATCTCCACTCACTGGATCTCAGCTGCTTCACAAACAGCAGTAAAAAACTCTCCATCCATGGAAAGTTGGACAGCTTCTGTCTTTACAACATGTGTAGCCCTTTAATCTCTTTTTTTTGCAACAGTTAACATACTTAATGCGTTTCTAAACATGAGTGTGCTGTGTGCACTTTGCTGACATCACATTAAATCATTTTCAACTCGGAGTAGCCAGAATGAGAGGTAGTCAAGTGCAGCTGCAAGTGACCCGATGTCCTTTAAAAGAAAAGTCATAATGTTTAATTATGTCCCATCAATCATTTTGTCAGATGAGGTCCCTTTTTTTTTTTTTTAAAAAAAATGTGTGTATCTAATTTCAAAAGAAAACCTTTAAATTTGACCTCTCAGCAGCACACTTACTTGAGGTTTAGTGTTTCAGTCAAATTTAATAACCAAGAACATCTAAGTAAGCAAATGTGTTAGCTGACCAATAAACCATGGTCACAGGCTACATAAAACCACAGCGTTACTGAAACGTAATGGTGACTGGGTTGGGATATCTTAGTGTTACAGCATATAATATTTTATATTATATTTCAACATTTAGTCAACAGTTTACAGAACAGATTTTACCCCTGTGCACAGAGCCAGAGCCATAGAAATAAATGTTTTTCCCAATTTGGTGTGGAAGAACTTGGCTGGCCTGACCTCAACCCCATTTAACAACTCTGGGATGAAGTTGAACACACTCACTAATGTACTTGCGGCTGAATGGGAGGAAATCCCTCCAGCCAGGTTCCAAAATGTTGTGAAAGATCTTTCCGGACAAGTGGAGGGTCGTACAATGATAAGCAAGAAGTCATGGATAATTAAAGTATAATGCTGCTTTCCCCTGGCTTGTTTATTCCTCATTAAATAACATTTAAAGCTGCTTCATCTCACAATTCATCATGTAAATCATTAACAGATCACTCATCGGCTGAATAGACCTGTGATCTTTGTCAGATGCTGTCTTCATCACTTAATTGCACTTGTCTCTCTGTGCTGTGATCCATTAAATTAATGTGAAAATATGCGATATTTAAAAACAACTTATGGTTTGATTTTATAATTTCCTTCAGGGGAATTTTCCCCCATTTTAGGCATTTAGATGTCAGTTTAGGGATGCAGCAGTTTGCCACTTTAAAAATCTAGATCACTTAATCTCCACTTAAACTCTTCAGCGTAGTTAAAATCGGTTTGCAGCTGAAACACTGAAAATCAGAGGAACTCTTAATTTTTGTGGTGCAACACTGACCTGCTGTGGACGTTGATGTGACTGCATGTGCATCATCCTCTACAGTAAATCAACCTGACAAATACATTATTCCTATATAAATTGCTGGGTTAGTGGTTCAGTTGTAAATTCTTAATAATTTGATTGTTGTAAAAATAAAAGAACTTTTGTTAGATTTACTTAAAGCTACAGATGACATGCCGATGGCTCAAAGACTGTAACAGCTATGATTTTTCAAAGCTTCACTCTAAAATATGTTTGTCTGGGAGTTTATATTTATTTTTTAATTTTATTGTCTTTTTTTTGGTGGATCCGGTTGAAGATTCACAGTTTGAGAATGAAATTCTTAAAACAGAAGAGAAACTATAAAGCTACAGATGGAAACATGAATATTTTAAGGCTAGTCGGCTTATTTATATTATGTGAGGTGCTACGACTCGACTCAGGTTCTATCTTATAGATGTATTTTGTTGGAGAGCTTTATTTCCATCCCGTCACTCAGCAGTGATCAGTTGTTTCATTATGTTTAGTCCATATCAGTTTATGAAATTCCCCTGTCATAAAAATGCTATCTCTTACCCCTCATTTGACCTCTGTTCTCCTGGTGAAATAAATATGTTTATGACAGCTGATTTTTATTTAACTGCGTCACTTTTTATTCCCGTGAAGCTCTTTGTGACCTCGCTCTGCAAATAAACTTTACTTATTTATTTAATTTTGCACATAGATTTTTCTAATCCAAGTTAGCCAGCTTCACAAAATAGTCACAAAAACCTAAAACAGTAGCCACTCCAACCCGGGGCTAACTCAGACCTGAGACCCATGTTTCAAAGGCAGTCATGTTACCATGGAAACACTGGCTAGCAGCTGTCACTGATTGTTGCCATGGAAATATGGATCGTAATTCTGAGTTAGCCTGGGGGCAGCGAACTTTTTAGGCCTAAAATATGTCAATCTTTATTGCAAAAGTCTTGTCAATCACTCAGAAGCTTATGTGCACTAAAATAGAAAACAAAAAAGAAAAACACTTTTCTTTTTCAGAATTAAAAAATATCTGAAAATATACATAAACATGAACCCAGCATATTAGCAAAGATAAATGTATCTATTAAAAAAAAATTATGTGCGACACCTGTCCATAACAGTGAGGAATTGCATTTTTTTTTCCTTTTTTGCTCCTAAACACAAGTCATCATCATTCACCAACACTGAAAGATTCAGCAGACATGTCAGTGTGATAAAATGTGACTTTATTAAATGAATGTGTACAGTCTGCATCCAATTCAGACATTTTTTATTTTATTTTTCTAATTCAACTGATGCAAATGATGTTATGCTCGATCAAAACTTCATTGGTACAGTCTAAGATAATAATATTGGTCAAGCATTTAAACAACTCTTTTAAAGTATTATCTGGTGAAATATCTGTCACAACAAAATCAGATTATTCACATTTCAAACACGTCAAACAACTTACATAATTTGTGACTATTGTGTATTTTTTCATATGTTCTCCCTTGTTAATCTCAGTGTTTCTCAGTGGCACTAAACACAAGAGGATAAACACATATATTGGAGTAACTGTGTGAAAGTAACTGTTAAATTCTATGTTATGCTATATGAAATGGTAAAAAAAAGACTGATCTGTAATGTTACCAAATTTCTGAGAAAACTACTTTAAATTTGACAACTTGTATTTGCCAAAACAAACATCTGAAAATCTCATAACTTGAGAAAAAAAAACAACTTAAAATGTATTATTTTCTTTTTATTGACCGTCCTTTTGTTAATTTGAATTATTATTCTGCAAATATTACCGATGACTCCGGCGCTTTTTTTGCCCAAACCATCTCCACACAGCGGCTCCTCTACAATAACTTACATCTTATCCATGTACAGTTAATCTCTAAATTTCAATGTTCTTTAAATCAGTAACCTGTGTCCACTACCCTTTTATCTGTATGTCATCCCTGTCTTTATTATTACAATTTTTTTAAAAAATCCTGTTCAACAGATAAAAGGAAAATAATTAAATAAAATAGTTACAAGTTACTGTTACACAGTTTATTAAAATGCTAAATAAAAAAAAATATTAAAAAATCAATAAATAAAGCCCTGCCAATACGCAATACTTAATGTTTATTACAGCAGCTGAAATAAATAGATTCACTCAGTTGGACTGATGACCTTCAACAGACATTGACGTGAACTCCTGTCTTCCTGTTGTTGGACGCCATCGTGTGGTCGGTGTCTCCCTCACTGGATCCTGCAGGATGTGATGAGGGAGGGAGGGGGAGAGAGAGAGAGAGATGCACAATAATGACAGGATACTATTAACACGCAGTTTTAACAACTGCCATCAGTCAAATGCCAGTTTTGGGCCACATGTTAGCTGTTGTGTTTAGTTTGTAGCAGGGATCTCTTCCACCGCAGAGCCACGCTGCAGCTGAGGGTGGAATGGGTATTGCCACTGCTCTGCTCTGCTCTGCCTCCTCAGCCTGCACACACACCCAGTATGAAGCACTGGGCTGAACTGGGAGAAGAGGCTCAGACACACTTGCACACCACAACACACACGTTCTTTTTATAAACAGGAAAAAGACGCATTCAGAATGAGTTGGAGCATAAAGATTAGTTGTTTCAGTCCATTTTCAAGCAAAAGTACCATATATGTGATGTCTTCAGCTTCTTAAATAACCTTTTTTTCCCCTTGTTATATTAAATTAAATATTTTTGGCTTTTGGACTGCTGCTTGAACAAAAATATATTTTTTAAAAAGTAAAATTAAATAAATAAAAATAAATAAAGTAAAAAACAAATCCTTAAAAAATAATGTTTTCAACCCTATTTAAATTCATTCTGAACTCTATAGAAATTAAATATAAAGTAATGGGCTAAATTGATGATTACATAACGCATACATGTAATGCATTTCAAACAAAGCAAGTTTCACTCCTCAGATGCCTTCATGACGAAACACTTCACACAAGACATAGAGAAATCGCACATTAAAGTTTATTTTAATGTGTATTTTGCAAAAACAAAAAAAAATATATATCAAAAAGAGAGAAAGAAAGAAATCCATTATTGTAGTCTTATTAAACTTTACAACTTGCAGAAGGACACGTGCATACGTGGCATAAACACAGTGGGGGCGCAGTCACATAAAGACCGTGGGATAACTATAGTTATTTAAAAAAAATACTATAATATTGTCTCACGTGTACATAACAATAAAAAAATGACCAATATTAACTATGACAACATTTTATTTGAGCCTGCACGGCTACCGTTACTTTTTTTCTTACAAAGCAAACGGCTATAACGTAAAGTCAGTATCATAATTGACGACGTTGCATTAGTGTTATTCGCTCTCTGGATGTTTATGTCATGCATTTTTGTGGCTAACACTTTCATTACCTGAACTCACAGCCGCTCTGACCTTGTAACGCGATAGTCCGGCTGTAAACGTGACGCTGTGAACTTGTTGGCTTACAGTCGCTCGAATAACACAATAGACTGTAAACAGCTCGTAAACGTAGCTGTACGCAGCTGTAAACGTAACAGCAAATAACGCAGTTTGAGGTTGTTTTATCACTTACCTCAGAGCAGTGTGTCGCTGTGAGGCGACATGGAGGATGGAAAGGTCTGGAAAGAGAGAAAGAAAGAGGAAAGTGGTACTTATTTTCAGCAGCGGGTTGCCAGGTGTGCGGTTTATCCCCCAACACATGTGTAGAGCGCGGTTCTCTGAGATTTAGTCACGTCCTTTAATTATTTATAAGAGGGGAGGGGGTTATGCAAAATGGGGGGAGGCACTTCAAATCGTTTTTTAAGCACCAGGGAGCGAGTTATGATTTTTGATTAATCTGAGGGAATGGGCATTAAATGGTTTTTTTTTTTTTTTAAACTACCACCAGAATCCCCAAAACCTGCAAGTGGGATTGAAAGAAATGTTTTCTTTTCAAATCACTAAAGTCATACAGTTGTTTTTTTTGCCAGACACTGTAACATATGGTTAATTATGCTTTCTTTTTCAATTTATAGTGACAAGCAGGGGCACAGAAAGACCCGTGGTGGTGCTCAAGCAACTGCCCCATGAATAAATATACTATACTGTATAGTCACAGTCAATGCACGCAAACCCAGCATCCTGTTGAGCTGCATCTATTTCAGAGGTCCCAACTAAGCCCCTAATGTCCTAAAATCCCAGAAATGTCTTAAAATCCAGAATTGTCCTTAAATGCTAAAAATCCTGTGCTAAAATCCTGGAGTTGTCCTGAAATCCTAGAAACATCCACAAATCCCAGAAATGTCTAAACGTACTAAAATCCTAAATAAGGGCCTAAAATCTTAAAAATGTCATAAATTCCTAGAAATGTGCTTAAGTCCTAGAAACGTGAATGGGGCTACTGTTATTTTGTGAAAGTGGTCCTCGAGCAAAATAAGTTGAGTGTTTCTGATCTAACTTATTACATTTCTAAAGTAGAGATGAAATTACTTACAAACAAAAGTGGCGGCCCTCTCTGAAAACGCGTGTTTTTTTACGGACCTGGCAACCCCCGCACCGGTCCGACGACAGGACGCAGACTCAAAACTAATGGCGGACGAAGTTGAGCAGGTTGGTGCAGAAGCGTTAAATTGTGGGGTTATTCTCCAACACAGCGTAACTTTATTCACCCTTAAACAAGGGCAGCAGACGGTTTATTCGTGTGTTTGTTTTAGGAGCGTTATTGTGTCACTTTGGTTGTTTTTGCGCCGTTAAAAAGGCCCAGCGGCCTGTTAAACAAGCCAGCTACATTAGCCCCGGTTAGCATGCAGTGCTACCCTCCAAAAGACAAAACGTGTTTGATTAGCGGTGTTTGGGAGCTTTGGTTCACGTCAAACTGAGTGTAAGAAAGATTTAAACGGTTACACGCTAGATAGCATAACACTCTCCGTGTTTACCAGTTTGCTTTTTTTATTTACTGTGTGCTGCAGAGTACTAGTTAAACGAGTTTGACCCGTTGGGGCTGCATTTTAACCGGATTAGAAATGCACCAAATATTTAGGATAAGATATATTGTAGAAATGATAAAGGGGCTACTGTAAAGTGAAGAACATACTATAAACGAATCTAATTTTCTTTACAGCTCAACATTATCAAAGGCTATCTATTTCAATTTGTTTTCCCAATTGTATTGCCATTTATCATAAGATATGTCTGCTTTACCTACACTACACGGCCACACTACCGAAATTTTAGCTGCTCGGTAGCAGAATTAGTTATGTTAAAAATTATTTCACAAGTTACTGAAAATTAAGTGAGTATCAAGATACTTATTCAAAGAATTATTATTATGCAAACAAACGCACACTTGTTTGCTCCTCCCATCACAGATCCTCTGCAGCCTCTTCACTCTCAGGTTACTCTGCATGGTTGCAGTGGTTGTGTGCTGGTAGCTGAATGTACCCTTCGATTAAGGTGTTACAGCTCCAGATTATGCATCAAGCCCCAGTCATATATTCATCAGCCCCTATTCATGTGTCCAATTTATTATTAACATTTCACTGCTGGGTGCTGAGAACATTGGCCTTTAGGTCTTTAGTGAAGCAGGACTTAAAGGGATACTGATTTTCGACCAGTTTTGTATCAAAGCAGTGTTGGCAGTATGTGCAGATGAACTATAGTAAATGTCCTTCCATCTAACAAGTGTCCAGATCCTTTCTCCTCCTCCAGCAAAACTCAATCGGATGATGCAAATTTAAGCAAAACATGTTATCTAGTGGAGTTTTGCTGCCTTTCGAGCGGTTACTGGAACTTACGGCTGTACCTCCGTCTTTTTCTATGGCCTGCTACCACCAACACAAAGATTTTAGAAGTTCATCAAGAGACTCACCCACCCCTCTCTCCCACTCTTTTGCTTTAAAACTCGGACTGAAATATGATCAAATGGTAAAACTAGGCAGTGATGATCGAATGTAAATCAAGATTATGTTACTACGCTGCCAATGTCCCCCCCTAAATGTTTTCAGACACATATTTTCATGCCCCGTTTAACGGTAATAGTAGTGTAATGGAATAATGGAAATGGTAGCAACACTTTCATTGCATTTATTTTTGTCTTTACAGGTGTTGAAAACTGTATCTTTAAAGTTACTAACTAATGCCTTTTATTTATGCTGCAGCAACCGACAACCAACACGGTTGAGGAGCCCCTCGATCTGATCAGACTCAGTCTAGATGAGAGGATCTACGTCAAAATGAGGAACGACCGGGAGCTTCGTGGTCGACTGCATGTAAGTCACACTCTGAATGTCTTCTTACACTCTCTCGAAAACACTGAAACACCTGGAAGCGTGCGTGGTTGATGCCTGGGTTTCTGCATTTTAGAGCAGCATGCCTGAAATGTTTGTGCTCTTGTTTTGCAACCTTTTGTGTGCAGTTCACTCAGTTCAAATTAGGGGTTGTTTGTTTGTCCCAGGCCTACGATCAGCACCTGAACATGATCCTGGGTGACGTGGAGGAGACGGTGACGACGGTGGAGATTGACGAGGAGACTTATGAAGAACTCTATAAGGTACAACATGGATTCCTCACTGTTAAAGCCTCATTTCTCCTTATCGAAACTTTTGATGTGGTGGTCCTCCCTCCCAAACAAGTGTTGACATAGTGGGCTTACCTGCAGTAATAGAATAACATTGCTTTACTGTTATATTCTCCTTTTCTGTTACTGTTAGCATTTTAAATGCATATTCTGATACAGCTCGATCAGGGATGGACATTATTATTTTCTGGGTGAAGGTAAGTCTATGAGCAAGTGGAGTAATATGCCTAATGCAGTTGTCCAATGGGGAAATAAAAATAAATGTGTCCCCAACACATTTAAATCTGATATGAAGTGTGCCCACTATTTATATGTTTAGTTAAAAAGTAATAATAACAATAATAATAATTGTATAGTAAATGCAAGTTGTAAAGCACCTTTCATACAGTGCAGTACAAAGTGCTTTACAGTAAGGACAATATAAGTACAGAGTGCTTCACATGAAAAAAGACAAAATGAACAGAAAACGGGCTAACATGGTTATTTATTATAAGAGGACAGTTACAACCAATGAAAAACAAAAATTAAGTAATTCTTAAAAACTTAAATCTTAAACTTTAGAATATTAAAATCTTAAAAAAATAAATAAAAGATCATAAAACTGTAAAAACATAAAATCAAGTAAGATTGAAGATTTTAAAAAGAATTGCAGCAGTGTAAAGCGTAAAAAAAGAGTCAGAAAGAAAGAAAGTCGGAGCTAGTTAAAGGCTAGACTCAACAGACGTGTTTTTAGTTTTCTTTTAAAAATATTTAGTGAGCCAGCTTCTCTGACATTTACAGGTAGTGAGCTCCGTATTTTTTGGGGTGTAATTGAAACAGGCTGCATTCCCAGTTTTTTTTCGACTGTTGCTGGGAACCTCCAATAAACCAGCAGCAGATAATCGCGGTGTTCTTGAAGGTTAACTGTGGCGTCACGTGACTTAAACAGTCTGAAAATCACAAGATGAGTTTACGCTGCCTGTTTAAGGCAGGAGTATCGCTCGCTGTTCTGTATGTAACGTCCAGTTGTGGAAAAGGGGGCAGAGTGGTCTCGCCTCTGAGCCGGGAACAGAGGTGGTCACAGTGCTGAAATGAGGTCTGTGTAAAGAGCTGTTAACTTAGCTGCTAATACAAATAAGAACAGCGGCCGTAAATGTGCACACACTGGGAAAACAGCGATATTCAGGAGCTCCTTAACCTCCGAACAGAGGACGAGATCAGCCGCCATATAACAGAGAAGATAAATGATTCTTATTCACATGTTAATTCCTTTATAAAGCCCTGCTGACATGTATTTTATATGTCACGCACGAGGCGGACGTTTGTGTGTTTAACGTCACGCAACATCATGCCTCGCTGGATTGTGGCATGAGTATAATCACACACTGTAGTGGAACGATGCTGCTCTCGTTTGGTTCTGTGTAAAAGTGTAGAGGCGGTATAAAGGGGGGACTGGGATCTCTTTAAGAGCTTTATTAAGTTTAAAAAATGCACAGAGTTTATGAATATGTGGGATATTACCACAGACATTACTGTAATGCTGAATCCCAACGTCTGTTGTTAGAGCAGATACTGAAGTCACTCATGTCAGCGATAACTGGGACGCGCCATACTTTTTTCTCTGATAATTATACATCGTGATATCGTGATTTTACCACAGATCGATACTGTATTGACTCATATTGTTGATTTACTGTCAGGATCCTGTTTTGTTCATAGTCTCAGTAATTGAAAGGAAAACATAAAAACTCTTTTCAGAAAGAAAGAAAAATAGTATATTAGCAAAATGTTGAATTATTAAATTTATACTATGACTATGGTTTATTTTATTTGTTTTTAAGATACGTAAAATCAGATAATCCAATCCTTTATTAGTCCCTCAACAGGGCAATTTGTATTATCACAGCAGCAAAGGGATATTATAGTAAGGCATGTACAAGAAAAATAAAGCAATAAGAACAATATAAACAGTAAAAACAAAATGCAAATCTCAGCGGTGAAAACATTTTTACAACAATCACACATGGAGAATTGAACACACATAATAAACATTACAAGCATAAATCAGTGAGTGATGAATGACATATTGGTGCTTTTCGTGCTCAGCTCAAGATTTGACATTTGAATGTTGTGTACATGTTGATTGATTGATGTCTGTATTTTGGACATGAAAAATACAACAAAACAATATTTAAAACATGAATAACTAAAAAGACATAATAAATTCCATCCACAGTTGCCTCAATTAATGTGTGTGCAAAGGAGTAGGATAAACTAAATCATCATCCTCCCCCTTCATTCAAAAATAAAATTATCACTGACGCCCCTATAGAGATCCTAAACTTGTCATATATGTATGCTGTACACATAAAACCACCTACATATAAATATTTACAATTCTGATCATATTTACTACTTTTAACACAACTGTATATCTGACTGTATATAAAGATACATATACAGTCAGATTTTTAATTTATTTATGACTTAAGATCTTTATTGTGAAAATGCCAAATAAAGTAGGCAAAGAAAATAAAATATAAGCAAGTTAAAAAAACACCAGAATGCCCATTAGACAGATTCAGTAGACAAAGTGCTTCATGCCCGAAAAGGAGGAGAAGGTGAATACTTACCAAATCTTACCCACTTTTATTTAACTTTCAGATACATTTTTAACATGCATGAATACAAGCACAGTTCGAACAATATAACATCCAGTATAACATACAACACTACAGTCTGTCAAAAAACACACACTTTTTATTAGACACACACTCAAATGACAACCTGCGACTCTGAAAACATCCATCAACATCACCAAACTGGAAAAGCAGAACACATTTTTTGTTTTCGCTGTCAAATACATCTTTCAGAAGTACCTTAATAAAATATCCTGGAACGTGACTCATGGTAAAGTAAAAGCGTGCATTTTTGGTGTCTTTTTAGTCAACCAAGAGGAACATCCCCATGCTGTTTGTCAGAGGAGATGGCGTTGTCCTTGTGGCTCCGCCCCTCAGGGTGGGCTAACCCCCGACCACTTCCGGGTGTGAAGGAGCGTTAACGGCAGCTGGGAGGTTTCTTACCCTGAGGGAGCGGGTGGTGCCGTCATGACGGGCTGAAACCGGTCGGGTTCAAACATCTTCAGCCCCCTCAGGTCGGACTCTTTTGTCAACACCGTCCCCTTTACTTAACATTCATGACCCGGAGGTCCGAGACCACATCACCAATTCTCAACTTCCTTTTTGTGCGGCTGTGTGGATATAAACATGTTTTGACTCGAGGGAAGAAAGAGGACTTTTGTTTTGGAGAAAGAGCGCCTGTTTTTTTTTTTTCTTTCTTTTTTTTTCACAAAAAATTTGGGCGAATTATTATTAATCCTTCTGAAACGTGGATCGGCATCACTTTTCTTGTACTGTGTTTAGACGCCTTTCACAATAATTTAAACTTTTAAAAACCTGAACAAATTCTTTTGATTTGTTTAGAAAATGTGGAAAAAGGACAATTAGCAACTTGGCAAAAAAAAGGTCACTCATATTGCAGGAAATAAGTAAAAAGTGACAAGAAAGTTACATGAAATTTTGCTTTATTAAAAGGGGCAAAGATGTTGAGAAAACTGTAATCATAATTTTATATTTAAATTATTTTACAGGAAGAAAAAACTTAATTTGATTTTATTTTGTAGAACTTTTCTGGGTCATTTTCTTATTTTTCTCTTTTTTTCGCGCTTCTTTTCAGGTAATTTTCTTCCACTTTTTTACTAATATCTTGCTGATTTGGGTGCATTTTTGAAGTTGCTCATTGCCATCTTCCCATGTTTTTGAAAGAAATCAAGCTAATTTGCTCAAGTTTCAAAAGGTGAAACAGATTTTGAGATTATGGATTTCAGAACATTTGAGCTCTATTCACCAGGATATTTGATTTTGCTCAGTAATACCATTAAAAATCCATACTGTTTTACCCAGAAAAGTTAAATATTATTTTTAATCCTCTCAGTTTACCTCCTTTCACTGGACTCTCAGTTACAAATGTCTCATCGTGGTTTTAAGTAGCATTAGATGTGCTTGTTAGCGTGCTTTGGCCCGATTTATCAGAGTAATTCATAAGTATTACCAGACAACAGACTGAGCAGAGAGAACTTTTATGTTCAAAGCAAAACTCTTGCAGTTACTCCAAACCCATGATCTGTGAAGTATTTGGGAAGTTTGCATTTCTCTGGGACGGTTTTATTATTTTTTTCAAATATATATATTTGTAGTGTTTGTGGGCCTTGGGAGTACATCATGCTCAGATGTGTCAACGTTTGTTTCATTTCATTTTGGTAACTTGAATAAAAAAAAGGTAATTTGGAAAAAAAATCCTTCAGGTCTTGTGTCAAAATCTTCTCAAATTAAAACTTTACCTACAGTTCATTTTTTCTCTGTCACTGATAAATAATAGAGCTGCAAATATTGGTCAGTCAACAGTAAATTAATCCGCAACTACCCTTGTTTTTTGTAAGCAAAGATGCCAAACATGGCTGGTTAAAATGTTTTCTTTAAAAATCAGCAGTAAAATAAACACAAAATACAGCCATTTAAAGTTGTCTCCTCCACCCCAACCCAAAATAAAAAACATAAGTCCCTCCCCAGTGCTTGACAAATTATTTCACATGCCTTCCCCTTTTTGCACCTCCCCCCTCCCCTTTCTTAAATAATGATCAGTCCTTTAGTTATATTTAAGTATTTAGTTCTAATCCAGTTCTGAATTTAAATCACATATAATTAAAAAACATATTCTAGTAATTAAAAAGAACCAATAAGGTTGATCGATGGTTGT
Source organism: Plectropomus leopardus (assembly GCF_026936395.1). Lineage (NCBI taxonomy): Eukaryota > Metazoa > Chordata > Actinopteri > Perciformes > Serranidae > Plectropomus > Plectropomus leopardus. Next base: position 37,015,133 of record NC_142177.1, read on the forward strand.
TCCGACTATATTGTCTTTAAAGTTTTCCTTAAAATCATGGAAAAGTCATAAATTTATTGGTAAAAATGTTCATGAACGCTTCTTGTATTGTTGCGTTGTAACCACTAGATGGCAGCATGTGTCTAATAATAAACTGTCTACAGTGTGGCGCCACGAAGCAGGTGATGGTAATGATGACATTGATTTATCAGGATTATGTTTGAACAGGCTGCAGGCTTCACTTTCCCCGCAATTTTTCTCCTATAAACCAAAAACTGAACTTTCAGCATCAATTCAACAATCATGAACACCAAGTTCTACAAACAGTCCAGTTCCTGCTGTTAGTACATTGGGCCAAATTATGCTTGTGGCATGTTTATAGACACGTTCAGTGGATACAGGACATAAACTCGGTATGAAATCATGATAGTTAATACTGCAACACAAAGGCTTTATGGAAGTACATTTTAAGGGGTTGTCAGAGACCATAAACTGTACTGGAGATTACATATAAATCATGTAAACAAAAAAATGTTTATTGCACAAAACAAGACAATTTCAGTCTAAATTCATCACATATTGTTCTTTTATAGTTTCATATTACCTAATGTGTAAAGGTTTGGGAAAATGCATACAAAAAAAACGCATATTCAATTGTTCTGAGTCGTAGGAATCATAAGCAGAGCTGATTATCATAAACCACCAAAAATATTATTTATAATTCTCATGCTATCAACTTTAGAGATTTTGTTGACTTTAAAACTGCTCAATTAATGTATAACTTAAGAAAATCCACAAGTCCCCAAATAAAGCCACTAAAAAATGAGGATGTGTGTTTATAAAAACAAAGATTAGAACAATGTTGAAGTATTTTTAATATCCCTTTATATTTTATGTATTTTTTAGATTTAATATGAATGTATTCTTTTATCTATTCATACATTTATTTATGGGTGATTATGTCATTGTTCTTCCTCCATACTCTTCATTGAGACGGGCTAGATAGAAATCTTTACTCGTTCTTCCTGTTTATTTTTATTCTTGTGTTTCCAGCAGCAGTGTTTTGTATAAAATAAGTAATCACCCGCAGGAGGTTCTTTATTGGGAATATGAAGCATTTTGTTGATGCCAGCGGTACTCCGCTGCACCGCCTGTCTCGCCACATCATCATCATAGCCCATTATCACCATACAATGTTACCTCTGAGGGACTATTAATGTAATGTAACATCAGAAGGACGAGACCTTAATGCACGTTAATGAGGAGCGCAGCATCTTCTCACTGCTAAATGCTGGCCTGGTAAATGAGGCCTATTGTGGACGTTACTCGAACTGGGTGATAACACTGAAGAACAATCTCAAGTTCTAAAATCTCAAACTCAGCCTAGCTTTTCCAGAGCTTTCAACTGTATCACACTCATTACAATAATACTATCACAGTCCACTTTTTAGTCTAGTAAATACATGTACACTATTGTTCTCAAATTTAATGACATGATCATGGTTACCCAGTATTTTGAAGTAACTGCCCTGTCAAAAAAACGACAAAAAGAAAGAGTGATTCTTGCATGGTTAATGTTCGCAAGACTACAGTTGGATTCCTTTTTTTAGATTATTTCTCATCCTCCTGGTGGAAAATATTACGCTAAACTCCATTTAGGGAAATATGACTTATTAACAATTCCTTAAGCGTCGGCAAGAATACAAAACTCTAGAAGCACAAGATACAAGACTTGACATTTGGACAGTGTTCTTATTAATACGGCATTAATATAATCCAGGAATATAAACTGTATTTGCAGGCAAACTTCACATTTTGGATTTTTTTTGTCTCAACCTGCTACAAGCCTCCGTTGATAAGCTATTGGTTTTTGACAATATTCATGTCATTAAACTTCACTTTTTGCATGATCCAAGACTAAAGACCTACAATTTTATCAAATTTTTATTTTTAAGGGACTATCAAGACAAAATTAAGACTGACTTAAGAGCGATTTATTACCAGTTAACACTTAATTATAATAATCATAATCATAATAATAATTTTATTTATATGGCACCATTAAAAACAGATTTTACAAAGTGCTTTGGCAAACGAAGCTAAAGCAGAAGTGGGATACGTAGACAGCAATTCAACAACAAAAATCAAAACAGTCTGAACACAAGCGAGACGAAACTAAGGTGGAATTAGTATAAAATTAAAACAAATAATGCAAGACTTTGGATGTAAAATGTCAGTATAAAATAATATGAAGAAACAGACCACAAACAACAAGCAATAAAACCACAAATAGAATAAAACATATAAAATATAAACTGAAAAGGTAAAATAAATAAATCAATTAAAAAGAAAACAAAAGCACCGAACAAGGTCATACTTGAATGATGTCATACTCCCATAATTTTATTTAAAAAAATTTAAATTTATTTGTAAAAAATGACAAATCATTTGATATGAACCTGGCAAAAGTCCTTTTTTTATTATGTGTTTTTTAGTTTAAATTTAATCTCATGAGCAGGCAGCGTTGGGCGAGGACACATGGCTGAGCATGTGTCTGCTGCAACAGTGAAAAACAAATACTCAAGTTATGATAATACTTTCGTAGTAGGAACGATGTTTGAGTCTCCTCCGGTCTGTCGCCTCCCCTCAGGCTGTGGACATGCTGAGCGTAAACAAAAATGATTTATGTGACAGCTAAATTTAAAACAACTTCATTCTCTCATGTTATGTTTGACACATTCCTGCAGCATTTTGACTGGCTGACAGACGCAACGGCCCTCGAAAATTATGTCACACAGTTCCTCGAAGAGGTCAACAAACGACTTCATGCCTCACATGTCTTCGTACTGCTGTCAGAGATATATTTTTACGTTCTAATCACTAGAGCTCGGTTGCAATGAAGCCACATCGCTCGGCAATCTAACTCTGCCTCTGATGTGGCTCAAGTTATTTGAATCTGTCCCCGTCAGTTTTCCTCCAACACCAAACACACACTCACTCGAGAGGGGAGCGAGTGACTGGATGGATGTCAGTTGGAATCCCAGATAAATTATATTTCCGCTGTCACATTTTCACCAAAATGAAGGGCTCTTACAGTCATGAAAAACCTTGAAACGTCATGGGATTTTGCAAATAGAAATTTGGCCTTATCATCAATCAGGTGTGAAATTTAATTTCACAAACCTGAATACATGAACACATGATGTTGCTGTTAGCCTTTTTTAAAAAATATGTATTCTTTGTTCTCTGTTTGGGTAATTGACTCACAAATGGTCATTTTGCAGTTGAAGTGTTCCTTAAATTAATAAATGACTGATTACAGCTGTTTCTAATGTGCTGCTCTCACTGTGCTGTAGACGAGGTATAATAGGTCAAACAACAACGTTAAGCTTTGTGTTTTTGTCGTTTAGTAGTGTTACTGGACCTTCTGTTAACACACAACTGTAGCTGCACATATGACAAGAAGAACTGAAAAAAGAGTCACGTACGTTTGTCACATGGTGAAGCATTGTGGACAGAAATAACTGTAGACGTGCACGTACACACACACACACACACACACACACACACGCACACACACACATACACATACAGACACAATAAATCTGTCATTGAGACAGGCATGTAACAAAGATATACACAGAAGACGTCCTTGAATCAATAAAATAAACTCACACACTGCATCTCTCGGAGGCGTCAGAAATGTCACAACAACCTCAAACTGGCTGCTGCCTGTTTCTGTGTTTAACACTCAGCGGTGTGACAAATCTAGTGTTTGTGTGTTTAACTTATACTCATCTGTTATGGGTTTGTGGGGCGCCTGTTGCTGTGATGTGAGCCGTGTAATTTAAAAATCACGATAAAAATGCCAAAAAATGATTTTCATTCATCATCGTGTAAATTTAAGCTCCTTTCCCAATGGATAAAAAGCTCCTCTTCAATGGGAAAGGTTAAAATTGGCCTTCATGATCAAGAAAAAAAAGACTTGCAGTAGTCTCGGGTTTTTATCCGCTCCAGCTTTAATCAGATCTGATGGGCAATGATGGAAATACAACACCTGGGTGGGGGTGCTAATTTTTGCCCCTTTTCAGACAGAATACCGTCTGTCTCTGTCCAAGCAGCACTCAAACACTGCTCCAAATTTAGTCTGCACCAGGTGTGAAAGAGAGACTATTGCCTTTAAAACACAAATATCGTGCTGCTACTTAGTTCTTTTTTATGCCTTATTTGCATTTTTCCACAGAACCAAAAAAATGGCGCCAGCATGCCGATCCAGTGAATGATTATAGATAGCATGCCGACTGTCGCTCGCCCCAGGAGATACACAGACCATAGTTCTTCTTACGGACGGATATTTTCATTTCAGTTGCACTTCACAAAACGTCACTTTCATCAAATCCACCATCGAACTATTATTATATGACAATGTACAAAATAAACACACACTTGCATCAAACGCAAACTGTAGTTCAGCATGACCATAGATATGTACCGGGAAACGTAAAACAAATAAATAAACATAGCTCGCTGGATGCACACAACCAAGAAGGAATGAATCCACTGAGCAAAACAAAACTGGAGACGCAATATTACTTTAAAACGCTTCAGGCAGAGTGTAAAGCTTCAGCCACTTCACGTGTCTTCTTTGAGAAAAAAAGGTGCAGCTAAATGTGTCCCTGCAACACACTTTGTGAACATGCTTCCTGCTTAGCATTAAAATAAAAAACACTGTTCCAGTGTAATGTTAGTGCAAGCCATCAACCAATCAACATTTGTGAAAATAAATCACATAAGAAATATTTGTAAATAAAGATCCCATAATGGCATAGATGATAATTCTGGCAGTTTAAGAGGTGGTGATGAGGGCGATGTCATAAGTGTCGTTCTTTAGTCTGACATCAGCAACGCTTTATAAACAGGAACAATGGCATAACATGGAAATATGACAGCTAGTCGGATCCTCTGCTCAGAGGGTAAGGCGCTCCTGAATCTCATCGTTTCCCTGATTTATGGACATTTACTTTTTTTACTTACTTTTTTAAAATTTCCCACGGTGGGTTGTGTATAACACGTTCAAAACTTCACACCTGTATCACCCATGATCTGGTCCTGTTGGCTCTCCCACTTTTACAGACCCTGTTTAGGCGCTGTCACTACCGCTGACGCTGCCTTACAGGCAAGACAACTCTGTCCTCTCGTTCCATGACTGAACCTTGTACGCAGAACGGCGAGGTGGCAGAACGGCGTGAAATTCCCAACTTGAAGAGGCAGTGAAAAAGGGGCTTAACCCTCAGGGACTGTTTGGCACATTTTACGTATTTTTTATTCTTAACTTTTCGATAATTTGGCTGTCTTCATGCATATGGCATACATTTTGGCAAGATTGTGTATTTTTGTTTATCTTGGAATTTCCAGCTCAGCTCCTACAGTAAGACTAAAACAAAACTGCAAAAATTGCACCATTGAAACACATTAAAACTGCAACGTTGGATCCCACAGCTATCAAAGCATAAAAACGTGCACTGTGTTTTTTCTGGGTGTCATTCTGGGTTTTGCCTTGGAATTTTTAACATTAATTATATTATTATTATTATTATTATTATTATTATTATTATTATTATTATTATTATTATTATTATTATTATTAATCACTGATATTGAAAATAATAATAAAATATATTTTTTTCATTCAAAAACATGGTGGCATCATAACGAAAACTTTGCATTTAATGCAAAAACATTCTGAAAATTTATTGATATTTGATAGTTATTATTGGGATTGATGGTGGTTAAGAAATTAACTTAATGAAACTATAAAACGCTATTAATGTGTAATTTTTTTTTAAGCTTGATTTGGAAAAGTGCATTTTGTGCGCAGAGTGACACGAGTGTGTAAAATTTAAGGGGGCCCTAAGGGTGAAATAAACAACACATACAGTATTAAAAAGAAGTAACCGCTGAAACATTTTCACTGGCCTCCCTGCTGCTTTCTAATGTTTAATAGCCTGTTTTCTTGTGATCACCGGCACCAGTAAAAAATAGAAAAGCACATTCATCTACTGACAATGGAAAAGAAGCCTATCACTCATATAAACACTCTAATTTAGCAAAAAGATACCTGTGAGACAAAACATCTCCTTTGAAACCCACATTGAACTGCTTTTGTGGGTTGTTTTTACAAAGTGAGGTGAAGTGTCCCTCAGGTGTCCTTGAATGCAGCTGCGTCTCCACCATCTTGTTTAAATGGCAGAAATGGGCCCTGAGCGACTGGCCGGGTTTACTGAGACAATAAAGCAGCAGTGGTTTTGACACTTTAACAGGCAAATGTTTCCATAGCTGCCGCTGGTGCAGTCTGAGTGTGTGTGCACTTTGGAAGCGTCATATTCTACATTTTAAACCTGTAAAATGTGAGACTGTTGTGGAAAAAGAGCTTTTCTGCAGACGACAGGAAAACATTGAGTTGAGTCTGCTCTGTGGGGAGGAGCGGGGTCCTCATCAGATTGTATTTCCTACTCATTCCCCCGAGTCTGTCGACATGTTGGACAGTTTAACAGAGTTGAGTTATGTGTGTATGTGTGTGTGTCTTATGTGTTACATAACATGTCACGGCTGCCTGGCAGAACACACACGTGATCTCATTGCTAAATCCCTGCTTTCCTCTTTTTGTCTGACTCTATACTGTACATTGCACATGTACCTAACTTCGTGTGTGTGTGTGTGTGTGTGTGTGTGTGTGTGTGTGTGTGTGTGTGTCCAAACAAGAACATCAGAAGTGCTTTGTTGAGTTTTTGTTTGATTCGTATTTCACACTGTCACCATGTACATATTGTCTTTGTGGTCACATGTTTGATGCTCTTTTGTTTTGTAGGTAGTTTATCAAAATATTTGATTTTTGCTTTGGAAAAAAGAGTGACAGGCAGTTGTGTGCTTTGAAGATTCAAAAAACTTTTGTTTATCATATAATGACAGAAAATTGCCTTCGGTTAGGGGCTCAAACAATATGAAGACAAAAGCATTCACACCCGTTAGACATAAAATCACACAGCAGTTCCATAGATCAATAAAAACACGTGCAAAGCTACAAAAAAGCAGTGACTATTTTGGCTTGTTTAAAGTGCGGTGGGAATAAAAAAGGTCTTGTGAATTCTCCTTTGACCAGAGATACTCTAATCTCTAATCTCTTTTAAAACTGATTTATTTCTGCAAGAATATAACATATCATCTGCATGTCTGAGTGTTTTAACACATCCACACTGGTGCACTACTTCTGTTCAGCAACCTTTTAAGAGATAGATCTTACACAATTTCAGCTGCCTTTCAGCACCACAGGGGGCAGCAGAGTACAGGTTAAGATTTCAGTTTTACAGTTTAAAATCCTAAAAACTGCAGTTCAGTGAAACTTTCTGGAATAAAAACATATTGAAATAAACAGAAACACAACATTCCTCTCAAACTTTAACATATTTTCTGTTTGACTCATAGCAACTAAACAACTCTGTCTCAGTTGGGGCTCTTATAGGGGCTGTTAGTGTCCAAATAAAACTTAAAAAAAACAAACAAATTATTTAAGTTTGATGGATGGATTAAAAGTCTAGTGTGTAGGAATTACGGGGATATATTGGCAGAAATTGAATATAATATCTTGAGTTTATACTCGCCTGGAAACAATAATAGTTGTGATTTCTTTACCTTATAATGAGCCATTTACATCTAAATAAGGAGCGGGTTCTTGTTTATGGAGGTCATGTTGCTCTGAAGGCTCCTGAATCTCATTGTTTTCCCAGTTTGCAGATTTTTTCAGCCCCTGTTCTTTTTCTCTGTATTAGCCGCCATGCTTACTTTGCTGTCACTGTATGTTTTACACAGAGCTTGTTACTGCGCTGTTACTACCTACTTACCCGGCTCAGAGGCGAGATCGCTCTGTCCCCCCTTTTCACGATCGGATGTCAAATACAGAACAGCGAGGCAGTAAATCGGCGTGATATTCCCGTCTTCGACAAACATGTAAATACGGCTTTTGTCACATCTTCCAAGAAGATGAGGCATGTCCATACAAGCTCCAACCTAAAGGTTGAGCAACACAGCTGCACACCATGAGAGACTCTCTTGTGACCATCAGCAGACTGCCCGCATTCACAGGTGTCCTCTCGCAACACTAACAAAGTTGTTACAGAAGATAAGAAATGTTTCACAAACTCTGGTTTTCCTGTAAAGTCATCAACTGAAGCGTTAAAATGCAAATATGGGCACAGTATTTTTTTGCACACCGTATGATGCATTTAAAATGAATCCTCTAGAGTGCAATACAGAACAATGAAGACACAGAGGCCGTCACCTGACACTAGCCCACAGAGCCCACAATCCCTGTGAAATAACCCTGTAAAACCAAACATTCACTGTAGCAGTTAACTCGTATTTTTTACAGTTTAAGTATATCTAAAATACACCTATTGAATCAACTACATAATATACTATAGAATATTTATTCCAGCACCCCTGGCACTCTGGATTATGTTTACCTTGTTTAGCTTTGTTGTCGTTGTTTTTGGCTGTGTGTCTGCTCTGTGTCAGTTCAGTCACCAGATCAAATGTTGGCATAGTGCAATTCTGCAAACCATATGTTACATTTATTATGTAGCTAAACACACTCTGGTTTTTGCTCCGGTGACCACCGCAGCTGTCGCAGTCAAGTGCTTATTTCACCTTTGCTATCTCAGCTAAAACTTTATGTGTGCCTGGTCTGAAGAATGCATGAGGTGTGCACATTCTTCCTTTATAAATACCAATTTATGCACGGGAAAAGGTGTACTTAAGGTTTTTGTGCATACACATTGTTTATGCATCTGGCCCCTGAACTTTTGTATATCAACAGTTGCACACAGCCACTAACCCCAGAGTATCCAAAACGAGGTACAGTCAAACTGCTGTAGCACAACATGAGAATATTTGGTCTTTAGCTTTAAAAACAACATGCCTCCTTTTTTTCAACCATAATGGGCGCCACACCAACACTCCAAACTTTTTTCTTAAGTTTTATTGGACTCAACCAAGAATTCTGTCTCTGAGGTCGTATGAACACACCAGCTGTCAATCAGAAAACAGCAGCACAGCAAACCACAAGAACCACTGTTCTACCTACTGCTCTACCTCATCAACAGCTCATTGCAGACGTGAATAAAACAATCACATGAAAGACATTTATGGATCATTTTATCCATAACAATGAAGTGCCTCACTGACCCAATATAGTTACAGGTATGCCTGAAATTGGCCCACTCCCACTTCACATACTGCTTCTTGAAATCTATGACCTGGAACTTTATTTTAGTGATACAATTTATGGCACGAGGGCCAAACGTGGTCCCTGACAGGGTGTCAGGTGCTCCCCTAACCATTTTCTAATTCACAATGAAAATAAAGTGATTCACACGGGGAATTGTTTTTGTACTTTTAGTTTACTTAAGGTGCCAGAGTGCATAAAACAACATCTAAATAGAGTTTTTTTTTAATCTAAAAAGGCCAGTGAAGGATCCCCTGTAATCCCAGACAGAGGTCCTAGCTAAGACCCTAATGTCCTTAAATTCTAGAAACATCCCAAAATGTTCTAAATTCCGAGAAATGTCCTGAATTTCCGAAAATCGTAGAAACGTCCTAAGATCCTAGACAAATACTAAAAAACTAAGAATGTCCTAAAATCCCAGAAAGGTTCTAAAGTGGTAGAAACACCCTTAAATCCTAGAAATGCCATAAAAAAGTAGAAACATCCTAAAATCCAAGAAATGTCCTAAAATCCTAGAAAAGTCTCCTTGTCCTAGTCATGTACTAAAATCCTAGAATGGTCCTAAAATCCGGGAAATGTCCTTAAATCCTAGAAACAGCTTACCATTCTAGAAATGTTCTAAAATCATAGAAACATCCTTAAATCATGGAAAGGTCCTAAAATCTGAGAATCATGCTGAAAGCCTAGAAACATCTTAAAATCATAGAAATGTCCGACAACCCTAGAAACACGTATAGGGCTGCTGCCACTGGCCTCTTGTTATTTTGCAAAAGTGCCACCCAAGCAAAGTTAAATACCACTGCTTTATGTTGTTTTTGTACTCAGAAAGGTTAAGAATTCAAAGAAAAACACATAATTTCTGTGGTTGTTCCCCCAAATGCTTTATGTGTTGGACACTGTGATCCTGCAATACCAGCATTTATGCGGTGATTGCCCGCTGGGAGCCTGAACAATTCTGTTTCTTACCATCCAGACGACGATGGCTGCCCAACACGTGCAGAACAAACAGAGAGTAGACACACGGGCAGGAGCGTCCACACTGCCAACTTATTTGTCTGGGATTTGACTGAGATGCAAAGCCAAGAATTGAAATTATTATGCAAAAACATGAATGCCCCGTGTCCTTTTTCTCCAACAAGTGACCCATTGTAGAGGTTAAAAATTACAGCCCAGTGGGATCTGTTATACAAGAGAGCAGAACAGATGGCCAGAAAATACCAAGATGCCACAACCGTTTTATGATGCCAGCGCAGATCTGCCTGCTGAGCTGAACAGCAGGCACAGCTATGTGTGTGTGTGTGTTTATGTACGTGAATTTGAGGTGCCTCTATGTCCCAAACTCTAGATGAAAATGAAGTGACGTTTGTTCTGAGTGGTCATTATGTAATCCAGAACCCCTGTAATAATATTCCTTGCATTTATTTGTGTTATTTTCAAGTGTTTTCAGCACTTTTCTCATTCCTGGTTGCACGCTACAAATGTTGAAATAAATTGCTTTATTGTCAAAACAAAACTGTTAGCTAACAATTTCGTGTAACAAACATGTAAAAACGGCAATTTGTGGTTTTGTCACATAATCTTTCCATGACAGAGGAATGCAGAATATTATATACAGTGTTACATAAATGTAAATGAGACATAAAATCCACATCGTCAACATGCAATCTGAGTTCTTGCACATTTCGCAACATTATATGAGACATATTCAGAACCAAAGAGAGGCTTTTGTGGTGACTCCAGACATTCAAACCTTAATAAGAGCTGCCCAGCATGACCACAGTCTTCTGCAGAAAGCTCCACTTCAACTGTGGCTGTTTCTGGAAAAAAGATTTCCCCTGCAGATCTCAGTATTTAAACCAACCACCGTTTGGTCAGACGCCAGCCCCTTTTGCCTCTTAAGCGACTGTCTGTCCTCTCTGTTATTGTGCAGTAATGAAGGCTTCAGGTACTAATGAGTCAGAATTCCTCTAAAATTGACAACTGGCAAAGTCAGCAGGATCTAGAGGACACGGCAGCCTCATTTTATGTGTTGTTTACTCAGAGTTTTACTAATCAAATGGAGCTTTTCACTCAGTGATACTCAACCTACAGCCTGTGAGCCAAATCTGGCCTTCGAAAGGGTGCCTGGTGCCCCCCAACTATTTTCTAATTCACAATAAAAATAAAGAATTTCATACTGGGAATTGTTTTTGTACTTTAAGTATACATAAGGTGCCACAGTGCACAAAACAGCATCAAAACAAAGCTTGTTTATCAAAAAAGTGCTAATAGAGGATCCCTCAATCACTGACAAAGGTCCCAGCAAAGGTCCCAACGTACTTACATTCTAGAATTGTCCTAAAATCCTAGAAACACCCTAAAATCTTAGAAAAGTCCTGGAATCCTATACATTTCCTAAGTGTCTTAAAATCCTAGAAATATTCTAAAATCCTGGAAACTCCCTAAATTCCAAAAAATGTCCTGAAATCTTAGAAATGTTCTAAAATCCGATAAGTGTCAAATCCTAGAAAATTCCTAAAATCTGAGAAATGTCTTAAAATCCTAAAAAATGCCCTGAAATCTTTGAAATGTCCTAAAATTCAAGAAATATCCCAAAACCCTAAAAAATGTCCTAAAATCCTAGTATTGTCCAAAAATCCTAGAGACGTGTGGGGCTGCTACAACTGGGCCCTGGCCTCCTGTTATTTTGCAAAAATGTTGTCGGGTATTGGGATCGTTTTGATGATCTTATCAGACGCTTAGCATCGTAATACACCTGAACTCATGTAATATCCTGATGCAAGGCCTGATTTATCCAAATTTGGTAGGACAGTCTGCAGGGCGTTCCTCTTCGTGTATTAAAAACAAAATGTGCATATCTTGATGCACTTAAGAAATGCAGTACTACAAACTCATACAAGTACAACACGCAGGAATGTGATATTCTGCAAAATGAGCACTGAACACTTGAACACTTTTAATACTATTTATATTCTGATACTCATACCTTGGAACTACTATGTACACTTTTTGAATGCAGGATTTTTACTTGTAACAGTGTATTTCTACACTGTCAAATTGCTCATTTTAATTTAGCCAAAGATCTGAGCACTTCTCCCATCACTGCGACTGTCTGATCAACAGAGCTGTGATGCCGGTGTGGTTAAAAACAGATTCTTTAATATAAGCACATCATCATTTCAGTTAGACACCTGAGGAGCCTGCTCCTTCGACCTCCACCCACTCTGTTCTTCTAGATACATATTTACCCCGAAGGGCCTTTGCTGGTTGTCTTTACTGTTTATGTTGTCAAACACAGATTCTTTAACATGAGCACTTCAACATTTCAACAGCAAAAGTGTGAGCACTAATATATACTTAAAGTATCAAAAGCAAAAGTGGAATGTCCCATTTTCCATTTGATGCACTTGTGTTTGCAGAACAGTACTTCCTCACTGCGTTGCGATATTCATATTCTATTTAACACACATGTAGAGGAACCCTCTGCCCACTATCACACCAAATTTGGGAAAAATCAAAGCTTACATTATGAAATAAGATGAGTTCAGGTGCATCTTGACCTATTCAGTCTGGCTTTATTTTGCACTTATTTTATTAATGGGATGGGGTCAAAATCTGTCAGTTTAACTACATTTGCTGTAAAGTATTTTTATACAAAAATACATTTAATATATGGGAGACCTGAAAGAATATAAATTACATTGTTGTGCTTTGTTTTACCTCATGTAAGGATATCTCAAGATTTTCCGTGCCTTCCCACCAGCAGATTTCTTTATGATTTAACCCTCCAGTCATTTAACGTATTGTTGTCCCCCCACTACACGTGTACACATGTTCCACGCATGTGTACAGGAAGCAGCCCAATGCATCCATAGTCTTCACACACATTCCTTTACTTCTCCCCAGTGAGTTGAAACTTTTAAAAAAACAGGGTTACTGTGAACGCCACATTTTGTTTAGCATCACAACAACAGCAAAACAATACTTTTTATCACATTGTTTGCAGGCTTTCAGTGTGACTGAGAACGTGAGTTTTTACATGTGCCAATATAACGTGACTTTATATGGTCACGTGAGTGTGTTTATTTTGATGTAATCAGTGAGATGTCCTCTCATTCAGCTGAGGGGCAGCAGTGACTCATGGGAAACCAAATGTTCTAAAAATGCCCTGAACTTATGTGCGAGTGTGTGTGTGCACGTGTGAGCGTGTGCTTTGCTGAGGTTACGTTGCATGTGTTCTAAAATAGACCCCGTTTTCATCAGAGTGACGCCAGGAGAACAATTTATTACAGCACTAATGTTATGCTTTCTCTCTGTTGGGTTTTTAACTTGACTCTCTATAGTGTTTGTTGTTGTTGCTGTTGTTGTTTGTTTTAATTTTACCCTGATACCTCAGTATGAGGAAGGATCACAAGAATCAATGTTGGCATTGCAAGTTTCTGCAAACCAACAATATGGAACATTTGTACATTCATTTTGACAGATATGTTGAAACTTTATGTTTCTTTAAAATCAACAACTCCCCAAAATCAATTTCATTTTTTTATTTTGGGATTTTTTTCCCCCCACTTATCTTCTTCTTAATAACAATAATAATAATAATAATAATAATGCTGAAAATAATATTCTGTTTGAGTTATAGTGGAACTATAAAGTGTAATATAGATTATAGACTGTGACTCTGGCGGAGACACTGTTGGAGACACACACACACACACACACACACACACACACACACACACACACACACACACACACACACACACACACACCAGAGATACCGGTGGAGAATGAGAATGGAGCGGACATTCGGAGACATCGGCGGAGACACAGGCGGAAAATGAGAGCGAAGCGGACAGTCAGAGATACCGGCGGAGACACCGGCGGAGAATGAGAGTGGAGCGGACACTCGGAGACACTGGCAGAGAATGAGAGCGGAGCAGACATTCGAAAACACTGGCGGAGACACCAGCGGCAAATGAGAGCGAGCGGACATTCAGAGACTCCGGCTGAGACACCGGCAGAGAGTGAGAGCGGAGCGGATATACGGAAACACTGGCGGAGAATTAGAGCGGAGCGCACATGGATGAAATGCGTTCTATCAACTACATTTCATATTTCAATTCAAGGAAAAGCTAAATAGCGCATTTGAAATCGTTATCATTTTATCGCCCAGCCCTAGTTCCACATAGAACCATTTATCAAGGTTCCAACTGGTGCCTTGTCAGTGGGGATCTACCTCGAACCCACAGTAACGGGTAATACCTAGAACCATCTATGAAAGGTTCCAAAACTTCCTATGAGTGGTTTAACAGAGAACCGTTCTATGATGTATTGTTCCGCCCAGAACCCTCTCTGGAAGAGCTATCCAGAATCCTTCCACCTTCTATGGGTGCTTACAAGAACCCACCTAGGAGGTTCTACCAAGAACCCATGTATATTCCAGGGGTGTCATCTTTAACCCACTCAGAGGATTCTAACAAGAAACCTTTCATAATCCAAGGGCTTCATCTTGAACGCACCCAAGCGGATTTACTGAGAACCCTTCTACATTCTAATAGAATTCACCCAGGGGAACCAGTAATTGACTACATTACCCATAGATCTCTCTTCTACCAAGTTCTTAGTGGATCTCTTTTTCTTTCAAAGATACCTTGAAAAAACCTTTCTTCAAAAAAGGGTCCTGAAGACCTCAGCTCTTCAGGATGAATCCTTTTGAAACTTTTCTTTCTAAGAGTGCAGTAAATATATTGCTGGCAGCTAATATGTTTTCCTAATGTAACCGGCAGAACAAGTTTGCATTATATAAATGGAATGCAGGTTAAACCACTGAGAAATTAATGGGGATAAATAGTTTTAAACATAAAAAAATTTTTTAAACAAAAATAGTGGAGCAGCCCTTTAAAGAGCTGTTAAACTTTTACAAGAATTGCATCTTATTAACTCCAGTGTGAGGAGCTGATTCAGAGGCTTAATTCAACAAGATGTGAGCAGAGGCTCGTTAGAGGAAACTATCACACCTGTGTCTAATCAGGGCTGTCAGCTTACAGAGAGCTGCAGAGCTGCTGTCTCTGTTCCTGCAGAGCGCTGCGTGGCATAAATTGGTGGTTTTTTAAAAACTTTTTATGGTTGCTGCCGGTAAAGATAGTTTTGGATTTGTAGAGTGAAGTTCCTTTTATGGCCTAGTTGGCTTGGACTGTGAGTTTGGAGTTGTTGGCTGCTCCTCCGTGTAAAGACGAGCCTTCATCTTTCTGTGCCCGGAAGTTTCACAGAGCTGGAGCGACTCCAGCTGCACGAGCCAAACTCTCAGATGAAAGCCCGAGGGAAAGCAATCACTGCTGGGTAATTGATGTGTTTTTAAATGACTCAATTTCTGGTTTATCATTAGCCTATGTCAATGTTTTTTTTTTTAGTTTTTACATGTTAGTTCAAAGTTTTTCATGACAGTAGCTTGAAGTGAAAGGTATCACAGGGTGGAACTTATGGTGTCATCAAGTCATAATGTACAGGACATGTTAGCAGTCAGGTGAGGAGTTCATGTCAGGAAATGAGAGGAGTATCTGATGTGCACGCATAGACCCCAGGTGACGCTCAAACACCTCCTCCTCTGAGTAGATTAGTGCCCTTGTTACAACACACTTTTGTTTTCTATGTCTTTTTCTATTAATATATGTTAGTTTTTAAATTTGTCCTATGGCATCACTTCTCACGTTAAAGTGTGTTGCATGCCTAACAACTGAACCTGAGCCCCTGTCCCCTGTGATAAAGTGCTATAAAGAGAGATTTCCACTGCTTGCATGTGTATTGCAGAACAGCTCGGCTGCTGTTTTGCTTCGTGCTCCCTCATCCATCAACTCCCACTAGTTGTGATTTGGGATGCAGCACGGTGTTGCACTGCCAGATCAGCTGGAGTGGCGAGACCAAGGAGTTCCCATGGTCTACGGGATCACGCACATTATAGCAGTACAGAAGCTAATAGGTAATAACTCACCATTCATCCCATAACTCCCAATATTTTGTTCCACGCCATTTCCTTTCTATGGGTGTCCTTATAAAAAGGATTTGTGGTGTCATAATAATTTTGTGGTTTTCCACCTCCATAATTAGCTTCTCCTCGTCCGTGGTGTCGATAGTGACCTCTGAAAACCTCTGACCAGTTGACTCCAGGCCTGGATTCACCCATTGTGACATTTTGTTGATTTAGTTATGTAAAATACAATCTGACATCAACAACACTGGATGTTTTATTCTGAAAATTAACTGGATGTTTTAATGTTGTGTTGCTGTCTGACTTCCTGTCTGCTCTGTGCTTGACAGGAAGGGGGGATTTTCAATATACTTTATACTTTACAAGAGTGTGATTTACAAGAAAAAAAGATCATAATGATACCCAGAAATAATACAATGCATGTTTTCATGCTTTGATGGCTGTGGGATCAAAAATTGCAGTTTGAATGGGTTTCAATGGCACATCTTTTGCACTTAACAGTATCAATTTAACAATTTTGTTTACACGGTGTATTCTAGACTTATTGTGGGAGCTAAGCTGGAAATTCCAAGATTAAACAAATATACAAAATCTTCCACAAGCTGTTGATACCATATGCATGGAAATTGTCAAAAAAATGTAGAATGAAAAGCGTGTAAAATGAGTCCCCAAGGGTTAATTAAAATGCAGCTAAAAATCTGTGAAAAAAAAAAAAATCTGGTTAATCTTATTAACAAATGACGTCAGTTCTCTCTGCATTTGTTTGCTGTAAAAGATTTGCATCCACATTCTGCAGTGACAGTTTATAGAAGCAGCGAGTTGAGTAGATGTATTGTTCAGTGTAGTGTAATGATGGTGAGGCTAGTTTATATACCAAATGTCCTCTCTTTGTTACATCACACACACCTGGGTCCTCTGACCATGTGTGTGTTTCAGTCACCTGTGCTCTCGGACAGGAAGCATGGTGAGGTCATGATGGGGCAGGCAGAGTGTAAGAGAAATTAAAATGACAAAAGGTCACATGGAAGGAAAGGCAGGCACACGTGGCAAAACATGAACACAGAAACACAGACGGGCTCTGCCGGCCTGGAGATGCTCTGCAGTTACATCACTAATTTCTTAGTGGCCTCGCCTGGCGCTTTCATGAAGGATCATCAGAGAATTAGCTGTCCTGTAAACACCAGGCCAGAGGATGAGAGCCAGCAGAAAACACGGTGCTATGAAAAAAATAAATCAGTCAACAATTCATTGATCTTATCACCTGATTTATTGTTTATACTGTCTCTTTATTCAAATCTCTTGTTTCGCTTTTGAGATTACATCTTATTTGTTTATTCAGGCTTTCTGGCTGTTTGAAAGACATTTTGTATTTTTTTTAATCCCTTTTTTGTCAGCAGACAGTTGCAGTCATGAGCAAGTTAAAGGAATAATTTCACATTTTGAAAAATGCATATTTATTTTGCCCTGTTTCCAGATATTGTTCTGTCTCCAAAATATGAAAATGGCAGCAGCCAAAATGCCAAACTTAAGACTTAAAAATAGGAGTCAACAAACTAGTTGGTGCGTCATGGTGGCTACATCCATGATTTTGAACAGGACGTATATTGTCATTCAAATTAGATTCAGACAAGAAGTAAATAACAGGTGGCAAACAGTGATTGTGGACACAACTCTAGTGATTTGTGAATGTGAGCTTCATTTGTTTGCTGAAAAAATGTTGCAGAAGGCGGTAATGCTGTCTGCAATAAAATCTAGAAATGCGTCAGTTAGATAAAAAAACATTTGACCTTTACCAAGGGACCATTTCACAAAAATCTCATAAGAGCAAAAAAAGTACTGACCCAGAATTACTAATCCTGTCTGGACAGGGGTTTTAATCATGTTTGTGCGAGAAAGTAAGAGGGAGAGGGAAGACAAAATGATTATGTAACAGCTCATTTACCATCAGACCAGTGGGACACACCGTCATCTGCAAAGGAGCCGCTGTCCTGAGGATTCATTTCACTGGTCAAATTTCCCTGTGAGATGATAAACCTTGTATCTCCAAAAGGTATCATAAATGACAGCCTTGTTACTCCTTTAAAGTCAAGATGAAAAAAATGCCTTTTTAATCCCTTTAGATCATCATTTCTGATCATATTGGTCCTCTATTTAACGAAACATGCCAAAAAAAAGACAAAAAAAATCAGCTTGTTTTTAGTCTTATATTAAATTCCAATTTGTTTGACCCATCCACATCCCTGCCGTCCCGCCCTTTGTGGACTCTCATTATTTATACCACGTGAGATGGGTTTAAGTTTAAAGCCTGGTGCATCTCTCAGATCATAGAGGATGCCTTTAGTTTTGATATCACACTTCGAGGGGCAGGACCAAATATCACTTTTTCATGACCTGTGGATCAGAACAGTCATTTGCATGAGTAGGTGATTCCCACTCACCCTCAAATTACACAAAATGAAATTGCGACTATAAAATATGCCTTATGGAAACGTGTCAATTAAGAAAAAAACTTCCACTTATTGTAAAAAAGTTTTTACGCTTGAATGTATGTCTGGCGATTCCAAAAATCAATTTTTTTTTGCAAAATTGCAATGGATTTTTTTTCTTTTGCTTTTATAGGTCACATGATGCTATGGCTATGCGCTTGTTGGTAGAAACTGGCTCCCTTGGGCATGATGCAGCAGGTGCTGTAAGAGGTGTTATTGCATCGTATAACTTTTCAAAAGTTAAGCGGATCGTCCGGACGTCATGATTGACAGTTGTGTGCTTACATTGACGAGCACTCAATACTGCAGCTCCACTTCCCAGACACCACTGCACAGACTATAGCTCAAAATTATGAAACTATTAACATTGTCAACATTTGCAGGACCGCGCTGTTGACGATGTAGTGGTTGCATGGCTCCTTAAATGAGTGGAATATTGTCTTAAAATTGTGGAAATAGCTCATAGCAGCAGGCAGCTCTGCAGCAGCTCCACAGCAGCAACGCTGTCAGTGTGGACACCACAAGCATGAAAGCCGTAGAAGTTTGGCAAGGGTGCCGTTAAACACTGCTCATGCAGGCAGTGTGTCCTGCTCGTTAATGTTATGACGCACCCATTTTTCAACAATCAAATCAAATTCCTCTCAATGTTGCATCCCACCTGCCTGTCCAGTTTCACTTAGTGTGTCACAATTTTGAAGCTCGAAAACTCTTAAAATACACTTTCTTGTGGGCTTTAAGGCAGCACATTTTTGAAATTCATCTGATGGGGCTTTTAAAAAACCCTCAAAATGACCACAAGTCCAGTTAAAAGGTTTTCACATCAGTGAGCACTGAAACAGCAGCATGTGGCGGGGTTAGCATGTCCCGGCTTGTTAATTTGCATACAGCTCGGGGCTTGTTATGACCATAGCAACAATACTGTAGGTGTCTGGAGGAGTTAGTTTCAGCTGCTGGCTTCCCGCCGAACCCTTTGTCTGACTCCTAAAGGGTTATTGTTACAGCCGGTTACAGGACAATGCATGGGATAATGTCACTTATGCTGTAATTATTAGGGACCAGTGGACAGGAGTTATGTCAGCGTGGAAAAATAAAAAACATGTTTTTGGGGAATGGTCAGTTGTGGTTGGTGCTAGCGGACACCACCCACATGATGATTTTCAAGATACCAGACACACACACACATCTTGTTTGTGTGAGCAGCGATGTGCAGCAGTTGTTAATAAAACAACAGATGTAGTTTATTACCTGTATGTCAGTATAATGTCAGCATTTATTCAGTGTTTGTCATTTATCTTTGCTACAGTATCACCTCTCTGGTTTTTAGTCAGGTGTCATATTTTGTCACTCATCTGTTGTTTTAGGGAAAGATTTTGGTCTTGGTTAAACACTATCTTGAAACATGTAACAGGATATGAAGTTAAAACCAAGTCGACCTGTTGCCAAATACTGTCATCACCATCGCAAACGTCCACCAAGCACCTGTCATGGTGCTGGTGGCTCCTGTGTTTACTGTTCAGGTTATATGAAGGTACAGAGACATAACATGACAGAGAACTTCCAGTGAGACTTTTCTGACTAAACCCAAACCCACAGTCACTTAAACACATTTTACACACACTTCTATAACACATATCAAAACTCAGAGTTTACTATCTAGGGATATTCTAAAGTACTCAAAGTTATCAGTTTAAAGAGTTGATCGTTTATTACAGCTGGCTGAGAGGAATAGTCCTGTTTGTATGAACCACAGTTTTTGTTTTGTCTCAAAATTTGTACTTATCAGCCCGTTCTCACTTCCAACAAGTCAAATACCGCCACTTTGTCAGTGGATGTTGGTGTCAGATGCTAGGAGGGTTTCCATTAACCCTCAAATTGCACTGCATAACTCTTCAAAAATTGAGTCGAACATCCATAAGTTTTCGTGGACTATCACCTCCCAGACGCCCCTCATACGTGGCCACTCCCACGTATAAGGGGCTTGGCTTTATATTAGTGTTTGTATAACACGTCTACGTCACCTTTGATTGGAAATATTGACAGCTAGTGTGGTGGCTGCAATAGAAATAAACCTGCTAATGTTTTGGACATCTATCGCCATGCTGAACAGTGACGTTATTGCAAGAGGAGAAGTCGCTTAACATCACTTAGCAGAAACACAGTCATCTTTCAGTTATGTTGTGTTGACATTTTGAAAATATCGCTTAGTTTTTGTGCAAATCTGTAATGGAAACCCACCTAGTGTCTGATACTTACGTGCAGAGGCACCTTTCACAGCCGTAGCTTTCCTAGCTGACACATAATTACATGCACGGACATTGATGTTCACTATTTACTCCTCAATTAAGTTCATCAGTTATCTGTCTTATTGACCCCGTTGACTTGTTTTCGACCATGTGGTTGTGGTGACGTAAATTCCACTTTGGCTGTTAAAATTTAGCGGTAAGCTGGTGGATCTGCCAGCTCTAGAATAAACTGTAAGCAGAGTCCACCTGCACCACAGACCGCAGGTATACACCGGTGTAATGATGTGGGGGCGTCCAAGATTTTACAATTCCTGTTTTGTTCCCCGACTCCTCCGGTCAACATGTCGAAGTATCCTTGGACGAGATACTGAACGCCAAATTGCTCCTGATGATTGTTCTGTTCGTGTGTGAGCGCATGTTCATGTTAACAGAGAAGCTTCTTCTGTCTAAATGTGTGTGTGAATGTGACATGTTGTGTAAAAAGCGCTTTGAGTGGCCTGAACAAGAGCAGGATCTGTTTACTGGTGCCGACCTTTGTAAATTAGTCCCAAGTTTGGCCACTTTTTTCGGTTCACTTTGCTGCAGAATCAAATGTCCACAGCTTCCACTGCATGGCATCTTGCTGCAGGCCACATTTCACTGCTTCTTGGTTTTTCTGTGTAAAACAGCAAGTTACAAAAGATTTTATTCAAATGCTTGTTTGCCTTTGAGGCTTTCTCTGGTGGGAAACAGAAGGATGAGGAAAAAAAGATAAATATTTAGAAATCTGGTGAACATTAGTATCAAATCAGCTGCATGATCACCATCTGCTTCTTTAACACCTGCGGAGACTTTATGGACAGCAGCTCCCTCAGGAGAGATGACTGACAGGTTTTAATGAGCTGAGGACAGCAGGACTAAACACGCACTGTACTTCCTGTCTGAGACGTTTCATATATTAAGTAATAACAGATGTCCTGTCCTGTATTAACTTGTTTGTCTGTAAAATCGCCTGTTGCTGTAACATGAAGCCACTATAGACAACTTTAGGCCACCTCTGGTACAATAGTACAATACAGATAAATATATATAATATATATATGTGTGTGTGTGTGTGTGTGTGTGTATGTGTATATATATATATATATATATATATATATACACTACCGTTCAAAAGTTTGGGGTCACCTGGACAATTTTGTGTTTTCCATGAAAAGTCACTTTTATTTACCACCATGAGTTGTAAAATGAATAGAAAATATAGTCAAGACATTGACAAGGTTAGAAATAATGATTTGTATTTGAAATAATAATTTTTTCCTTCAAACTTTGTTTTTGTCAAATAATCCTCCATTTGCAGCAATTACAGCATTGCAGACCTTTGGCATTCTAGCTGTTAATTTGTTGAGGTAATCTGGAGAAATTTCACCCCACGCTTCTAGAAGCCCCTCCCACAAGTTGGATTGGCTGGATGGGCACTTCTTGCGTACCATACAGTCAAGCTGCTCCCACAACAGCTCAATGGGGTTTAGATCAGGTGACTGCACTGGCCTCTCCATTACAGATAGAATAGCAGCTGCCTGTTTCTTCTCTAGATAGTTCTTGCACAATTTGGAGGTGTGCTTTGGGTCATTGTCCTGTTGTAGGATGAAATTGGCTCCAATCAAGCACTGTCCATAGGGTATGGCATGGCGTTGCAAAATGGAGTGATAGCCTTCCTTATTCAAAATCCCTTTTACCCTGAACAAATCTCCCACCTTACCAGCACCAAAGTAACCCCAGACCATCACGTTACCCCCACCATGCTTGACAGATGGCGTCAGGCACTCTTCCAGCATCTTTTCAGTTGTTCTGCGTCTCACAAATGTTCTTCTGTGTGATCCAAACACCTCAAACTTCGATTCGTCCGTCCATAACATTTTTTTCCAATCTTCCTCTGTCCAATGTCTGTGTTCTTTTGCCCATATTAATCTTTTTCTTTTATTGGCCAGTCTCAGATATGGCTTTTTCTTTGCCACTCTGCCCTGAAGGCCAGCATCCCGGAGTCGCCTCTTCACTGTAGATGTTGACACTGGCGTTTCTTGGTACTATTTAATGAAGCTGCCAGTTGAGGACCTGTGAGGCGTCTATTTCTCAAACTAGAGACTCTAATGTACTTATCTTCTTGCTCAGTTGTGCAGCGGGGCCTCCCACTTCTCTTTCTACCCTGGTTAGAGCCTGTTTGTGATGTTCTCTGAAGGGAGTAGTACACACCGTTGTAGGAAATCTTCAGTTTCCTGGCAATTTCTCGCATGGAATAGCCTTCATTTCTAAGAACAAGAATAGACTGTCGAGTTTCACATGAAAGTTCTCTTTTTCTGGCCATTTTGAGCGTTTAATCGACCCCACAAATGTGATGCTCCAGATACTCAACCTGCTCAAAGGAAGGTCAGTTTTATAGCTTCTCTAACCAGCTAAACTGTTTTCAGCTGTGCTAAGATGATTGCAGAAGGGTTTTCTAATCATCCATTAGCCTTCTGACGCAATGAGCAAACACATTGTACCATTAGAACACTGGAGTGATAGTTGCTGGAAATGGGCCTCGATACACCTATGTAGATATTGCACCAAAAACCAGACATTTGCAGCTAGAATAGTCATTTACCACATTAGCAATGTATAGAGTGTATTTCTGATTAGTTTAAAGTTATCTTCATTGAAAAAAACAGTGCTTTTCTTTCAAAAATAAGGAAATTTCTAAGTGACCCCAAACTTTTGAACGGTAGTGTATATATGATGCAGAAAGACAGACAGAATAAAGCGGACATTGCTGGAGATTTTCAGGAAAAATATTTCCTTAAGAACATCGATGGTACTTTTAGAAACTCGACTGGGACCTGGTGATATCTTTAGACTGTCCTTCAGGAATCAACAGTGTTGATTTAACGTCAGCATGTTTCCACGGTTTTAAGGATGTTTCTATGATTTTAGGACATTAGGGGCTTTGCTAGGACTTCTGTTGGGGGGTGTTGAGATCCTCCGCTTCCACCTTTTTCAACAAAATCTATTTTGATGCTGTTTTATGCACTCTGGCCACCTTATGTATACAAATTACAAAAATAATTCCCAGTGTGTTTTTATTGTGAATTAGAAAATGGTTGCAGGGCCAGATATGGACTGTGGGCCGTAAATTGAGTATCATTGATTTCCATGTTAAAAAAGGTGCTTATAAACCCCAAATGTTGACCAGTTACTCAAAATGTTTTTACCAAAGAAGACATTTAAACTGTGCCTGAGGTTAAGCTTTACAGTCAAAACTACTGCCAACAGAAGTAAGTGTGCATGAAAAATATCGCTACATTAAACAAATATTGTAAGTTCCCAACCTGAACTTACTGTAAAAACTTACCATCATATGGTGAATTTGATAACAGCTGCCCTTTTAAAAAAGAGAGAAGGGAGACGAGACAATTGTCTGTGGAGAATAAATGGACTTGTGCCAGAGTTGAGACGTGATAATTGTTAGATAGAAAAAATTATTTTCATCTTACTGAGTGTTCAAGTCCCTCATTTTTTCCACACTTTCTTGTCTGCATGCCTTTTGGGTTTTGAGGTGAAAATCTAATTTCCCAACGTTGTTTAAATGAAATTCAGAATATTAAAAATCCAGATGTGTGTGTGTGTGTGTGTGTGTGTGTGTGTGTGTGTGTGTGTGTGTGTGTGTGTGTGTGTGTGTGTGTGTGTGTGTGTGTGTGTGTGCGTGTGTGCGTGTGGGGTAGTTCCCGGTAGACAGAGACCACACAATGTGGGCACAAAGACTAACCAAAATAACCTACTAAAGAAAGTGAAGCAAAACTGTCTGATTTTACCATATAATGAATCCTCTTGCAGACAGAAAAGACGGTTGAAATTTACATGTCAGTTTACTTTCTAAATCCAGCAGTGTATGCAACGTGCACTCAACAGACCATGCAGTTTACAGCAGCTTGCAGATGTTGGGAGAATTTTGGGCAAAATGTCCCTTAATCTTTTCATTTATCAGTTGGTAATAGCTCATATGATGTTGACATTCGTGCTCATCTAAAGTTGTTTGTTGCAGTTCACATATTTGATCAAAATGGAAAAACTCATTTGCCATTTTTGGTCTACCAGTCATCACCACAAAGAGATCATTTTGGGACCCTGGCTCCTTTTCTAAATTGGCCATAATTGACTTGATTTTGGTCAATTAAGACAAAGTGCAGCGGGCAAAATCATGGATGTGTCACGAGATTTACAGTAAAGTTTGGTCCAAAGTGGATTGGCAGTATGTTTAAAAATAGTCTGAAATGTGAATTACTGCAAGAAACATAAGCAGATTAGTTAAGCAATTCTCTGTAATGTTGTTTTCTTCATTTTTGAGGCTGATTGCGTGTCTTTTTTATGGAAGCTGCCCATGTGATCAAATAACAAAGATTCTTATGATGAGGAACTTTCTCGAAATAATAACTTACTATCTTAAAAAAGAAAGAGGAACCAAACCAAGTCATTATTCTAAAAGGTTTACATTATTTTGAGATACTGATTTATTATTTTGATGTAAGTCATATCCCCTTTAATTGCACAAAAATATATAAATAAATAAATAGGGTCCAGGATTTAAAAAAAAAAAAAAAAAAACCCTCTCACTTTGATTTTTTACATTTATTTAGCATTCAGGAAGCCACACAGCAAGCTGTCAGCATTGCAGTGAAGGCTTTGTTTTCCCTCTCGACCTTAACAGATGTGACTTTTTGTGAGCTTTCTCATAAATACTGACTTCATCTATAAATAAACTGATTCTTAATAAAAATGTTGATTTTTTTTTCACAATTTTATTATTTGTTTTTAATTCTACTTCTTTTTCTACTTGTGACATACATTGAAAAAAGAGCAATGTTTTGATCCACTTTAATGTTTTACTGGGTAACATATCGTTCCTCAGGGACTAAACCACTCAGCTCTATGGGCACGGGTGTGTTTTCTTCTTAAATTATCTGATTAACCCTAAACTGAAGTGGTCACAGAATTATCTGAGATATTCAGCTGCTGGTTGATGGAGCTGTTTTGACTGTGGAGCTTTGTGGCAGCTGGCCGCCCAGGGTGTCATTGTGCCGCCACAAGGTCTACAAGAAACAGCCGCTAAGGTTTGGACCGCAGTTAACCGTGTGGTTCACCACAGAGACCAGGAGGAGGGAGGGGAGAGTCAGGGAGGAAGGAAAGGAAAGACTGAGTGGATGCAAACTAAGCTCTAAAAAATGTCTTCGGTGACCTCTGAATCTGTCTTGGTGCCTCCCTTTTTTTTGCTGATATTACTTATAATTTCACTTATATATGTGAGCTGAGAGCATCAGCAGTGGCATCATTAGGCCTGGGCGTCCGAGGCGTCAGCCCAAAATGTTTTATAAATAGCCCCAGATCTCAATGTGAGTGTGCATGTGTTATTTTGGAATTTTTTATTTTGATGGGCTTGTGGGTTTATAAAAGGCATGTTTTCTTCAAAAATGACAAAAAATGAAACAAAGGCAAAACCTTTTAAAGAAAAGAGAAAGTGTTAAAAAAAAAACTGTTAAAATCACCAAAATGAAAAAGTCCCCATAAATGATGAAAGGAATAAAAATACAATGACAAAACATTTTTAAAGAACAATAAAAACATCAAAAATTTTAAAAGAAAGAAAAAACAGTAACATTATTATTTTTTTAAAAAAAAGACAACAGGCTTGTTTACTTTTAAAAAAATAAATCCAAAACCATGCAGAAGTCTCTCTACAGAGCTTGAGGAATATTGTTTAACATGCTTCCTCCTTTCTGCATCACCCCATCCTCTCTAATGAATAACAAACAGTCCCTAATAATGATAAAAAGTCCCGATCTAATATTGTGTCCACACTTGTACTTAACTAAATATACTTAGTTTGATTCTGCCACTTGTAACAAAAACAAATACTATTTTTCCAACTCTAGTCATTATATATATTTGATGATAACAGATGTTAAGTATTCTGTTTCTACTCAAGACTAATTACTAACAGCTACTAATATTGTTAAGGTCACAATTTAAAAAGTTTTGCAGGGGAAAAAGCATCAAAATAGAGTTTCTTCATCAAAATTGAGAATCCCCCTCTTACAGAGCTCTGGGCCAAGCCCTTGATGTCCTAAAATCTTAGAAACGCCTTAGAGCATCTGTGATAAGAGATCATAATTAGGGAGGACAGAAAGGAAGGCAGGAGTGCAACAAGAGGCAGCGAGAGACAATGAAGGAGGGAATCTAAGTGATTACATGAAGGATGCAGGAATAAACAGTGAGGGATGAGTAGAAAAATGAAAGATTTGTGACTGCAGGAAGAAAAATATCTTCCCCGAAAGAGACATCTGGGACCAGCTGAGGTGGATACACAGGTGACAGACAGACAGATGGACACTGCTGGGTGACCAATTTTGCAGAGTGACATCCTGAACCTGTGCAGCTGTTTACCTCTAAACAAAGGCACCTGGATGTCCTGCGCAAATATTAGACAAGATTTGCAAATAACCTACCTGATATGACATATTAAGCCCTGAGTTGAATATCAGCATGTATCTCATTTGCGTTGCACTTTTAATATGAAACAAATCAGCAGCAGAAAACCTTCACGGTGCATAAAAACGATCAAAAGTCTGTTTTTAACAGAGTGGCACTCGATTTCCCTCTTAAAACTTTTACCGGTTTGCTGCAACAAAACCCTCAGGCAATATAGGAAAACCAATCAGAACCTGCAGTTGACACATAATTAGTCAATCTCCGGGGCTGAAAAATGAAAACATAAATGCACCAAAAACTCCAGTTACCCAAAAGGCCACTTGAGAAAATCCTTAAAAAAAAAAAAAAAAAAAAAAGCTACGATTTAGAGATAATTAGGAATGAATTAATGGTAATTTTGTTGTATTTTTTTTTTTTTTTTACTAATTCTATGCTAATTTTTGTGTAGTTTCTTCTTTTGTTGCTCATTGCCTTCTTCCCATGTTTTTGAAAGAAATCAAACTATTGGTCAGGTTTCAAAGGTTTAAAACTTAATTTGGTTCTGATTAAGTCTGGATATAGCACTGCACTGTAACTTTTATTCTCCTGTTTTTTTTTACACTATGTTATTTTTATCTTCCATTTTATTTGACACTTTTTTATCCTGTTATATCCTATATTGTGTCTTATCTAAAGCACTTTGAATTGCTTTGTTGCTGTAAGGTGCTATTCAAATAACCTCACCTTGCTTTGTCCTTGAACCCTGACAGAGCAGAGAACAGGCTGTGTGCTGTAGAGAGAGGTGCTGCGATGTATTTATGCAGGAGAAAATGAATGCATAAAAATATAATCTCGTTTCAGTGTTGTGTTGCACAAAGTAGCTCGACTCCCACCTGACCAGCGACATCTGTTCTCCATGAATAAAACTGATTTGACTTTTAGGGACAGCTTTCTGTTTCCACCCTGCCATCAATACTTTCTTTAAACAACACTATGAAATTTACACTGGAAATCACAAACTCATTCACACAAGAGCGAGAAGCAAACAACAAATGAGTAACAACATATTTAAAGAAATGCCAGGAAGGCTAATGAGCTGAGGAATTTTCAATTATATAACAGAAGCCATAATGAGCTCTCGCGTCGCCTCAGGCATTTGTTTACTTGAAATTCTGGCAGTTGTTAGTTCATACACAAGTGATCGAGCTACATACAAATCACAGTCTGATGGTTGGCTCACGTTTAAAGTCCCAGTCGTTCCTTAAAGCCCTATTTTTGACCATATATATTTCATGTATTTGAATTTAAATACATACAGGTCGTTCCTGTTATGCAGCAACATTTCAGCCTCATACATTTTTAAAAGAAAATAGAGAAAATTAATTTCGTTATATAAGAATCCTGAAATGTTAGAAAAACATATTGACTTATCTCAGGCATTCAAATAATAATCCTTCTGGGCAGAGGTGTGGACGTGACTTGGACTTAGGTCACAAATGTTTTGACTTTAGAGGGTGCAGCTGTGGAGGACTGTTGCGATCCTTCTGAGAGTGACGTCCATAAATCCTAGAAATATCCTAAAGTCCTAGAAACCTGAAAATACAAGACGGAACTGAGACAATTGTCTTTAGGAAAAAAAGATAAAATGCCTTTATTTTATTTGCAGGTTCTAAAGGTAAAACATATTTTTTAATTTAATTATTTTTTCTTTCCTAATTTTAATTATTTTTTTCCTAATTTGTCTTTTTTGTGCTATTACAGTTTCAAGAAGCTCTCCTGTTTTTTGGCTTTCCAATCCTAGAAACCTAAAATCCTAGAAATGTCCTAAAAGCCAGGAAATATTCTAAAAATGTCTGAAAGTTATAGAAATGTACTAAAATCCTTGAAATGTCGTAAAGTCCTAGAAATATCCGAAAATACCAGAAACATCCAAAATCCAAGAAACGTGCTAAATTCCTAGATTGGTGCTGAAATCCTAGAAATGTCCTAAAATCTGAAAAATGTCCTAAAATCCTAGAAAGGTGCCAAAATCCTGGCAACATGCATGGGGCTGCTGCGACTGGCCCCTGACCTCCTGTCATTTTACAAAAGAGGCCCCCAAGCAAAAAAGTGGAGTACCCCTGATGTGGAGCAAACTTAATAGCAACAGAGGGACAGGAAGCTAACGAATTAAAGCACATTGTGTTACTCTTTGTTACCATCGCATACAGTAATTTTAAATCACTGATGAAGATTAAAAGATTGAAGAGTGGAAGGTGTACAGGTGCTCTCTGTCATGTTTGGACTAGTTCACTTTATCTGAACTGTTAAGCAGAAAACAAGTGCTGACTGTTCCTGTTGAGCAACTTAATAATTTATTGGTTAGTTTTGTTTTTGCCAATTCAGTATCCATATAACCATAACAAATCAGTTACCAAACAGCAGCTTGCATGTGAAAAAGAAATTTGGATGGATGTGTGGACTGTGGTTTGGAAGAGTAACATTTTTCCCGCAACCTGATTTGATTTAAATTGATGCTAATGTTGAGTTTTGGTCTGGACCGGGTAATGAGGCTGGTTGGGGTCTGTTTTTTGTATTTAGTCTATCTTTAGCAGTCCAGTCTGCGAGTAGCTCTGCATGCTCACGGTGGCTTTGGCTTCCCTCTGGCAGCATTTTTTATTTTCTGTCTTCTGTTCCAGTGTGATGGTGTTGACAATGTGTTTAGGTCAGGGTCTGTAATTGGCTTAAAGCACGAGACTGTGCTCCATTATACAACTCTAACTGCTGTATTTACTGCTTTCTAGGCTTCATAACTTCAATCTGGGCCTTAGCCAGGCCTTTGAAACGAGTGAGGACTTTTCTCGGGTTGGAACTTATTTACTGCATTTGTGGTAGAAAAAATGTTTTGAAGGTTTGAGTAAATGCATGTAATTGCTATGACAATATAGCAAGAGAAATATAATAAAAAGTAAAACAGAAATTAGGAAAAAACACATCCAGGGTCTGCTACATCCCTCAACTCATTTTCTGATGTACAAAAAATAAAAAAATATGAAATCTCAAAACACCAACTAGTTCTCATTTTGAAAATTGTGTTGCTTTGACAGAGCTTATGGCATAAGTTCGTGATGCTAAAATGCACCTTTCAACATGCACATGAAACGTCACTGGTTGTCGTGTTATTATATACCAGCAGATTGCCAGATGGCACCGAGTTCACATGATACATGGATGGGTGGCATCACCTCACTGTTTCGTGTGCATGAGACATGGCAGGACGGTGGCAGGTTGAAACGCTGGCGGTAACAATGTAATATAAGGATTGCAAGGGCAGCTCTAGAGCTGATGTGAGGGGCGGTGAATGGGTCCCACAAACTCTGGACTTTCATGCGGGAGTCTGGTTTTCGCTTCCCATCTGAATGTGATGTTTTCTCCTACAGTTTACCGCGTGCTTCTTTTCTTAATCCTCACCATCTGTGCCAGTATGTGCTTTTGTTGACGTCCTGGCGTTGGTTGCCATCTGTTTGTGCTGTCCAAAAATAACCACGTGCAGCATAATCCCACCATTTTTATTTGCTGACATCATAGTTGCAGCATCCCAGAACGTCAACAGCAGATGCAGAAGGATACCTAAAACAGAATATGTAGACTTGAGCTCCTCTGCAAAGTGGACATGTGTGTGTTGTGCCAACACGTTCTTATCCCAACTTGTCACATGGTGCTGCTCTGACCTTCTGTGACTACTTATGACGTATGAGGTATCCTTCTGCGTCAGCTGTTTACACTCACGATGATGTTAACAAATGCACATGCCGTCATGACGCAATGTGGTCCTTATGTTTACAAAACAGCTCATGGCATCCCACGCCGACTTTCACGATGGTTAGGATTAGACAACAAAGTCACGGATGGTTTGGTTTAAGCAAAAGTGGTACATGGCAAGGTGAAGAAAAAACACACACACACATCCACACGGGAAACAAATTTCAGACTCTTGTACAAAAGTCAGTTGTTGTCAGTTGGACCCATCAGCCTCCCCACCCAAGCACCGGTAAACACAGTGGCACTCCTTATGTTACATTGTTACTGATGGCAGCCTTTCATGCACATGTGACCTCTTCTTTCCAGCCGTGTTCTTACTTGTTGAATGTGGATGTGGAATGTGACTTTTGGCATCACGTATGTTTTACAGGCTACAGGCTGTGAAGTTTCTACACTGGTTTTGTTTTTTCCACATCATTATGAAAACAAACATTTCTCCGCCCTTTGGCAGCCAGAGTTTTTGCTATTTGGTTGAAATTTGGCATGGGGGTAAAGCACAAACTTTCAGATGGATTCACAGACTTGTACAAGATTTTGTGGAAATATTTGTTATGAGCAAAACGACGACTGCATGTGCATATGTGGTCGCAGCTATGATCACAGAATGGGGGGAAAAGCTGTCTCGCCTTTAATCTGTCAGGGGAGGCGATAACAAATGGTGTCTGTATAAACAGGAGAGTCGGCAGGATGGGACTACGGGTGGCACAGATGTGATGTTTTGATGATGAGTTATGTGTGTGACCCACAGCAAGATTTAAAAAGTAGCAGTTAGTGGCTAACTGAAAAAAAAGAAGAGCAGTGGCCGTAAATGTCAGCGCATTGGTAAAACAACGAGATTTGGGAGCTTCTTTCCCTCTGAGCAGAGGACAAGGTCAGCCGCCATGTAACACAGACAATAAAGGATTGTTGTTGATGCCATTGTTATTGTTTAGAAAGTGTTACATATCACATCAGAAGCTGATGCTGTCCTTACGTAGTCGTCTTTTGTATCCTATAACCCCCTGCGGTGTGATGATCCTTTCCCCCTCAGCAGGTTAGCAGGTCACAATGATCACCATGTCTGTGTGTCCTCCCTCTGTGTGGGGTTGTGTGCCCCTCCAAACACACACAGCCTGATGTGTGGTCTGATTACAGGTGACCTACATCCCTCCTCTGTGAATCATGGTGTTGATGTTCACCGTCACTCTGCTGTTGTTCTGCTGTCTTTCTCCATTTCCACTTCCTCTTTTCTTTTTTTTTCTTGTTTCAAAAACAAGTCAGACACACATTTGTTTTCAAAATAACTTCTGATTCTTTAAATCTAAGATTGTTCACTTTTCTAACCACAATAGTTTTTAAATATATCATTAAACGTGCTTTTTTCCCTTAGAGCTGAAATAATTAGTAGATTCATTACTTTGTAGCTCAGGAGGACAGTTCACAAAGTTTGCGTTTTTTAGGCCCCCAAAAAGCAGTTGTCGTGTGATCGTAATGGCCAAAATGCGACAAATGTGTAACGTTTCATGCAAGAACCATGTAAACAGCCCCTTAATCCTCCTAAATCGTCTACACTTCACCCACAGAACACGTTTTTCCCAATCGATCCACACAGTCAAAGCTTTGGCTAAAAGAAGTTTTACAATTACAATGAAAAATAACTTGTCAAAGCAAGTTTTTGACATGGCTGCAAATCAAGGAACACACCCAACCACACACACGTACACACACACTCACAGCAGTGAAACGTGACTTCCCTGCAGAGCTCTTTGTTGATATAACCTCTTCATCCTGACTGCTTTAATACCTAAACAAATAATTCAACATCATCTAATATCTGGCTCACAGCAGGAGAGGCCGGAGGAACGCCGAGACACAGAAGTTCTGGGATAAAACTTTACAGGCGGGATAAAAATCTGACTGTTGAGGACTGTTTTCTACGTGACATTTCACTTGATATTTAGATTTATTGTCTGATTGCATTGTGTGTACAGTCTGTCAGCTCCTCGAAGAAAACACTGTGCTTTTGTTTTAGGCTGAGAATTGATGGGGAGCATTTGTATATGCTTATATTGGTACATCAGACACTGATTTCAACACAGTAACTGTCTTGTCTTGTCTTTTGTTAGGTTGTTCAGGAGAACTGCGTGATGGCAATATTTGTCATCAGGGAGGATCCTTTCCTGCCACCACATGACACGGGGAATGTTACTGAAGGTGTGGAAGTCCTAAATGAGTCAATCAACTATGTTTTTTGGCCTCATCTCTATCTATCTAGCTATCTCGCTATCTATCTATCTATCTATCTATCTATCTATCTATCTATCTATCTATCTATCCACATACACACACACACATGTGTATGTATATATATATATATATATATATATATATATATATATATATATATGTATTTATACAATCAATCAGATTCTATTTGTATAACACTTATCATATAAACTAAAACAAAGTGCTTCATACAGTAAAACCAAACACATGATTAAAAATAAGATTTTGTGATTAAGAACAGCACTAAAAAAACAGGAGTACTCATTAAAGTCCCTGTAAAGGAAATTTAAAGATTTCTTTCAAAACACCAATTCCATAAAGTCATGAATTATAGAGTTAGAACGTAATTAAAACAGTGAGATGGTACGAAACAGTTTCAGTTTTTCAGTTCAGTTCAGGCCTAAACAGGGAGCTCTGTGATGCACAGGGCCCCTACTTACATAACTCCTCCCCTTTTCACTGTAGCATTATAAAGACACCATCACTAGCATCGTTGGTTAACCTGCTCGCTCCTTTCATTGGTATTTCAGTGGAAATCTTTCAGGTGGATCCTGATCACATTAAACTATAAAATGAGCACGGCTGAATACATAAAGGGATCAAGATCTGTGTTTTATAATATGGATGAACTGTTTTTCTTTATTTGTATTACCTCTGTTTTGCCATCACTAAATCAAACTGAACCAGACTGTTTTCTAAACAGCAGAATGAACATTTGAAAATTGTCTTTGGTGTCGGTGAGTTGTTGCGTATGTTTACCCGACATGTCCTTTCACCTGGGCTGTCTGTGCAGAAGGTGTAACCGTACACTCGACAGCCTGATTCACTGCGTTCCTCTGTTCTCTTATTCATGTAGTTACACCATGGCGGCGGATCACTCTCTTCAGCACGCTCTCCTCTCCTGTCCTGTCCTGTCCCGCCCCGTCAACCTCTGTAAAGGATAGCAGGTAACTGAAAACTTTGGCTGACAAAATGTTACAGACTGGAGCCTCTGTTTCTTAAAAAAAAAAAACAAGCAAAAAACCCCCCACAAAACCGTGACCTTCAGACTACAAACTTTAGTTTCAGCTGGACTCTATTTATGTGACAAACAAACTGGCGTTTAGATTCAGTTTTACAGAGAAAAATCTGTTACTGAAGGCACATCTCCAGTCTGCTTTACCCAAAACGGCAGACAGTTGGTTGCGCTTGTGTTTACTTTATTTAGAATCAGTTGCAAACAATCTAATGTCTTTAACCCATTAATGACCTCTGACTGTATTTAGTATTTTAAGGAAAAGCCCCTTTAAATAATTTTTTGTCAGAGTTGAAAATTTAACATTTTCTGTGTCAAGTGTCAAGATGTGACTTTACATGTTAAAAAAAAATCTCAAATTAATCTTTGTTGATAGACAAAGCAGAATATCACAAAGATAGCCTTTGTACTTATTTTATATGCTTAATATTATATTTACACTGTAACAAATCAGATACTGTGGAAATTCAAGTTGTTCTGATTCCAGTGATACCAGATATGTGATATAAGTCCTTGTAGTCTTTAGGATACAACTATTCCACATTACAACACCCACCAGTGGGAGCATCTATTTGTCTGATCAAGCGCAGTGCATTCTGGTAGTTGTAGGTTTTCTCCCTCTTGAGCAAAAGCATCCTATTTCTCTGGCCATGTAGCACCAATTTCAAAAGAATTTTTTTCTTTCTACTACAGAGACGACCAAGTATTTTTATGAGGGCCTTCTTTATATCAGTAAAATACTTCTTAAAAGCAGCATTGACTCAGGATGAATGTAGGTAAGAAACCTGCTCATGGTGGACCTTTTCAAGTGCTGGTTTGGATCGACCGCGACTCCAGCTTTGAGGTCGGGATGTTCTGTTGGTTTGGTGGCAGGTCGAGTGCCTGTTGGGTTCAGCCATTGTGTCATAGTGAAGGAGCCGAAAGTGAAGAGAGCACTTTTGGAGCAGGCACAGTTTTTGGAAAAGGCAAGGCAGCTTTATTTGTATAGCACATTTCATACAACAGGGCAATTCAAAGTGCTTAACAGAGCAATAGAATATAAAAACACAATAAGATACAGATTTACAATAAGATATAACAGGTCAGATCTATTACTAAATGATTTTAAAAAAATAGACTTAGCCATACTGTATGTCACTGTTATCAGAATTTGACAGTAGGTGTCCCTTTGTCTCACTTGGTTGTTATCTAATTTCATTAATCTCTCGACTTGCAGTATCACATAACTGAATTGTTCGTGAAGGCTCAGGCCCTCGTGTTGAATGAGGAGGTGTCACATTGCAATAAAACTCTTCAGACGATCAGCTGTTTATATAAGATTGTGTACTCGACTCTTGCGGAGTGGAGGCCCTGCAGCATTTGTGCACACTGTCTTTCCCACATGTATTAGTAGCCTGCTGCTATTCATCGAAGCTTTGTTTCACTGCTTCGGGGTACCATACAGCATTCAAACTGAAACCAATTGTACCATGGAGGATTTGGTGCCTTTGAGGAACCAGTGTACTTTTTACAAAACTCAGTGACCCATTGTTTTAATTTCCTTGCAGTCTTCTTCTTTTGACCCATGCAGAAATGTACAATGCCAACATTCATTTTGGCGACTAGCTTCTTTTTTTTTTTGTGCAACTTTTGCACAAATATGTGGATGGTATTTGGGAAAGACAGCTAAATACTGTAAAATGTTGTAAATGAAATTATGTTTTTTTTTTAAAGGACACTGCACAGCCCTGTCACCAGAAGAAAATGTTGGCTTTGTATGTTTCTGAAAACCAAGGATACGTTATATTTGTACGTTTCATTTGTATCATATCAGCATTTTTAAAGTGATGCAGTGACGTATAGCTGATTTTTTCATTAGGGGATCGAGGGGATTGTTGAAGCGGTGACACCTTGGCAAGATGCCTGCCAAGCTGCAGAACACTTTTGAGAGTAATAAACAACAGAAACAGTTGTTTTTTTAATCTAATTATTGCTGTGTTTCTAGGGAGTTTTTAGCCACCAAGCATGGGTGTTTTTGAGTGACATGTTGCAGTCTTTTCAGCGGGGGTAGTGACACAGAAAGTGGT